>NC_091958.1:30129013-30496513 GCF_031021105.1 Erythrolamprus reginae
AGTCTAAGACAGAGATCTTCAAACTTGGCAACTTGAAGACTTATGGACTTCATCTAAACTAAAACTAAAATGAAACCAGCATGGCTAAACAAGGACCTCGCAGACAACGTAAAAGAAAAAAAAGCCAAATACAACAAATGGAAAGAAGGACTCATAACCAAGATGGAATATCAGCAAACAGCCAGAACCTGCAAGCAAAACATAAGAACAGCAAAAGCTCAACACGAACAGCACCTCGCAACGAAAATTAACGACAACCAAAAATGCTTCTTCCACCACATAAACAACAAGAAAAAAATCAAGGAAACAGTCACCATACTAAAAAACAAAGATGGTAACGAAATCACCGACAACAGAGACAAAGCACAGCTGCTCAATACCTACTTTACATCAGTCTTCACACATAAAGGAACCACCAACCAACCAACCTACAACCTAACTGCAAATAACAGCCCTGGAACCGAATTCAACACAGACAAAGCTACCGTTAGGGACTACTTGAGGGAGCTTAATGAGTACAAATCACCAGGACCTGACAGACTCCACCCCAGAGTCCTAAAAGAACTGGCAGACACCATAGTAGAAACTCTTCTCCTCATCTACCAAAAATCTTGGGCCACTGGAGACCTACCAGAAGACTGGAAACGAGCGGACGTAGTTCCCATCCATAAAAAGGGGAAAAAGACGGATCCAAGCAACTACAGACCTATTAGCCTGACTTCAATACCTGGAAAAATACTGGAGAAAATAATAAAAAAACCAGCTTTGCCACTACCTGGAAACAAACAAGATAATATCCAACAGCCAACACGGGTTTGTCAGAAACAAATAATGTCAAACCAATCTCATATCCTTTTTCAACGCCATAACCAAATCAGTAGACCAGCGCAACACGGTGGACCTCATATACTTAGACTTCAGCAAAGCTTTCGACAAAGTCGACCACTATCTCCTAATCAACAAATTAGAAAAAAGCGGAGTAAATTACAACACATGAAGATGGATCAATAGCTGGCTGAACAACCGCACCCAACAAGTTGTCCTCAGCGGTTCCAAATCCACATGGAAGAACGTAGGCAGTGGGGTACTACAGGGTTCAGTCCTGGGCCCTGTGCTCTTCAACATTTTTATCAACGACTTGAATGAGGGAATAGAAGGGCAACTGATCAAATTCGCAGACGACACCAAGCTCTTGGGGGTAGCCAATACCCTAGAAGACAGGCTCAAATTACAGAAAGACCTAGACAGACTAACACAGTGGGCCCACACCAACAAAATGATGTTTAACATCGACAAGAGCAAAGTCCTTCACCTAGGCAGAAAAAACCCTGGACACACATACAACCTGTATGCGACTGTGAAAGAGATCTGAGTCTTGGTGGATAATCGACTAAACATGAGCCAACAATGTGCAATAGCAGCCAAAAAAGCCAATACAATCCTAAGCTGCATCAACAGGGGAATACACTCCAAGACCAGGGAAGTCTTAATACCACTCTACTACGCCCTGGTCCGACCACACCTGGAGTACTGTATACAGTTCTGGTCACCACAGTTCAAAAGAGACATTGAAACTCTGGAGAAGGTGCAAAAAAGAGCAACCAAGATGATTAAGGGATTGGAAACCAAGACTTACGAAGAGAGACTGAGGGAACTGGGCATGGATAGCCTAGAGAAAAGGAGGGCCAAAGCGGACATGACAGCAGTCTACAAGTATACGAGGGGATGTCAAAGAGAGGAGGGGATCACTATTCTTCAGGGCACCAGAGGGCCGGACGAGGAACAACGGCTGGAAGCTGACCAAGGAGAGATTCAACATGGAGATAAGGAGGAACTTCCTGACGGTCAGAGCGATCAACCAATGGAACAACCTACCAGCAGACGTTGTGAACTCCAACACTCTGGACATTTTTAAGAGAAGATTGAACTGCCACTTGACTGGTGTACTATAGGGTTCCTGCTTGGACAGGGGGTTGAACTTGATGGCTTTCATGGTCCCTTTCAACTCTAACAATAAATAAATAAATAAATAAATAAATCTCCCAGAGTTTTCCAGCCAGCCATATGCATATAGAATAGAATATAAATTTTATTGGCCAAGTGAGATTAGACACACAAGGAATTTGTCATTGGTGCATATGATCTCTATGCTGGCTGGAGAATTCTGGGAGTAAAAATCCACAAGTCTTCAAGTTGCCAAGTTTGGGGACCCCTGGTCTAAGGTAAGAAGAGGCTTGCGGGGGGGGGGGGATGGAGCAACTCTAGAATTTGGAAAGCATGTGATGGGTGCATGGGCATAACCACTTATGAAACACCTGTTGCCTAGAAGGAGCACTAATGGTTAAGATGTTCTCCTCCATCCGAGAGAGGACTTTGTAGATTCTTGGAGACCCCTAGAACTCATGAAGATGCTAGAATTGTCGCTTTGACTTGTAGCAGGTCAACATCCTAAATGTCTGTTGAGAGTCTCAATCATTCAGGACATGGTTTCTCAAAAGTGCTTTTATTTTTTTTAAATTAATAGAGTTGAAAGGGACAGTTAGGTCATCGAGTCCAACCCCCTGCCTGAGCAGGAAACCCTACAGCACCCCAGCCAAATGGAAGTCCAATCTCCTCTTGAAGGTGTCCAGAGTTGGGGAGTTCACCACCTCCCCTGGCAGGCAGTTCCATTGGTTGATCGCTCTGACCGTCAGGAAGTTCTTCCTTATTTCCAGGTTGAATCTCTCCTTGGTCAGCTTCCAACCATTGTTCCTCGTCCGGCCCTCTGGTGCCCTGGGGAATAAAGAGACCCCCTCCTCACCGTGGCAACCCCTCAAGTATCTGTAAACTGCTATCATGTCCCCTCTAGACCTTCTTTTTTCTAGGCTGTCCATGCCCAGTTCTCTCAATCTCTCTTCGTAAGTCTTGGTTTCGAGTCCCCTAATCATTTTGGTTGCTCTTTTTTGCACCTTCTCCAGAGTTTCGATGTCTTTTTTGTAGTGAGGTGACCAAAATTGGATGCAGTACTCCAGGTGGGGTCTGACCAGGGCATAGTAGAGTGGTATTAGTACTTCCCTGGTCTTGGAGCGTATTCCTCTGTTGATGCAGCTTAGGATTGAGTTGGCTTTTTTGGCTGCTGCTGCACATTGCTGACTCATGTTTAGTTGATTGTCCACCAAGACTCCAAGATCTCTTTCGCAGTCACTACTGCTGAGTGGGGTATCTCCCAGGCTGTATGTATGTCTAGGGTTCTTTTTGCCGAGGTGGAGGACTCTGCATTTGTTGGTGTTGAACCTCATTTTGTTGGTATGGGCCCACTGTGATAGTCTGTCTAGGTCTTCTTGTACTCTGAGCCTGTCCTCAAGGGTGTTGGCTACCCCCGCCAGCTTGGTGTCATCTGCAAATTTTATTAGTTCCCCTTTTATTCCCTCGTCCAGGTCGTTGATGAAGATGTTAAAGAGTACAGGACCCAGGACAGAGCCCTGTGGTACTCCACTGTCTACTTTTTTCCATGTGGATTTGGTGCCGTTGAGGAC
This sequence comes from Erythrolamprus reginae, assembly GCF_031021105.1. Lineage (NCBI taxonomy): Eukaryota > Metazoa > Chordata > Lepidosauria > Squamata > Dipsadidae > Erythrolamprus > Erythrolamprus reginae. Next base: position 30,132,529 of record NC_091958.1, read on the forward strand.
AACTCATTGGGTGCGGTTGGTCAGCCAACTGTTTATCCATCTACATGTGTAGTAATCTACTCCATTTTTTTCTAGTTTGTGGATTAGGAGATTGTGGTCGACTTTATCGAAAGCCTTACTGAAGTCCAAGTATATGAGGTCCACTGAGTTGCGTTGGTCAACTGACTTGGTTATGGTGTTGAAAAATGATATGAGATTGGTTTGGCATGATTTGTTTCTGATGAATCCGTGCTGGCTATTGGATATGATCTTGTTTGTTTCTAGGAAGTGGGTAAGTTGTTTTTTGATTATTTTCTCCAGTATTTTTCCAGGTATAGAGGTCAGACTGATTGGTCTGTAGTTACCTGGGTCGGTCTTTTTTCAAAAGGCAACTGGATTATTTTTGGTACATTCCTTGAAAACATTTTGCTTCTCATCCAAGAAATGTCTTCAGTTCCAAAGAACTGAACTGAAGAAGCTTCTTGATTGAGAAGTATAATATTTTCAAGGGAAAAAAACCCCAAGAAAGTGCAGTTGCCGTTTGAGAAAGCACCTTTGGATCAACATCCTAGGTAATATTAAATCTAAAAAAACCTATTCAGTTGAGTAGAGATTCTAGTAGGCCCAGGAGCAACACCCGATGAGCATTGGTGCACTTGAGAACTATGTTGTCCACTCTGTGCAACCAGAGGAGTATCTGTTGCTCTTGGCACATTAATATGTTGACTAATGAAAAGAAGCACCTGGGAAAACAAGGTAGCAGGGCTTCCAGTATTTGATGGGCTCCTACAAAGATGAGAAGAGTCAAACAATTTTTCAAAGCATCAAAAGCCAAGACAAGAAACAACGGATGGAAGCTAACCAAGGAGAGAAGCAGCTTAGAATTTAGGAGAAAATTCCTAACCATTAGAGCAATCAATCAGAGCAATTGCCTTCAGAAGCTGGGGGTGCTCCATCACTGGACAGCCATTTGTCTGAAATGATATACAGTCTGCTGCTTGAGCAGGGGGTTGAACTAGAAGGCCTCCAAGGTCCTTTCCAACTTAGTAAAGACCACACCTGGATTACCGCATCCAGTTTTGGTCCCCACTGTATAAAAAAAAAGATGCTGAGGCTGTAGAAGAGTGCAGAGAAGAGCAACCAGGATGATGAGGGGACCGGAGGCTCAAACATACAATGAACGGTTGCAGGAACTGAGCATGGCTAGTCTAGTGGAGAGAATGACCAGGGGAGACATGAGAGCAGTCTTCCAATATTTGAGGGGCTGCCACAGAGAGGAGGGGGTCAAGCTATTCTCCAAGGCACCTGAAGGCCAGACAAGGAATAATGGATGGAAACTGATCAAGGGGAGATTCAACCTTGAAATAAGGTGGAATTTTCTAATACTAAGAACAATCGACCGATGGAACGGAAGTTGCCTTTAGATGTTGTGGGAGCTTCTGTGAGAGCTTTCGTGGCGCAGTGGTTAGAGTGCTGTACTGCACACTACTTCAGCTAACTGCTAGCTGTAGATCAGCAGTTCAAATCTCACCACTGGCTCAAGGTTGACTCAGCCTTCCATCCTTCTGAGGTCGGTAAAATAAGGACCCAGATTGTTGAGGGCAATGTGCTTATTCTCTGTAAACTGCTTAGAGAGGTCTTGAAAAGCAGTAAGAAGCAGTATACAATACTTGGGTTTTAGCGGTAGTTTTTTTTAATGTATTAGATTTGTCTTGTACGCTTTGTTTCTATATTTATTCTGTAAGCCTCCCCGAGTTTTCGGAGAAGGGCGGCATACAAATCTAATTATTTATTATTATTATTATTATTATTATTAATAATAATAATAATAATAATAATAGTCTAAATGCTAAATGCTAATGCTATTGCTTCATCACTGGAAGCTTTCAAGAAGAGACTGGACTGCCATCTGTCAGAAATGGTGTTAGGTCTCCTGCTTGGGTGGGGTGGTTAGACTAGAAGACCTACAAGGTCCCTTCCAAGCTCTGTCAATCTGTTAAACTTTATTCTTCTATGCTATAACACATTGTTAAAGGGGGTGACTCCTTCCCTATTGACCATGCTCGACTGGATACTACAGCATCTAAAAGATGTATAGGTCCTGGCCATATTTCACCAATCTCAGACAGTGTGGTCTGTGTTGACAGGGGTTAATTGCAGCAGAGGACAGGATTTTATCACCCATGCAAGGAATATGCATCCCTTATCCTTATAAATTGCCTATGCCATTTTTTCTTTCTTCCCTTATTCAGCGACTGTCTTCAGAACCTCTGGAAGAAAAAATACTGGGCCCTTTAACCTACCTCAGTGACATTGGCTGCGGAATCTCAGCATCGGCTTGTTTCATCACCATCTTCTTATACTTTTTCAACAGGTAACCACAGAATCCTTTCCGGATCAGAGAAGGATCTTCCCAAGCACAGTGATAATACAAATCTGGATGAATGGATGGATGGATGGATGGATGGATAGATAGATTGATAGATAGATAGATAGATAGATAGATAGATAGATAGATAGATAGATAGATAGATAGAGACACAAAGAAACAAAGATATGTCAGTTTCTGGCTTTAATCTTACTGAGATGGGCAACCATCTAATTGTTTAAATAATTTAAAGTAATTTAATTTAGTAAAGGAAAACAAATGAAAAAACAGTTTGTCCTCAAATTACAACAGTTAATTTAGCAACCATTTGATGTTACAACAGCACTGAGAAAAGTGACTCAGGACCATTTTTCAGACTCAGGGTGGTTTCAGCATTCCCATGGTCACATGACTTACATTCAAATGCTTGGCAGCTGACTCACATTTATGACGGTTGCAGTGTCCTGGGGTCATCTGATACCCTTTGGCGACCTTCTGACAAGCCAAGTCAATGAGGAAACCAGATTCACTTAATAACTGTGTTACTAATATGACAACTGGGGCGATCCACTTAACAACTGTGGCAAGACAAGTGTTGTGGCCTGTTGGCTGCCGATCTCTCTAACAATGGAAGAGGAGCTGTGGGAGTCAAGGGTCGGCATCAAGGCAACTTGGGAGCTCCGAGGGGGAAGAAGGAATGGAGGGGAGAGAGAGACAGAGGTGGAACCTGGGCCATTCATTAGCCCTCAGATGGAGAGTCAACAGCCCCCAGGTCTGGAGGTGGCTGGTGAGGAAGAGGAGGAATGGCTGGGTCCAGTGCCTGATGCATGGATGCACAGAAGGCAGAGGAGAGGAGAGCAGTGGGAATCTATGGACCGGTCCTTTGGATGGAAGAGCCACCATTACTAATGAAGCCCCCACCCTACTATTCCTCTTCCTGATAGATGGACATGAAACCTGCGGCTCAATTGTGGTTGTATGTTGGGGACTACCTGTAGTATTTCTCTCCTTTCTGGACTCTACCAGCTCCAGCTGATCTTCTTTCCCTTTCTCCTTGTAGGAAACTCTATCACGATTCCACCACAAAGATCCACATCAATCTTCTGGGTGCCCTTTTCTTTCTCAACGTGTCATTCCTGATAGGCAAGACTTCGGTTGAACATCCCTGGTGGTGCAGCATCATGGCTGCCTTCCTCCACTACTCCTTGCTCTGCAGTTTGACCTGGATGGCCATTGAGGGCTTCCATCTCTACCTGCTGGTGATCAAAGTCTACAACTCCTACATAAGCCGTTACTTGCTTAAGCTGTGTGCTGCAGGGTGGGGTAAGGATTAGTACACTGCCTGTATTGGAAAAACACATCGTTGTGAAGTCACCCTCTGAATTTCTTTGTCTCTTGCGCGCTTTCCAAAACAAGAAATGCAGCTTGTGCATCTGGTTGAAAAATTATTTGCACTGAGCTTCTCCAGTGGGAGAAAGAAGTCATATCTGAATAGTAGAAAAGAGACAATAATAGGGACAATACTTCAACTTCTATCTATCTATCTATCTATCTATCTATCTATCTATCTATCTATCTATCTATCTATCTATCTATATTCTCTCTCTCTCTCCTATCATCTTTCCTATCTTCCAGGAACACAACAAAGCAGTGTCCATAGCACACCCTCTTACAGTTTTCACATAACACATACCGTATAGCAGTGATGGCGAACCTATGGCACGGATGCCGCAGGTGGCACACAAAGTCATATCTGCTGGCACACGAGCTGTTGCCTACCTCAGCTCCAATATGCATGTGTGTGCTTGTCAGCTGATTTTTACCTCACACAAAGGCTCTGGGAGGGCATTTTTGGCTTCCAGAGAGCCTCCGGGGGGATGGAGGGAGGGCATTATTACCCTCCTCTGGCTCCACGGAAGCCATTGGAGCCTAGGGAGGGCAAAATATGAGCCCACTGGGCCCACCAGAAGTTGGGAAACAGGCCATTTCTGGCCTCCAGAGATCCTCCAGGGGGCGGAGAAGCTGTTTTCACCTTCCCAAGACATTGAGTTATGGGTGTGGGCACCTGTGTGCACACAATAACGCACGCCCACGCTTTTTTGGCACCTGAGGAAAAAAGTTCGCCATCACTGCCCTATAGGGCAGGTATAGAGCATATTGGGTACTGCCTCCCAAGGACATCTGTCCGTCCATTACCCTGGGGGGGGATTATTGACCCCCCTCGGAGAGGGTCCGCAACTTGGGTGTCCTCCTTGATCCACAGCTGACTTTAGAACACCATCTTTCGGCTGTAGCGAGGGGGGCGTTTGCCCAGGTCCGCCTGGTGCACCAGTTGCAGCCCTATTTGGACAGGGAGTCTTTGCTCACGGTCACTCATGCCCTCATCACCTTGAAGTTCGACTACTGCAATGCTCTCTACATGGGGCTACCTTTGAAGAGTGTTCGGAAACTTCAAATTGTCCAAAATGCACCCGGCCCCCTGGAACCAGCTCCCTCTGGAGATTTGCACTGCCCCCACCCTCCTTCCCTTCTGAAAGAACTAAAAAACTCATCTTTGTCACCAGGCCTGGGGTCATTAGATCTCCCACCTGACCAACAAATGATTTTAGTACGATGTGTTGAATAAATGTTAATGGAAGTTTTTAAAGTTAGGTTTTTTTAAGGATTGTTTTTATGTATATTAGTTGGATTTTATTAGTCTCCTTAAATATGCTGTGAGCCACCCCAAGTCCTCAGAGAGGGACGTTATACAAATCCAATTAATTAAATAAATAAATATTGTAGTGCATTGTAGGAGTTGTGACCCTCTGTGAGCTCTATGCAACGAAATTTTACTTTAACATACCAATTAGTGTACATTCAAAGTGGCAATAAAGTTATTGTTCTGTTCTGTTCTATTCTATTCTAGCAACTAATCTAGTCTTGCTGCAAATTCAGAGTTCTTGTTCTCTAAAGCAGCCAATCAGTTGAAGTCTATTAAAGTCTTAAAGTTCCCAAGTTTGGAAAATTTCTGTTGTAAAATTCAAGTAGTCCTTGACTTGCAATAGTTCATTTAGTGACCTTTCAAAGTTACAACAGCATTGAAAAAATTAGGACGATTTTTCACACTTTTTCAACCATTGTAGCATCCTGAGGTCATGTGATCAAAGTTCAGATGCTCGGCAACTATTGCTATAATTGAGCCCAAAATTTATATTGTTAAGGGAGACATTTGTGGAGCGAGTGTTGTCTCATTTTCTGGCTTTTCCTGCCACCGTTGTTAAGGGAATCATTGCAGTTCTTAAGTTAATAACCTGGTTTTTCTCTGGCTTCCCCACTGACGTTGATTCCCAGAAGGTCGCACAAAGGGAATCATGTGATCTGAGAATAAGGCAAACATTATGAGTCAGTTGCCATATATTTGAATATACATCTCGTGACCATGGAGATGCTGCAGGGATTGCAAATGTGAAAAATCATCAACAATCTTTTTTTCCCCAGTGACGTTTGAATGATCACTAAGTGAACTGTTGAAACTCGAGGACGACCTGTATATGCTTGCTACACTCTTATTTTGGAGTCCATTGCTGTGTCTTCTCTCACTCTGCAGGGTTCCCTGCAATCGTGATCCTGGCCAGCTTCCTGAGCATGCAGAACGTTTATGGTCAGCATCACATCAGGATCGGCACTCAATACAAGAACGCTTCCATGTGAGTAGCAGGGAAGTGGCTGCCTCAGATATATAGTTCTCACTCCTATACATTATACAGAAAGGCCTTCACCTACAAGATTCATTTAGTGACCACTTGAAGTTACAACAGCATTGAAAAAAGTGGGAATAGAATAGAATTAGAACACAACAGAAGACAATACAATACATACAATATTGGAATGAAGGGTAAGATAGAGTGGAATAGAATAGAATAGGATAGAATAGAATAGGATAGAATAGGGAATAGAAGAATAGAATACAATAGAATTCTGAACACTTTGCTGATGACACAAAGCTAGGTGTGATTGCTAATACTTAACAAGATAGAGATAGGGTTCAAAAAGATCTAGACAAGCTTGAACAATGGGCTGAAACTAACAGTATGGTATTTAACAGAGAGAAATGCAAGATCCTACATGTGGGCAAAAATAATGAAACATATAGAATGGGAAGAATATGTCTGAGCAGCAGCACAGGTGAGAGGGACCTGGGTGTATTGGTGGATCACAGACTAAACATGAGTCAACAGTGTGAAGCAGCTGCAAAAAAAGGTAAACACAATCCTGGGATGCATCAAGAGGAGCATAGAATCTCGCTCACGTGAAGTAATTATTCCTCTCTACAGTACTTTGGTACGACCACACTTGGAATACCGTGTTCAGTTCTGGGGGCCCCAATTTAAAAAGGACATTGATAAACTAGAGCAAGTTCAAAGGAGAGTTATAAGGATGGTGAGTGGTCTGGAAACCATGTCCTACGAGGAACGGTTAAAAGATCTAGGGATGTTTAGTCTGCAAAGGAGAAGGCTGAGAGGAGACTTGATAGCTATCTACAAATATCTGAAGGGCTGCCACAGAGCAGAGGAATCAGTATTGTTCTCATTAGCACATGGAAGAACTAGAAACAATGGAATGAAACTGCTGGGGAGTAGATTTAGATTAGATATCAGAAAAAAACTTTCTAACAGTAAGGGCAATAAACCGGTGGAGCAGTTTGCCACAGGGAGGTGGTGGGCTCACCATCACTGGAGGTCTTCAAACAGAGACTGGACCGTCATCTTTCTGGGATGGTTTAGTGAGCCAGGGTGGCGCAGCAGGGAGAGTGCAGTACTGCAGGCCACTGAAGCTGACTGTAGATCTGTAGGTCAGCGGTTCAGATCTCATCCCCACCTCAAGGTTGACTCAGCCTTCCATCCTTCCGAGGTGGGTCAAATGAGGACCCGGATTGTGGGGGCAATTGGCTGGCTCTGTTAAAAAGTGCTACTGCTAACATGTTGTAGGTCGCCCTGAGTCTAAGGAGAAGGGTGGCATTAAAAAAAAATCAATCAATCAAACAAACAAACAAACAATCCTGCATTTAGCATGGGGTTGGACCCGATGACCCTGGAGGTCCCTTCCAACTCTATGATTCTATGATGATTCTAGATTACAACAGAACAGAATAAACATCCTCTTGACATAGCCAAATCTCTGGCTTTTCCTTATGGAAGTTGAATCCAAAAGACCTTCCATATGATCTAGCAGAACACGCTTTACCTCGACATGTTCCTGCTACTATCCTGTAATGAACAGACAAATGGAAAAATAATTGTTGGTGATTTTTATAGCTTTTTTTGAAAGTTGAAAATTAGGTTGCATTCACACAGTGGCAGGCATGAAATCCAGCAGGTACTGACATGTGCTCAAGAACCAGTAGCGGAAATTTTGAATAGTTCGGAGAACTGTCAGACCTTGGAATGCTCATATCAAATGACTTGAGTGCCAAAGTCCACTGCAACAACATGGCCAAAGAGGCTTCAAGAGTTAACCTAATCCTATGTAGCTTCTTCTCCAGTAATATCACACTACTAACTAAAGCATACAAAATATTTGCCAGACCAATCCTCCAATACAGTTCCTCTGTCTGGAACCCGCACCACATTTCGGACATAAATACATTAGAACAATGTTTCCCAACCTTGGCAACTTGAAGATATCTGGACTTCAACTCCCAGAATTTCCCAGCCAGCGCTGGCTGGGGAATTCTGGGAATTGAAGTCCAAATATCTTCAAGTTGCCAAGGTTGGGAAACACTGCATTAGGAAGTGTCCAGAGATACTTTATGAGAAGAGTCCTTTACTCCTCCACTCGCAATATACCCTACACAACTAGACTTACAATTCTATGTTTAGAAAGCTTAGAACTATGTCATCTTAACCACGACCTAAGCATTGCCCGTAAAATCATCTGCTACAAAGTCCTTCCTTTTAATGATTACTTCAGCTTCAACCACAACAGCACACGAGCACACAACAGATACAAATTTAAACTGCTCTAAACTCGACTTCAGGAAATACGACTTTAGTAACTCAGTAGTTAATGCATGAAACTCACTACCAGACTCTGTAGTATCATCACCTAACTCCCAAAACTTTACCCTCAGCTATTCACTGTTGACATCCCTAAGAGGTCAGCAAGGGGAGTGCATAAGTGCACTAGAGTGCCTTCCGCCCCCTTCTGTAATGTTTCTCTCTTACTAGTATCATGTATATAAACATTGTTATATCTTTGTATACCACCAATAGGTACTTGACAAAACAAAGGAACAAATAAAAATAAATACCACCTCTGGCTGGCCCCAGAATGGGGAGGGAATGGGGATTTCGCAGTATCCTTCCCCTGCCATGCCCACCAAGCCGCACCATGCCCACCAAGCCATGCCACCAGAACCAATAGTAAAAAAAAATGAATTTCACCACTGCACGGTGAACTTAGCCAACTCATCTTAAAAATGTAGAAACCACATGTCAGAACATGCTAAACCTGGTTGGTGTTAGTCTTTGTTAGATTTGTTTTGTTTTGCTTTGTACATGTCTTAATGTGTGGCTCAAACGTGGCTTCTTTGAGCTCAGGTTAACGCAGGGAGCAGATTGAAGGTGTTGTGTGATGGGGGCTTCTCACAGATTGACACAAGACTTTCCTTGGTCTGTCTGGGAAACCTGAAGGAGCCTCTGATACCTGGGTTTTCTTCTCCTCCAGATGCTGGATCACCTCCCCAAGCTTGAGCCACGTCACCGTTGTTTATATTGGTGGCACCGTGTTTTTCAACATGGTTATCTTGGTGATGGTTGTGCAGAGGCTCAGACAGCTCAGAGCTCAGCCTCTTCATTGGCCTAAGGAACACACCTGCAAAGACGTGGGGACCATTCTGGGGATGACCTTCCTCCTGGGGACCACCTGGATGCTGGCCTTCATGTCCTTTGGGGTCTTCTTAGTCCCACAGATCTTCCTCTTTACCATCTTCAATTCGCTCCAAGGTTTGTAAGATTGCTGAAACCCAGGAATGGGACAACTTGCTATAGCCAACTCATAGCAGCTAACTCACCATGGCCAACTAGCCATGGCCAACTCACTGCAGCCATCTCATCATGGCCAACTAGCCATGGCCAACTTGCTGCAGCCAACTCAAGGACAACTCACTATGGGACAACTGGCTGCAGGACAATTTAAAATTTCTATTTAATTATTTAAAATAAATAAAAATATTTTTTGCCATTCACATTTCATTCTGTCCCTCTTTTTGCATCTTTTCTTTAATACAATTTCTTTGATATTAGTGTAGCTCTTGTCCAGCAGTGAGTGGTCCTGTGGTGAGATGGCTGGGGCGAATTGTCATAGACCCCCCCACTCCACCCAAGTGTATTCCAGTATGCAAATATTCTGCTTCCCCCCTCCCCCCCTCTTTTCATGTAGGAGCCATCATCTCTCTCTGGTATTGCTTTTTACGATGTCGTTCAGCATCCAAAGTGTCCTCCGGATTCTCTCAGTCATCTGCAGCATCACCTGGTTTGTGAAGACTCTGGACCAGCGAAGGACCCAGATTCCAAAAAAGACATCTGGGCACTGCATCCCCATAGCATGCACTGGGGACGTTCTTTTGCCTCCTAAGCTAGGCCTGGAAGGAAAGATGCTTTGTCTTCATGACAAGGACAGATCACTGTACTGCCGAGGTTTTCAAGCTTGACAACTTTAAGACTTGTGGACTTCAACTGGTCCCAGAGATTCTCCTCCCTACCATTAAGACCTGGCTTTTCCAGCAGGTCTGGAATTAGATTGACTGCTGTGTATGTATGCTTCTTTTTAATATATTGCTTTATTGTCTTATTGTATTTGATTGTATTTTAGTATTGTTGTATTTATCCCACTTGTTAGTCGCTATGAGTCCATTTCGGAATGAGTGGCATATAAATACAATTAATAAGAATAAGAATAAAAATAATAACAACAATAATAACAATAATAATAACAATAACAACTACTCTTAAAGTTGCCAAGTTTGATGAGCCCTGCTCTAAATGTAGACCTTGACTTAACCACCATTCATTTAGTGAGCTTTTCAAGTTGAACATGAGCATGGCAAATTCGGCTTCCTTTGAACAGATGGCCTCCTGTGAAGACAGTGTGACGAAGGCAGCGTGACATGGCTTCTCACGCCTGCTCTGGGCACAATCGGATCTTTGTGCCTCTCATTCCGATGCTCGCGACTCATGCTCACGTGCCAGCACATCAAGGGGCCAATAAGACAGCAAAACCAGCAGTGGAGGATGATATCTTTGCTTGCTGCTGGCACAAAATTGGCAGATCCCCATAAAACATTGTTTAGTGAATCAAAAACAGCTCAAATATTGGTACCGCTTTATGAAACCTTAGTGAGGTCCACATCTGGAATACTGCAATACTTACAAAGAAAGATGTGGAGATTTTGGGAAAAGTGCAGAGAAGAGCAACTAAGATGAATAAAGGCGTGGAGACTAAAACATATGAAGAACGGTCGCAGGAACTGGGTATGGTTAGTCTAGAGAAAACAAGGACTGGGGAGACATGATAACAGTATTCTAGTATTTGAGGGGTTGCCACAAAGAGGAGGGGGTCAACCTAAACTCCAAAGCGCTGAAGGGAGGAAAGAAGCAGTGGATGGAAACTAATCATGGAGACAACCAACCTAAGCTCACTGCCTAACCATGAGAACAATTAACCAGTGGAACGGTTTGCCTTCAGAAGTTGTGGATGCTCCATCATTGAATGTTTTTAAGAAGAGACTGGAGAGCCACTTCTCTCAAATGGTAGAGGGTCTTCTCTTTCAGCAGAGGTTGGACTAGAAAACCTCCAAGGTCCCATCCAGCTCTATTCTATTCTTTATAAAGAATAACATTATTTATTTTTATTATTCTTTCTTGATAGCTTGAACCAAGTGGGAGATTCCAGCTAAGAATTCATCCCCGAGGTTCTGGGAGGTACATGAAAACGATGATGCTGGGTTGACTCTGATTGACCCAGAGATTGTAGCAGATGCTTAACCAAACCTATGGAGCTAGACTGATGTGCTCATTATGGGGCACATGAGGAGTGTTAAGCACATTTGCTAAACTGGTGTCTTCCATCTTGGAAGACTGCAGAGATGTGGTGCACCCTTAAAAAGTCATGAAATATGAATATGCTTTCATTTGGTAAAAGGAAGGAAGGAAGGAAGGAAGGAAGGAAGGAAGGAAGGAAGGAAGGAAGGAAGGAAGGAAGGAAGGAAGGACAATAGCCATAACACTTAGACTTATATACCATATGCATCACAGTGCTTTACAGCCCTCTCTTTAAGCAGCCGGGGTGGCGCAGCAGGTGGAGTGCTATACTGCAGGCCACTGAAACTGACTGTAGATCTGTAGGTCAGGGGTTCAGATCTCATCACCAGCTCAATGTTGACTCAGCCTTCCATCCTTCCGAGGTGGGTAAAATGAGGACCTGGATTGTGGGGGCAATTTGCTGGCTCTGTTAAAAAGTGCTATTGCTAACATGTTGTAAGCCACCCTGAGTCTAAAGAGAAGGGCGGCATAAAAATCTAATCTAATCAAATCAATCAATCAATCAATCAACAAACAAACAAACAAACAAACAAGTGTCAACATCACCATGACTATCATTAACCAATCCATCAACAATACCAGTGGAAGAAATGATGGCAGCAGAAAAGTTATTTTAGGCAGCAATTAAATTCATACTTCTCCAAAATATCTCTTTGGATCCTGAAAACACTTAAAATTCTTCATCATAATACAGGTACAATCATTTACAAACTTCAGCTCAGCCCACACATTAAAATCAAATTAAAACAACTCACAGAATCATGAATGCCAGCAGATGTTGAGACACAGGGAAACACAAACTGACCATATTTTTCGGAATATAAGACACAACCTTTTCCCTCTTAAAAGAGGGTGGAAATGTCAGTGTGTCTTATACAATGAATACAGCCATTTTTGTTGTCCTGAAGCCCTGCCCCTGCTTCCCATTTTTGTGAAAAATGGGCCTGCTTTTCACAAAAATGGGGAAGGAGGCAAAGGTTCTGGGAAGCCTGTAGAGAGCTCCTGGGGGAAGACAAAAATCACCCATTTTTGTGAAAAAATGGGCAAAATATGACCTGTTTTGCGCAAAAATGGGTGCATTTTTGCCACCCTCCAGTTCCCAGGAGTTCTCTGCAGGCTTTCCAGAACCCCCCCCCCCCCAATTTTTGCGAAAAACAGGCAAAAAAACAGGCCAGGTTTTTTGTTTTTGTTTTTTTTTGCAAAAATTGCCCCAGGACTGCAGGATGAATTCTGGGAGTTGTAGTCCACTACTTTTAAAGCTGTCAAGTTTGAAGACCTCTGGCTTAGGGATTAGGGTTGCAAGGGTCTTCAAATTTGGCAAGTTTAAGACTTGTGGTCTTCAACTCCCATTCCTAAGCTAGCCTGATTGGAGGAGGAATTCTGGGAGTTGAAGTCCACAAGTCTTAAAGCTGTCAAGTTTGAAATTTGTAAAAAGTGTACATGGTTGTAAAAAGTATTCTGCTGCACTGGTATTTTATTAAATAATATTACTATACCATTTGGTTCAGAATACTTTGTTCCTTGTTTTCCACCTCTAAAATCTAGGCGCGTCCTATACTCCAGTGCGCCTTATACTCTGAAAAATATGGTAGTTAGGAAAATGAAAATATACAAAACAATAGATAAAATTTTAAAAAGCCACAACCTTTTTTAAGGTCAATCGCAGGTGAAAAGGATTCTGGCCCACCATTTTCCTATTGGATATATTGGTCAGGATTTTGTTCACCCATCCTTGAGGAGTCCAAAAACGATGAGAAGACTAATAGTAATAACAATGTAGCCTTAGTGAATAGTTCGACAGTGTTGAGGAAATTATTTGTTTAGCAGAGTGATGGCGTTCTGTGTCTAGTTGTCTTGGTGTGCAGTGTTCTATAGCAACATTTTGAGGGTAGGAGTTGAAACAATCTGTGTCCAGGATGCGAGGGGTCCGTAAATATTTTCACAGCCCTTTTTTTGACTTGTGCAGTATACAGGTCCTGAATACTAATACTGTTTAGTACTGATGCCTAATACTAAAGGTTTTATTCTATTTTATTTATTAAACCTATATGCCCCGCATCTCTCTCTGACAGCCCTTGGACCAAACGTGAGCCAAAATCAGGCTCGTGACTTTTGTGTCTGTTCCCAACCAGAGTCTTTGAGGCAGGGGTGAAATCCAGCAGGTTCCGAGTGGTTATGGAGAACCGGCTGTGGAAATTTTGTGTAGTTCGGAGAACCGGCAAATACCACCTCTGGCTGGCCCTAGAGTGGGGAGGGAATGGGGATTTTGCAGTATCCTTCCCCTGCCAAGCCCGCCAAGCCCCACCCACAAAATTGGTAGTAAAAAAAATTGGATTTCACCCCTGCATTGAGACCAAGCTAGCATGAACTCAGCTGTTGTATGATAAACAAGGGAGCAGATGCCCTTTCTTCTCCTTTTGCAATTGATATGCCAACCGTTTTCACAACATTTCTCTGATAAGCACAGTTATTTTTGTTTCCATTTCTCTTCAGGTTAACACAGAAAAACTGTTGCTATGCAAGGCTGACTTGTTATAAAACACTTTTTTCCCTGGAAATTTTTATAATGCTGCTTCTTCCTTCTTTATCGCAATTAAAGTAACTTCTGTTTTCTCTTGCTTCTGCTTTTTATGTTTGCTATGATGTTGAACAAAAGGTCGTTTCTCTTTGCCTACATTATTCTAACACCTGGACCTTTATTGTATTTATGATGGTATTACCTTTATTGTAAGACTTTTCTCAATAAATTATTTTAAAGAGTCCTCTATTATTATTTTATTTTGTAGAATAACGTCTCATTCATCTTCCCTCTGTAGGATTTGATTTCCCTTTTAAATGTTAAAGTCACCATAAAGTATTATTAGCCTTTGAGAATATTTCCTTTGTTGACGTAGCTAAATTCATAGAAATGCGGAACATAGAAATATGAGTTACAACCACAATTGACCCCGACCGTAAAGTAACTCACCCTGTGACGGGACCCAATTTTACAACTTTTTCCATGGAGGTTAGTTAGGTAACCGTCATTTGAAGGCTAGCTGTTCTACAGGTTAATGGTTCTCACTGTCAGGAAATTGTTCCTTAGCACCCAGATTGTTGAGGGTTATAGGCTGACTCTGTAAAGCACTTGGAGTGGACTGTAAAACACTATGAAGTGGTATATAAGTGTAAGGTCTGTTGCTATGGCTGCTACTTCTAGGTTGCTTCGCTCCTTGATCAGTTCCCATCCATTGTTTCTTGTCCTGCATTCACCTGCAGAATAGGTTGACCGTCTCTTCCTCATGGCAGCTCCTCAAATATTGGAACCCTGCTATCATGACATCATGACAGAAAATTATTGGACTGACCATGTAGAGTTGGTAAATCTCTGCATAGTTTTTTTGAAAAGGCCACAGCTCTGGTTGGAAACTGATCAACCTGGAATTAAGGAGACACTTCCTAACAGTGAGGACAATTAAACAGCGGAACAGAAGTTGACTTCAGAAGTTGTGAGTGTTGCATCACTGGAGGCTTTTAACAAGAGTCTAGACCCGTGATGGTGAACCTACGGCACATGTGTCATAGGTGGCACGCGGAGCCGTATGGGAGGGCATGGGAGACTTTTCCATGTTTCAGCTCCAATGTAATTTTCAGCCTTGGGAAAGGCTATT
Source organism: Erythrolamprus reginae (assembly GCF_031021105.1). NCBI lineage: Eukaryota > Metazoa > Chordata > Lepidosauria > Squamata > Dipsadidae > Erythrolamprus > Erythrolamprus reginae. The sequence goes on from NC_091958.1 coordinate 30,147,609, forward strand.
TCATCCTCTGGACACTTAAGGGAAGCTTCCCTGAAGCCCCAGAGGAAAAAAAAATCCACTTTCGGTTTGCCCATTTGGGCATCTTTTTTTACCTACCAGCAGTGGTGGATTCACACTGGTCTGGTCCAGAGTTCCACATCAGTAGGAACCCACATGGATGCAATGTTCAGTGATTTTTTCCCCCAGCGTCTCCTGAGAAGGAGGAAGATGAGGGGGGGCGGGCAGAGGGTTTTTCTGACTTGGAGACGCTGGGGAAAAATCGCCCAAAATTGCATCAGTGGGTTCCTACAGTGCGGAACTCTGGAGCAGACCGGTAGGAACCCACTACTACCTACCAGGCTTCAGAAAAGCCTGAGCGCATGCGTGGGGCACAGAGTGGGGGGTGCTCATGTGTGTGGGGGGGAAGGAGTGTGGGCACATGTACGTGTGCTAACACCCCCACCCACACACCCCTTTTGGCACAAGAACCAGAAAAGGTTAGCCATCACTGGTCTAGACAGTCACTTATCCGAAATAGTATAGGACAGGTTTTCCTGCTTGAGCAGGGGGCTGGACTAGAAGACCTCCAAAGTCCCTTCCAGCTCCATTCTATTTTTCCTAGTCTCACCAGCGATCCCGCTGTATAGAGCACTAGTGAGACCCCATTTGGAATACTGTATTCAGTTCTGCAGACCTCACCAAAAAAAGATATTGACAAAATTGAACGGGTCCAAAGACGGGCTACAAAAATGGTGGAAGGTCTTAAGCATTAAACGTATCAGGAAAGACTTAATGAACTCAATCTGTATAGTCTGGAGGACAGAAGGGAAAGGGGGGCATGATCAAAACATTTAAATATGTTAAAGGGTTAAATAAGGTTCAGGAGGGAAGTGTTTTTAATAGGAAAGTGAACACAAGAACAAGGAGGCACAATCTGACGGTAGTTGAGGGAAAGATCAGTGGTAACGTGAGAAAATGTTATTTTACTGAAAGAGTAGTAGATGCTTGGAACAAACTTCCATCAGACGTGTTTGGTAAATCCACAGGAACTGAATTTAAGCATGCCTAAGATAAACATAGATCCATCCTAAGATAAAATACAGGAAATAGTATAAGGGCATAGATGGACCAGGAGGTCTTTTTCTGCCATCAATCTTCTATGTTTCTATGTAGAACTCCATTGGCGGCGAAAACCTATGAAAAATGACCAAAGGAACCGGGTTTCATCCCATCCAGGCAAGGGTTCCCTGTTGCTGCTGCTACTGGTGTGCATGACTGGCGGTGGGTGTGCCTGCCCATGCAAAATTTGGCTTCTGCACATGCACAGGAAGCCAAGTATTGTGTGAGGATGCTCTCGTGTTCAAGATTTCACCAGTTTTTGCCATTCCTTTGCTTCCCCGCATGCCTAGAAGCCAAAAAGCCCCGAAAATCAGTCAAATCTCAGACGTGTGAGCATTCTCACATGAGATTTGGCTTCCTGCCGCACATTGCTGGCTCCTATTTAACTGGTTGTCCACTAAGACTCCAAGATCCCTCTCACAGTCACTGCTGTTAAACCTGGTTTCTCCCAATCTACATGTGGACTTTTTGTTTTAAGTTTAAGTAAAGTATTAAGTAAGTAAAGTATTAAAGTATTAAAAGTAAAAGGCATCCCCTGTCCAGTTGCATCTCCATTTCTTAGCTGAGGAAGCCAGCGTGGGAGTGTGGCCAGCATGACTATACTATACATTGAACACACAGAATACTGCTCCTTCCCACTGAAATGGTAATTATCTTTTTAAAATATATATATATTATTTATAGCCCACAAACAGAAAAAACATGGAGATGACATGATATTCCAGTTTACACATTTTCATTGAGTTATTTCTCTTTCTAAATTCAAGTATTTATCTCTATATAAATATATCTTCCTTTTATGTACAGTACTAAATCCATTTTCCTTCTTTACTACTATGAAAATATATCCATCTCTGACATCGCTAAATCATAATTCCAATATTCCTCTTAGATTCCCACCAATAATATTATTTATTTATTTATTTTAGTTCCATTGTGAATCTGTCCATTTCCACAAAAGACAATATTTTATGCAATATCTCTTCTTCTGTGGGGATTTCTTTGTTTTTCCATTTTTTAATTTTTGTAATTGAATTTAAAACAAATCAACGTACAACAAACAAAAATACAAATACAAAATACAGAATATACATGTCTACAAAATATGAAAAAACTAAGAAAAAATAAAAAATAAAAAATATTTATATACGTGTATTACAGCATTATGTATTGCTATCGTGTCTATTATGAACCCTGCTGTTCAGTTCGAGAAAACTCCCTAATCTTATGTTCCCGGACTGCAAATTGATCATTTTAGGTACTTATATTTGGTCTTGTTGAAAGCTTTTTTCACCTGGAAACCAGTTTGAACATTTCTGCAGACAATGGAATGAAAATTGAACTGAAAAAAATTAATCCTTATTGGTTTATTTCACACATAAATGTCCCCCCCCCCCCGTTTTTGTGATTTTTTTTTAAGGTTTATTGATAATTTTGCCTGCAAAATGCATTATATTTTACTAACTTGGTGTGGGATTGGTAGCTTGAACATTTCTGAACATAATGATATGAAACTTGAACTGGAAAAATTGATGCATATTCATTTATTTTGCAAATAAAAGTCTCTCCCGGCCTATTTTAATTGATATAAAAATTATGCTGTTAATTTCAAACTTACATACTTGGTTTTAGTAAAATGGATTTCTTTCATAGGATTAGTTGTCTGGCTACAATATGCTTGCTTTTCAAAAGGATATTCCAAATATTTCTAGCCAAATATATATAAAAAGTGAAAATAATGTCACACAGCAAGGCCTGGGGGGATGGCCCTTTTGTGGCAAAAATAAACCAATAAGAATAATTTGTTTCAGTTCATTTCTATTTTTCTTATGTTTAGGATTGTTCAATTTAGTATATCAAAACTTTTGGGGGAATATTCCTTAGAGATTTGTAGCCTAAAAATATATAAATTGACAAAAAATGTAAATTGACATGGGGGGAGGGGCTTTTTGATCAAAATAAAAATATAAGCCTCAATTTTTTTCAGTTCAATTTTCATATCATTATGTTCATAAATGTTCAAACTAGTTTTCCAGTGGAAAAAGTTTTCAAAAAGACCAAATTCAAGTACCTAAAAAAAACCATTTTGGTCCGGGTCTATATGACCCGAAACAGAGTAAACGTGACTTTTTTTTTTTTGCCCAGAAAATTTTTTTCCCCCACCCCCACAAATATTTTTATGACGATCAGCCATGTTAAAATGAGTAAATGAATGCATAAGATATTAAAAATATTTCAGATTTGAAGCCTGCGTAAATATAAAGTGAAAATGTTTGCAAGCAGCCAAGGGGGGGGGGGAGGGCTTATTTATGATTGTAAACAACCAATAAGAAATATTTCTTTCAGTTCATTTATATTTTTCCTATATTCAGAAATGTTCAAACTACCAATCCCACACCAACTTTAGTAAAATTGAACACATTTTGCAAGCAAAACTATCCATAAATTGAAAAATATTTCACAAAAACGGGGGGGGGGGGGGGGGGGGATGCATTCTATCAGCAAAATAAACCAAGAATTACTTTTTTCATTTCATATCATTGTGTGCAGAAATGTTCAGACTACTTTCCAAGTGAAAAAAGTATTCAAATTGACCAAACATAAGCACTTCAAATGAAGAGTTTTCGGTCCGGGTCAGGGTGACCCGGGAACAGAAGAAGTGTGACTTTTTGTTTTTCAGCAAGAAAGAAACCCCCCACCCCCCCAAAAAAAATCCTTATAGAGAGAACCCCTGAAATGATGAAAAGTCATGAAATTTCAAGTTTCAGATATGCAGGGAATTTTTTTTACAGGGATTCAAACTTGGCTTCGGGTCACATACGACCCGAACAGAACAGCAGGGTTTAACTTTGATTTTCTTCCTGTCCTTATCATCTTTCATCACCCATCGTGTCCTATATAATATTATTTATTATATCATTTTTTTTGTGTTCCAACGATTTGTACTAATTTCCCCAAATTTTATAGAATTCTGTCTCCCCTTTATCCTGTAATTGCATTGTCATTTTGCACACTTCTGCACATTCTAATATTTTAGTTATTTTCATAGAGTTTGTAGGGATTATGTCTGCTTTCCAAAATTGTGCTGTTTTTCCATTTTTGTGTGAAGGCCAATGTAGCAGCAGTCAAAATGTGTTAACATTAAATATATTGTTCCCTTTTCTTATTTATTGATAATAATACCCAATAAAAAGAGTTCAGGTTTTAGTTCTATCTTTAACATTAATGTGAAATGGTAGTAATCTATTCTTCGGGTCTTCGGAGAAGGGCAGCATACAAATCTAATTAATAATAATAATAATAATAATAATAATAATAATAATAATATTGGCATCTGCCTGCATTTCAAAACTGTTGGCAGGAGCTGGGTCAGGAATGGGATCTCATCCTATTGTGTGCTAATGGAGTCTCAAACTGCCACCTGCCATTGACAAGTCCACTGACATAATCACATCATACAGGCCCCCTATAAAGAAAGTACCCTATTAGCATTGATAAAGCTTCAGAAGGAACTGAATGGGAGAAAAAGACCACTAGATGGCGACAAAAGACCAGGCACCAATGACATTTTTTAAAAAAAAACATCTGGTTTTTCCTGAGGCAAATATGATATATCAAGCAATAGCATTTAGACTTATATACCACTTCCTAGTGCTTTTACAGCCCTTTCTAAGCGGTTTACAGAATCAGCCTCTTGCCCCTAACAATCTGGGTCCTCACTTGACCAATCTCGGAAGGAGAGAAGGCTGAGTCAAGTGAGATTTGAACTGCTGAAATACAGCTAACAGTTAGCTGAAGCAGTCTGCAGGGCTGCACTCTAACCACTGTGCCAGCCCGGCAACATCTGTAGGAATTCCTGGAGGAAAAAGGATCATGGATCGGAGGACATGGCTGTATCCAGCTTCAGTAGCAGAGCAAACTGGAAAAAGTAAAAATTAAAGCCTTGTTCAATTCCCGTGGGGGCTTTTGAGATTTTCCTCTGGTTTGTTGCTGTCCCCCTTTAGTGGACAGACAGGCCACGGGATTGGCTGATGTTCTTCCATGCAGGTTCATGCAGTCCTTATGACCACAACTGAGCCCAAAATTCATGCCGCCAAGTGACAAAATTATCACTCTTTTTTTTTGCTTCCGCGCATTCGGAAATATTGCCGAACTCTCTCGCATGAAATTTTGCTTCTTGCGCATGTGCAGAAGCAAAATCTCGCTGGGATGTACGTATATGCACACTGGTGACCCAAAGCTGTGCGCGCAACACACTGGTAGTGGCGGTAAGTAGAAACCCCGCCTGTGGTTTCCCTACTGACTTTGCTTTTCAGACAGTTGCAAACGGGGACACAAATGCAACCGTCATAAATGCGAGTCGGTTGTCAAGCATTCAAAATGTAAATCACATGACCACACGGATGCTGCAACGATCATTAGTGTGAAAAATGGTGGGGGGTTTGAGTGCCGTTGTAACCTCGAACAGTGACTAAGCGAAGTGTTATAAGTCGAGAACTACCTGCATTATTATTATTAGGATGTGGCATTATTACACTAACCAGGAGACCCCAATGCCATTGCACAATAGTAGTTTCAGCTGGCCAAGACATGAGCCCTGGAGAAGGACATGCTTGAAGGCTTCCCACAGGAGAACCACAGGAGAGCGAGCTAGCTTCGCACCAGAAAGAGGGAGGGAGATTCCTGCAGCAGCATCACCCAAATTCCCCTCCTTCCACCGAAGCTGCCTTGCAAACGGTTGCCACAATCAGGAAGATTCAGAGCCATTAGGAATCTGACTGACTGCCCAGAGCACCGGCTTGACTCTCCACTGCCTCTGTGATAGCAGCTCACCTTGCCACACAGTCCTGGGGTTCAAACTGCCATTCAAGCAGCTCCAACAGCTCCAACGTCCTTAAGCCACTGAGCTGTAGGTGCTAAATAGAGCTGACAAGGTTTAACTTTTGGGGAGAAGGCAAACCTTACACAACCAGATTTGAAATCTTGGGCTTAGAAAGCTTACAAATATGTCGCCTTCAGCACCACCTAAGCATAGCTCATAAAATCATCTGCTACGTCCTACCTGTCAACGACTACTTCATCTTCAACACAACAACACCCAAGTACACAACAGATATAAACTCCAAGTGAACCGCTCTAAGCTTGACTGTAGAAAATATACGATTTTAGCAACGGAGTGGTTAAGGCCTCAAACTCACTACCTGACTCTGCAGTTTAGTCACCAACCCTCCCAAACTTTACTCTTAATATCCACTGTTGATCTCACCCGATTCCTAAGAGGTCAGTAAGGGACATGCATAAGTGCACCAGCGTCCCCGTCCTAATGTTTCCCTCTTATCAGTAGCCATCTTATGCATATAAACAATGTTATATCTATGTGCATTACAAATATGTTGACTGACTGACTGACTGACTGAATAAATAAATGCATACATGTATACATGCATGCATACATACATGCATACAAATAAAAGAATCAGTGTGTAGATATCTAATACATTCTGGATAAACCTGCCATTTCGCTACAGTCTCCCCCCATCACCTCCTCCTTCCTAGCTGCAATCCCACAAAAAAGACCTTTATAATAAAAATTATACACATAAAAGGCAATATCAATGGCTTTTTTTTAAAAAAAAAACATTTTTACAATGAACATAATAATTTAGGTGCTAAAGAAGATCTTTACTCTGTTTCTGCTCTGATTGTTTAAAAGCTGCACATTTCGCTCATTATCATGACAATGATTTGAAAGGGGTATTTTTTTATTTGTATTTTTATGCTTTTATTGCTATTTGCCACTTTCAATGCCAAAACATCTCCTGAAACAGAAATAAACAACAGAACAAAAACATGCCATAAAATATCATTAAAATAGGTGGGGCAATGCAAAAAACCAGATAATTTAAATCAAAGTAAATTTGGTTTAATGCCTCTTTTCTTTCTTTCTTTTGAATAAAAAGTATTTTTAAACACCCCCCCCCCGTTTCCATATATACATCAATACATATACTACCTTAAAACATGTCAATAACATACATAATAATAAATTTTTATCCAATAGATTGGGGGGCTGTTGCTGCTTACTGCCGCTACCAGTACGATGCACACGCTTCAGGTCACCGGCGTGCATGCGTGTGCATCTCAGTGAGATTTTGCTTCTGTGCATGAGTAGGAAGTAAAAACTTATGAGCCACCCCGAGTCTACGGAGAGGGGCGGCATACAAATCTAATAAATAATAATAATAATAATAATAATAATAATAATAATAATAATAATAATAATAATAACAACTCGTGCAACATTTTGGCGATTCCACTGCCCACACCCCATCATCTTCCTTGGTGACCTCAACCTACCACATATTAACTGGACATTAAATGAATGTAGCACCGAACCTATCCACTCTACTATATATAACCCAGTCACCAGTCTGGGACTTGACCAACTAGTAAGTGGCAATACTAGATTAGATAACTGTCTAGATCTCATCTTCTGCAACAGCAAAAGTACAATATATGGTTTAGAAATAAAAGAACCCTTTTCCGACAGTGACCACAGCATGATAAACTTCGTCTCAACCTAAGCCACACTAAGATCCACCCAAATAACGACACTCCGAAATTCAACTTCAAAAAAGCGAACTACAAACTCATTGATGCCCATCTTTCAACATTAAACTGGCAAACTTTATTCTCTAATTGCAACTCTATGGATGACCACTACAACACATTCTTGCTTGAGATGAAAATAATCATCAGACTTTACGTACCATTTGCATTTGCCTCAACCAAGAAAAATAACCTCCCCATCTCAATAAGAAAATTACAATTAAAAAAATATATCTCCGGCGTAAAAATAAAAAAGGACAAGTAGTAAACTTCAAAAGCCGTTATAAAAGCATATGCAAACAAATAAAAGCAGAATGTCTCAACTACCACAGCATACAAGAGAAAAACCTTCTACGCACCAAATCCAATCGTGCCTTCTACAATTTTGTCAACAACAAACTCAAGGACTCTAGACCTATCCTACCTCTCAAAAGACCCAACAACAAAGAATACCACGATGATTCATCTAAAGCTAACCTTCTCAATTCATTCTTTGGCTCTGTCTTTGTCAACAGCAACGGCTCATCCCCCAAATTCATCACTCGCACCTCAAACACTCTCAATGACCTAACCCAAATAGACTTCACTGAAGACCGAGTTGAAAAACCATTACATGACCTTAAACCTTCCCTATCAGTCGGTCCAGATGGTCTATGTGCATATAGTAATACCTCATGATACGAACTTAATTGGTGCAAGGAGGAGGTTCGTAAGACGAAAGGTTCGTAAGACGAAACATTGTTTCCCATAGGAAACAATGTAAAGTCAATTAATCTGTGCAACCAAAAAACCCCCCGCAAAAAAAACGGCTTTCGGCGACTGCTGGGAAGCCGCGCAGCTGTTTTAAAAGGTGACAGCCGGCCTGGGGGGCTTCCCAGCTCCCCCCCGAACCCGGGTTCGGGGTTCGGGGGGGTGCTGGCAAGCCCCCCAGGCCGGCTGCGACCTTTTAAAACAGCCGCGCCGCTTCCCAGCTGTCTCCTGAAGCCTCAAGAGTTGTTAATCTAATCCTACGTAGCTTCTGCTCTGGAAATCTCACACTACTTACCAGAGCTTACAAAACTTTTGCCAGACCCATCCTCAAATACAGCTCATCTATTTGGAACCCATATCACATCTCAGACATTAACATCCTTGAAAATGTTCAAAGATACTTCACAAGAAGAGCCCTTCATTCCTCCACTCGAAACAGAATACCCTACGAAACTAGACTTACAATCCTGGGTCTTGAAAGCTTAGAACTACGACGCCTTAAACATGATCTAAGTATTGCCCACAAGATCATATGTTGCAATGTCCTGCCTGTCAAACACTACTTCAGCTTCAACCACAACAACACAAGAGCACGCAACAGATTCAAGCTTAACATTAACTGCTCCAAACTTGACTGTAAAAAATATGACTTTAGTAATCGGGTTGTTGAAGCGTGGGACTCATTACCGGACTCCTAGTATCATCCCCTAACCCCCAACATTTTACCCTTACACTATCCATGGTTGACCTCTCCAGATTCCTAAGAGGTCAGTAAGGGGCGTACATAAGCGCACTAGAGTGCCTTCCGTCCCCTGTCCTATAGTCTCTCCTATATTATTATTATTATTATTATTATTATTATTATTATTATTATTATTATTATTTATTGGATTTGTATGCCGCCCCTCTCCGCAGACTCGCATTTCTCGCATTTCTTCTCTACTATATCCTCTATAACCTTCATTGTGTATTATTGTGTATTGGACAAAATAAATAAATAAACTGTGACCTGTACCGAGCAGCAATCTGATATTGCAATCGATCCTGAATCAATGTCCTATTTTTGAACCTATTCTATCCTGTTACTTACCCGCCTGTCATTCTTCTTTTCTTTACACTCCCCTCCCTCTGTGTCTCCCTCTCCTCCCTCTCCCTTCTGGCCCCTCCTCTCCCCCTTCCCTGATTTGAAAGGGCTTTAAAGCCCCCGCACCCGTTTTCAAGGATAAGCAATGAAATTTAGTCATGTATTTATGCAAACGTCTTCTTGGTAGTATCTGCACAGACCAATGGTTTGTTTGTTTGTTAGTTGGTTTGTTTATTTTCTATGTCACTTCTCTCCAAAGACTAGGGGCGTTACACTGGCAGCCGCTAACTTCCTTTTGCTAAAACGAGGCTGTTGTTAAGAGAATTTTGCTCCCTTTTATGACTTTTCTCGGCACAGTCATTAAGTGAATTCTGCAGTAGCCAAGACAGTTGTTAAGTGAATCTGGCTTCCCCATTGGCTCTGCTTGCCAGAAAGTTGCAAAAGGGGATCAAATGACCATGAGACGTTGCCACTGTCATAAAAATGAGTCAGTTGCCAAACTTCTGAATCCAGCGGGGGTTCCTACTTACTGCCGCTACCCATGCATTTCGTGCGCAGCTCCGGGTGATCGGCACATGCACGTGTGTCCCAATGAGAGGGATGTGCGCATGTACAAGATTTTGGAGAGTTTTTTGGTTCTGTACATGCGCATGTGTGGAAACAGAAAATTGCTGAAATTTCACACACGCGTCCCCTCGCAAGTTTTTGCTTCCTGAGCATGCACAGAAGCAAAATCTCACTCAGACGCATGCACGCTGGAGACGCACACCTGCGCGTGGAGCTCCATTCTCACTACCAGAGCTATGTCGTGGTCCGCTATCGGTAGGAACCCAGTGCCGCTCTGAATTTCGATCACATGGTCATGGTGATCCTGCAAAGGTCCCAAGTATGAAAAACAGCCATAAGTCACTTTTATTCAGGGATCTTGTAACTTTGAACAGTTACTAAATGAACCGTTGCAAGTCAAGGAGTTCAAGGAGCTGTATTTTTTTTAAACAATCGTAGATGGCTCTCCTTAGCCTGATGCTTTCCAGATGTGTTGGGTGTCAACTCTTACAATCCCCAGGAGAACAGGACTGGCGGAATTGATCTAAGTCTTTGAAGGCACCCAATGGGGGAAAACTAGAATGGACTCCAGGTAGTCCTCATTTACAAGAGTTCACTTAGTGACCGTTCAAAGTCACAACGGCACTGGAAAAAGAGGACTCATAACCGTTCTTCCCACTTCACATGACCTTTGATCATGTGATCAAGAGCCAGATGGCAACCGATTCAGAGGGGGGCGGGGGGGGGTATTTGGAACAGAGTGCCCGAACCGTTAATGACCTGCGGATGATGTGACAATGGTGTCACACAGTAGTGGGTTGCTACCAGTGCGGTAGTGGACTGCACACCGGTAGTGGCTGCCTGATTGCGCAATTTGCGCGTAACCACTCCAGTGGCAGTCCTATGGGTGCCGCCATCTTTTCCCCCAATCTTTTGTATTTTTTACTACGTGCGCATGCGCAGAAGCAAAAATCTGTGAGTGGACACATGTACATGTAAGATTTCCACATGCGTGGAAGCAAAAGAATCACTGAAATCTCGTGTGTGTGTCCCCTCGTGAGATTTCATCACATTTTTTATTCCTGTGCATGCGCAGAAGCAAAAACATGCTGGGGACGTGTGTACATGCATGCAAGACAATTGAAGCGGCACATGTAGTGCACTGGTAGTGGTGGTAAAGGCAATCCACCCCTGGTGTCATGGATCCGGTTTGGTCAGTGCTGGTCCATGGGCGCCGCCTTCTTTTTTAAAAGAATTTTTGGTGAAGTTTTTCCATCTTTCGATGACTTTTCCTCTTCTTCTACTTGAAAAAAAGCCCTCCTGCCCACCCAGAGGGGAATCCTGATCTTTATTTTATTTATTTATTATTTATTATTTAGATTTGTATGCCGCCCCTCTCCGCAGACTATTCCTTTCCCTGAAGCAGAATTGACCAGCTCCTCAGCTGTGCTTCGGGCTCTATCGGCTCTAGTGAGCATGCGTGATGGGATGTTCCACACCAGGATACAAAACAGTGGTGAAGGCAAAACGTGCCATTCTGACAGTTCAGACCAGTAACTTGGTGGTCTGGGTGGCTAGAACCGGCAGTGACTCAGGCTGGCCACTCCCCCAAAGCGGATGTCTCAGCGGTGCTGCAGGTGCCACCATCTTGTTTTTTTCCTTCTGCGCATGCACAGAAGCTGGACCTTTAGCAGCACCTCAAGGAACGAACCGGCAGTGAAGAAATGAATAATCTACCCCTGCTCAGAGATATGAACATTGCTGTGCCCCAAGGCCTTGCAACATCCCCTTCCCTTTGGGATCCTATGGACAGCAAAATTATTATTGCAACGTGCTCTACATGGGGCTACCCCTGAAGAGCGTTCGGGGACTGCAGCTGATCCAGAATGCAGCTGTGTGAGCTGTTCTGGGTACACCTAGGTCAGTATTTCTCAAATAGTGGGATGGGCCCCCCTGGGGGGTGCATGGAGCGATGCCAGGGGGGCTCGTGACTCCGGGGAACATGCTTTTTTTGCCACAGTGAGTAGGGGTTTTTTGCACTGAACAATAGCACAAAGCACAGGAGATATGAAGTGAATATAACAAACTCTTAAGAGATCCCATGGAAAAATATTTACCAGGGATGAAAAGAAAGGAGGAGAGAGATGGAGATCATGAGACAAACGTAAGTCTCACAAAAGCTAAGATGAGGAAATATGACGAAGTGTATGTAGTGCTTAGCTTCACTGGGACTACTGTAGGAGATGAGGAAAGACTGGTATTTATTTATTTATTCAATTTTTCTGCCGTCCTTCTCCTTAAGACTCAGGGCGTCTTACAACATGTTAGCAATAGCACTTTTTAACAGAGCCAGCCTAATCCCCCCACAATCCGGGTCCTCATTTTACCCACCTTGGAAGGATGGAAGGATGAGTCAACCTTGAGCCGGTGGTGAGATTTGAACCGCTGGCCTACAGATCTACAGACAGCTTCAGTGGCCTGCAGTGCAGCACTCTACTTGCTGCGCCATCCCTTGTATGCTTACTGTGTCTAAAAACGTTGGCAGAGAACAGCATGTAGCCAAATAAATTAAGGCGTGCCTTAAACAAATGACACAATCACGCTGATAAGCTGCTTGGTTTTTTTCAGTGTAAACATACGGAATAGCAATCGTCCCAGCGAAGAGTTGGGGGCGCATGAAATGTTTACTTGTTCTGGGGGAGAGAGGCATAACAGAAAATAATTGAGAAATACTGACCTAAGTACACCCACGTTACATCAGTCCTCCAGGGACTGCACTGGCTCCCGATTGGTCTCCCAGCGACCGATAAGGGTCCACAGAGTTGGTCTTCTCCACGTCCCGTCAGCTAAACAGTGTCAGCTGGTGGGTCCGCGGGGGAGGGCCTTCTCTGTGGCTGCTCCATCTCTCTGGAACCAGCTGCCTCCTGAGATCTGCACTACCCCCACCCTACTGACCTTCCGAAAAGCTGTAAAGATCTGGCTTTTCCGGCAGGTCTGGGGCCATTGATCCGAGGGTATATCATCGGGCTCCAACTATTAAGACATGCATGTTTTTTAAAAACTGTTTTAATTGCTGGTTTTAAATTGTTTTGAACCATATTTAGGGGGGGGGGGTGTTATACTACATTTTATGTGTATCTGGTTGTAAGCCGCCCAGAGTCCTTTGGGATTTGGGCAGCATATAAGTCCAAATAAATAAATAAGTAAATGAATGAATGAATAAATAAATAAATAAAATCAATGGAGAAGCCAGGTCCACTAAACTGTTGTGTTATTAACTTAACAGTGATTCACTTAACAAGAAAAGCAAGAAAGATCGTAAAATGGGGCAAAACTCACTTAAGAGGTGTTCTCCCTTAGCAAAAGAAATTTAAGGCTCAAGTTGTGGTTGTAAGCCCAGGACTGCCTGCAGTGCATTGGAATAAAACCAGGAAAAAAAGCCAAACGTCCTGACATCGCTTGCTGAGAAAAGGCTCCCGTGGAGTTCTTGGAGAAAGAAGGAAGATGCCAGGGGTCCACAGATGGAAGACCCTCCACTCTGTTGACTTTCTAAAACTTTTGTCACTTTCTCTCTGGCTTTTATCTACTCTGCAGGGTGGCTGTGAAAAAACATAACATACAACAGGGATTACGTGCAGCAGTACCCTGAGCTTTGTGGAACAGAAAGTATCAAAAGATAAATTGCTGTGCAGCACTTACATAATCCAGTGAGTGGGGTTTTTAAACAGGTTGTTTGTAAACGTTGAACACTGTTTATAATTTGCTTCAAACCAGAGTGGAAGAGGACACGAAGGGGGAAAGGGAAAAACACACACACCAGAGGAATAAAAATCAGAACGGTGGGTGGAAAGAAGACTGGAAGGAAATTGTAGGGAGAGGGGCTGGGGGAGAAAGAGAAATTCGGGTCACATGGAGATAGAAATCTGGAGGTTTTGCAAGATCAGAAGTAAGGGACTACCTGGAGGAGGAGATTTAAGCAAAGGGGGAAGGTAAAAATCAGCCTATGGGTGAACAATGATGCCGGATGTGAACCAATTATGACACTACTTCAGTGACGGGCCACCATTCCCGGCGCAGGATTCAGCTTCTGCACATGCGCAGAAGCTCGCGCAAGGATGTGTGATTTCTGGCTTTTTGTTTCTGCGAATGCACATAAACAAAAAAGCCGGAAACGGTGAAAAGTAGGTAAGCAATCCCCCCCACCTGCCCTGCCCATTTGCCTACCAGCCGCCTGCCCTGCTGCTCGCGATGGCTCTGCTGCTCGCAGCTCGAGTGCTCCTCCGCCAGCCGCCTGCCCTGCCACACGCAGCAGCACCTGTGACCTGAACGCTCCCGCCACCTGCCTTACCTTTCTCTCTGGTGCTTGCATGCGGCGCGGGGAGGAGGCTGTGCCGCCCCAAGCTCCAGCCACGTGGCTTATTCTGTTCTATTTGCATGGCAGGCATCTGCCTGTGGCACCCACACGGCCGGAGAGTGGGCAAAAATTGCAATTTTTTGTTTCCATGCTTGCACAGCAGCAAAACCCACAGTAATTTTCATCGGAATTGCGCTGGTTGCACGCCCAGCAGCAATGGAGCGAGATTACATGCTCCATTTCCACCACTGGAATGGCGTTCCCGCCGTTCCAGCTCATGGCCCATCCCTGCACTACCTGGACCAGGAGGCTCTTTGCATGGTCACTCGTGCCCTTATCACCTAACGGCTAGACTATTGCAACACACTCTACACGAGACCACTCATGAAATGCGTTCAGAGACTTCAACTGGTCCAGAATGCAGCTGCGTGAGCTATTGTGGGTGCAATTCCAGATGTGGGTTATCACCTAGAAAGCCCTACATGGCTTAGGGCCAGACTATCTTCAGGACTGCCTCTGCCGCACAGCTCCCAGCAACCAGAGGGTGGGCCTTCTCCGGGTCCCGTCGGCCAAACAATGTTGGGAAGGGCCTTCTATTCTTCCCTTTTAATATTTCCTAATATATCACATAGCCCTAGGAGAGGGGTGGGTGCACACTTCCTACACCAGAATACATGGAGACGGAGGTGAGTATCAACTAACTAACCCAAGGAGAAGGAGCTGCGTGTGTGCAACGCGCTTAGTTATATACACAAAAATCATTTGACTTATAGCATGTTGTGCCAAAACAGCCATCAGGAGTGCAAAGCTTATCTTAAGAGCTTTATTGGCAGAAGAGGAGATATAAACATGCTACATAGATGGATCTGATGCAGCTATGGGTAATTTCTGGTCTTTGGAGCTGAATTGTGCCCTTAAATAGCACTTTCAAAACTCTGAGATTCTTCTATCTATCTATCCATCCATCCATCTATTCATCTATCCTCTATCATCTGATCTGTCTGTTTGGCTGGCTATTTTGAAGTGGTGTGGACATATGTGGGTATGCACACATAGACAGAGACACATACAGATACTACAAACTACAGTGTCCCATCTTTACAAATATCTATCACATTTGGGATTATTTGAGTCATTAAATATTACGACAGTGGCCAGTCTCTACTACTGCAGACATCTAAATAAGAGTTTGATCACCAAACCCCACAAATGCCCAAACCAGAGAACCATTGTGCCCACCGGTAGACATGCCAAAGACAGGGGTGGGGTGCAAGAAAAGTTTTTTTAAAAAATCTTGCATTAAGATTTTGGCTTACAAATAATCCCGTTTTTTATTCCTATTGTTGGTTTAAGAAGCTGGAAAACAGGATTTTGTGCACGGGGTGCTTTACATATCTTTTAAATCTTGGAATGTGCTTCAGAGACATGTCAAATATAATATATATACTGTACTATGCTATCTTCCTCCTCTTTCTGCGGCAGCTTCAAACAGCCATCCTGACATCACACTGTTGGGAAATAAAATGAAGTCCAGCTCCTACTTCTCCCAAAATAGATGCCCCACCAGGAGAAGCAAAGGCTTCCCTGATGTTCAGGAGCAATCATGATGCCCCTGAAGCTTGGAAGATGTTCTTCTGGATTCTTTGAGACTGACAAAAAATTTTCTTTTCCTCTCAAAAGGAAAGAGTCAAGCTTGTTTAGAACCTTTTGGCTGCCTTAGTTATTTTCAGTTGGCGATACAGAACTGTTATGACCAATATGCTTCTTCTTCACTTTAAGTTCAAAGGGAGAGCTCTGACAGAAGAAGCTTTGGCCATGAAGATGTAGCCCAGTCAGAAGTTTAAAAAAAAAAAAAGACTGGCAGACAGGATCAGACCCAGAGAATGGGATGGGATGGAGTGGGATAGGGTGAGAAGGAAGGGAGGGAGGAAGAAGAGAAGGAGAGAAGAAAGAAAGGAGGGAGGAAAGGAAGGAGGGAAGGAAGAAAGGATGGAGAAAGGGAGGGAGGGAAGGAGAGAAGGAAGGAAGAAAAGAAGGAAAGGAAGAGAAGGAGGAAGGGAGGAAAGGAAAGGAAGGAATGAGGGAGTGAAGGAAGGAAGGAAAAAGAAAGGAAGGAAGGGAAGGAGAGAACGAAGGAAGGAAAGAAGAAAGAAGAAAAGCAAGTAGAAAGTCTAGGAAGAAAGGAAGGAAAGAAGGGACGGAAGGAAGAAAGGAAGGAGGAAGGGAGGGAGAGAAGGAAGGAAAGCAAGTAGGAAGTCTAGACGAAGTGTGAACCATATTTTGAATAGCTCTTTGTACAATTTGTCTTTTCAAAACCATTAAAAGTACCGTATCCACCACTTTTCAGAATATTTCTAAAAATAAACAAACACATCCTGCTCGCAAAATCTCCCTGAGTCTCCTAGAGTGTGTGTGGGAGATTTTTTTAAAAATTAAAAAAAGAAACCACTTGTTTTTCCACAAACCACTTAGAGAATTCTGAAAAAAGAAGTGTTAAATATATACTGCTAAACTATATCTGCAAAACAAGCAGAACCACTGAGAGCTTTATTTAATTTGGCTTGAGGGTCCCATTGAAAACAGAGACAATAAGGATCAGGGAGGTGAAAGGGCATCGGGCACAGTTCCTTCTCCAGCTAGGAGGATGGGCCTGCGATGGATTCATCTCAACTCTGAACGTACTCCTAAAAGTTCCCTTGATCTTTTGAGGTTTTTGTGGTTCAGAGCTTTGCATACTCAGATGATGCTGGCTGATTACTTGACAGTATTAACCGAATTCTGATCGAGAGATAGCAGAGATTGTGATTTGGGGAATCCAGAGATAAAAATCACTGCAAGTGCAATTTCTGCAGTTCATCTGTGTTAGACGGGGGGAATGGAAGAGGACGACAGAAGTGGCTTCAAAACAAGTGGCCTCTTTATCTGGCAGCTATTTACAACCCAGCAAAGACTCCGACTGATAGGCAGCCCTTTTATAGGGAGCGGCCAGCCAGTCCAGCCCAGTGATGGCGAACCTATGGCACGTCTGGCACAGGTGGCACAAGGAGCTACATCGGAGGGAATGCGAGGCCTTGCCCTACGTCAGCTCCAGTGCGCATGCTGGTGCTAGACAGCTGATTTTCAGCCTCAGGGAAGTCCATTTCCCCTTCCAGAGAGTTCAGGGAAACTTCCCTGCAGCCCCGGAGTGCAAAAAATAGCAGGACAGGCAAACCGGATGCTTGGAAAATGGACTTCCGGTTTGCCCGTTGTGCTGTTTTTCACACTTTGGGCTTCAAGAAGCTTCCCTGAAAGTTCTGGAGTGTGAAAAGCAGCACAACGGGCAAACTGGAGTTGTTCCAAATTTCTGGTTTGCCGTTTTTTTTCCCTGTCCCAGATTTCAGTGAGGCCTGTGCGTATGCACGGGGACAGAAGGGGGGGGGGATTGTGTGCATGTGTGGGGCAGAGTGGGAGGATGCACATGCCTGGGGGGAATTGGAGTGGGCAAATGCATGTGTGTCAGCACACGCACACATTCCCTTTTGGCACGCAAACCAAAAAAGATTCACCATCACTGGTCTAGCCAATCAGCAGTCACGAGTCCCCCTCCCACCTCACCGGCTTCCCATCGTCGTGCGAGAGGGGAAAAAGACGATGGGAAGCTGGTGAGGTGGGAGGGGGACTCGTGAAGCAGGAATCCACCCCCGACCTCACCGGCTTCCCATCGTCTTTTCCCCTCTCGCACGCGTCGGAGCAGTTGGCTGGCGCCTTTGCTGGAGCCGGGGAAGGAAAGGCAGCTGCAAGAAGACAGAAGCTCCAGCTCTTAGAGGAAAGGCAATGGGCGCTCCGAGCGAAGCGGCTGTGGGAAGGGTGGGGCAGTTGCCTCCTCTCCCTGGCTCCAGCAAAGACACCAGCCAACTGCTCCGACGGCGTGCGAGAGGGGAAAAAGACGATGGGAAGCCGGTGAGGTCGGGGGTGGATTCCTGCTTCACGAGTCCCCCTCCCACCTCACCGGCTTCCCATCGTCTTTTCCCCCTCTCGCAGTTGGCTGGCGCCTTTGCTGGAGCCGGGGAAAGGAGGCAACTGCCCCACCCTTCCCACAGCCGCTTCGCTCGGAGCGCCCTTTGCCTTTCCTCTTAGAACTGGAGCCGGGGGACACGTTGACAGAAACGCTGGTGGGGCGGGGGGGGGGGAGAAAAGGCGCACACAGACGCGCACTCTCTCTTCTTCCCCGCTGCCCAAAAGCCTTTAGCCAATAGGGGAAGGAAGTACCAGTACATGTAATCCAAGCTGGAGGAACTGAGTGCGCACAAGAGAGAGACAGAGAGAGATAGGAAGGGGCGCGAAGGTATTGGTGCCCATTGCCTCTGAAAGAGAATGAGACCCAGGGGGGAGCATGGACTTACGGTAGATGCACGTGATGGGAGGAAAGCGGCCAATGAGGAGAAGGGTACCGTAGTCTAAAATGTCTATTCCAGAGGAACTTTAGTGTGAGGGGGAGAGGGAGAGAAGCGTTGGCAACACGCATGCATGTTTTAACCCCCCAACGGTGCTGCTTTGGTTTCCCCGCGAGTGCCTGCAGGAGCTAGAGGCAACATGTCCATTCTTTGCAAGTGAGCAAAAAGGGCAGAGATCGCACGATCAAACTGGTAGGGACAACTAAGGCATGATTTGTGTCTGATACCACTTTGACGGAGTTATGTAACCCCCCTTTTAAAACTGGCCAAGTTTCTTTCTTAAGTTTGAATGCAGGGGTTCTCAGCTTTGGGCAATTACCGGTATGGGTGGACCTCAGCCCGGGAGAGGAGGCACCTGCCACACCCCTCCCACAGCCACTTTGATCGGAGTGCCCTTCGCCTCTCAAACCAAGAGGAAGGAGAACGGGGCTGGAGGCTGAAGAATGGGGTGGGCATGGTGGCGCTGGCAGCAGCCTTGCTTCTTTCGTGGTAGCTCTGAGGGAAGCCTTTGCCGGTCCCTTTTATGAAAAGCAAGAATAAAAAACACCTCAAATTTGCCTTAAAGGCAGTGCCTCAGCGCCATTATCGTCCTTCCATGCCACCTTTCTTTCTTACATTGGAATTTGGAGCCGTGAAGGGTGGAAAAGCGCGACCTCTGCAGCCCGATCCCCATGTCTGACTCTCAAAAATGGGAGTCCTGGTCCTTCTGTTTCGCCACTTCTCTTTGGCGCCCTCTGATCCAAATGCATGGAGCAATGCAATCTGTTGCAAACTCCCTGAATAATGCAATCTGTTGCAAACTCCCTGAATAATGCAATCTGTTGCAAACTCCCCGAGCAATGCAATCTATTGCAAACTCCCTGAGCAAAGCAATTGCTCGAGAGGGATTGGGCGGGAAAAGTGCATGCCCACGCATGCGTGGTTCCCCTCAGTTCCCGTGCTTGGCTCCTGAAGTGCTTGCCGTGGAGACGACGGTTCCTGCGCTCATGTGAGGGAGATTTGAGGCTTTTGTGCTGCGAAAGTATTTTGTGTATGGGCCTCTCCCCCTCCCCTGGGGACCTTTCTCCCTGCCCGACCACCTTTTACAGTACCGAATAAATCCTATCAGTCAGGCAGTTCCCATTACCGGTAGCCAGTCTATTGCAAGAGGTGCAGGAATTCTGGGAGTTGAAGTCCACTAGCCTTAAAACTGTCAAGTTTAAAGTCCCTAGGGTTAGAAGTGCAAAGGGTTTTTAAACTTGACAGTTTGAAGGCTTGTGGACTTCAACTCCCACTCCTGAGGTAGCATGGCTGGTGCAGGAATTCTGGGAGTTGAGGTCCACTAGCCTTAAAACTGTCAAGTTTAAAGTCCCTAGGGTTAGAAGTGCAAAGGGTCTTTAAATTTGACAGCTTGAAGGCTTGTGGACTTCAACTCCCACTCCTGAGGTAGCATGGCTGGTGCAGGAATTCTGGGAGTTGAAGTCCACAAGCTTGAAGTCTTTGAAGCTGTCAAGTTTGAAGTTTGTAAAAAGTGTACATGGTTTTAAAAAGTATACATGGTTGTACACTGGTATTTTATTAAACAATACCTACTAAACCTTTTTGTTCAGAATATGGTACCGTAATTTTTTCCTTGTTTTCCACTTCTAAAATCTATGCGATTGTTATGCTCCTGTGCCTATTATACTACAGTAGTCTGAAAAATACAGTATATGCAACTCCTCAGGAGGGGCATACAGGTGAAGAGCTACCACTACAGGGCAGAGAGTGAGCACTCCCTGCTCCACAGTGGACTCTGGACAGCCGCAGACCTCCGGCTATCTGGAGTACTGGTATCTGGCACAGGCAGCATGATAACATCAAACGCTCTGTGCCGGTAAGAAGACAGAGCAGCAGGGAGGCAGAGCAGCAGGAGATTGAGATAAGCACAGGGTTTATTAAAACAATTTTTTTTATCCTCTTAGAAATGGATCCCAGTACATCTACCGGTAATCCTGGACCAAAACAAAAACGGAGGTCATATGCAGCTAGTTTTAAACTTCAGGTTGTGTCAAGAGCAGAAGCAAGCAATAACAGTATTGCAAGTAGGGAATTTTGTGTTGACGAAAAACAAGTGAGAGAGTGGAGGAAAATGAAAGCTGACTTGGAGAAGATTCCAAAGACAAAATAAGCTTGATGCGGTTTATCAACGTCATGTGGGGCTTTAGAGACTCAGTTGTATGAATGGGTTATGGAGTGTCGTCAAAATGGCTACTGTGTAACACGAATGGGAATTCGCCTGTGTGCCCTTCAGATGGCTAAAGATGACAAATTGAAAGCACCAGGCATTGAAAATTTTGTTGCATCAGCAGGATGGTGTACCCGTTTCATGAACAGGTTTGGCCTATGTTTGCGGCAAAGAACAAAGATTTCACAAAAATTGCCAAAAGACCTTGATGAAAAAGTGATGTCATTCCATTCATTTATCCTAAAACAAAGAAAGATCCATAACTATGACCTGGGAGATATTGGGAATATGGATGAAACACCTATGACATTTGATCTTCCAAGCAACAGAACTGTGGCAAGTTTGGGAGATAAAACTATTTTACTCAGAACCACAGGAAATGAAAAAAAACATTTCACAGTTGTTCTGTCATGTTTGGCTAATGGAACGAAGCTATGGCCTGTCATTATTTTTAAAAGAAAGACCTTGCCTAAGCATGTAAGATTCCCACCACGAATTACTGTGCATGCACACATTAAAGGCTGGATGGATGAAGACGGAACAAAAAAATGGCTGGAACAGATTTGGAACGGATGACCAGGAGCAGCCTTAAAGAAAAAACCATCATTGCTTGTTTGGGATATGTTCAGAGCCCACACATCTGATCACATTAAAAAACTGGCAAAGTCTTCTCAAGTTACTTTGGCCGTTATTCCAGGTGGGCTTACATCTGTATTGCAGCCCCTAGATGTTTCCTTAAATAAACCTTTCAAAGATCGTGTTAGGAAGATATGGCATGTATGGATGTCATCTGGTCAAGCCCATCTGACAAAAGTCGGAAATCTGAAGAAGCTCGACATAGAACTAATAGCAAAGTGGGTCCGTGATGCATGGGAAGACATCCCAGAAGACATGGTACAACATGCTTTCAAGAAATGTGGCATTAGTAATGCCATGGATGGCAGTGAAGACAGTGCTTTGTTTGAGAATGATGGCAGTGATGGTGATGACTGTGAACTCAGCGATGATGACAATGTCTATGCTGATAATCTCACAGCAGCTAATGCTGAAGCTCTATTTGGAGAAACAGATGAGGAGGAGGAATCCTGTTTTGAGGGATTTTAACTCATAGGTTTTAGCTTGGTTGCTGATTGAACTACTTTTTTTACTTTTTAATTTATTTAATTTTATTTAATTTATTGTAAATATCAGATTGCTTTTATTTACCCTCTTTGAAATAAATATTGTTTACCCTCTTTGAAATAAATATTCTAAAACATTTAATCTACTGATGTCTCAACTAATGTAATTTTATTGGTTTCCATTTTTATAAGTTACCAGTAGCCACTGCATTTTCTAACCTCGGCTTATACTCGGGTTAATAAGTCTTCGCAGTTTTTGTGGCAAAAATTGGTGCCTCGGCTTATACTCGGGTCGACTTATACTCGAGTATATACGGTATAAGAAACACCCCCAATTTGGTGGTGGGGTGTGAATGTTTTGTCTGGTGGTGGGCACCAATCACAGAGCACGTGTATGTCGTGTGTGTGTTCATATTTTATAAAATCAATTAAAAAATTATAAAGACTAAGGATGCTAGCCAGAAGAATAAATACCTGGTAGGTAGATTCCCCCCTCCCCATTTTCCTCCCCCAAAACTAAGGTACATCTCATACTCTGAAAAATATGGTAATTCACAACAACTATAGCAAGAAAGATGACAAAATGGAAAATCGAGAAATGGACAGACTAACATTAGAGATCAAAGATAAAGATGAGAGAGAATACTTTGAAGTGTGGGACAAACTATATCAAGGGGTAGAAAGGAGAAAAAAGGAGTCAGAGAAGCAGAGACTCAGGATTTGAAGAATGGAGATCGGACAAGGTTTAGATATGTAAATAAGTAATGATGAGGAATATCTTTGGTAAGACTAAAATAGCAATGTATGATGAGCAATAACTGCATTTGTTATGTGAATATTATGAAATAACCAAAATAGGATGGTTACATGATGTCCAATGTTTTTAATGTTTGTTGTTCTGTTCGGGTCCTATGTGACCCGAAACCAAGTTTGAGTCCCCGGTAAAACATTTTCCCTGCATATCTGAAACTTGAAATTTCATGACTTTTCATCATTTCAGGGGTTCTCTCTATGATAATTTTTTTTGGGGGGTGGGGGCTTAGTTTTTGCTGGGCAAAAAAACTTCCTAATGTTATGTTCGGGTCACATACGACCCGGACCGAAAACTCTTCATTTGAAGTGCTTATGTTTGGTCAATTTGAAAACTTTTTTCACTTGGAAAGTAGTCTGAACATTTCTGCACACAATGATATGAAAATTGAAATGGAAAAAGTAAATCTTATTGGTTTATTTTGCTGATATAATGCACGCCCCCCCCCGTTTTTGTGATTTTTTTTCAATTTATGGATAGTTTTGCTTGCAAAATCCATTCTATTTTACTAAAGTTGGTGTGGGATTGGTAGCTTGAACATTTCTGAATATAAGAAAAATATAAAGGAACTGAAAAAAATGATTCTTATTGGTTTTTTAACATCAGAAATAAGGCCTTCCCCCCCCCCCCCTCGGCTGCTTGCAACCATTTTCACTTTTTATTTTTTTATGCTCCAAATCCGAAATATTCTTTAAAATCTTAGGCATTCATTTACTCAATTTAACAATGCTGATCATCAAAAAATATTTTTGGGGTGGTGGCTAATTGTTTTCTGGGCAAAAAAAAATCATCACTTCGAGTCTTTTTCTGTTCGTATGTGACCGGACCAAAAAGAATTTTTTTTGGTACTTGAATTTGATCTTTTTGAAAACTTTTTCAACTGGAAAACTAGTTTGAACATTTATGAACATAATGATATGAAAATTGAACTGGAAAAATTGAGACTTATATTTTTATTTTGATCAAAAAGCCCCTCCCCCCATCCTTTCTTTTTTTTTTTTAAAAGATTTTATTATTAAAATTGAAACATGTACATCATTTAGTACAACATCTAGTACAATACAAAACATAAAACATAAAATACGAAAAAACAAAGCAAACAAACAAAATCCAAACAGGTAGTAAGGATAAAAGTATCGGCGAATATACAGGGGAGTTGTATTAAAAACTAAAACTAGATCCAATTATATTTGCTCATTACCATGTTTCGAATAGTTTATCTAGAATGATTAAATGCAAGGGTTGAAATAAACGGATTGCAGAGAAATTAACAGATAATAATAAAATTCATATCCAAATATATATAAAATCTCATGTTATTATATTAGATAAAAAGTTGCTTTATACCAGATTTGTAACAGTTCAAGGTTATGTCTGACATTTCAATCTTGTAGCCTGTTGTTCTCGCTTTTGCTTCCTAACCAATTATAAAAAAGGTCCCAACAATTATTAAACGTAGCCAATGATTCGTTTCTAACTAGTATAGTCAGTTTCGACATTTCTGCGCAGTATATTATTTTTTTAATTATTACTTCATTTGGGGGTAGCTCATCATTTTTCCACCACTGCGCATAAGTTAATCTTGCTGCCGTTGTTAAGTGAATAATTAAGTGTACTTGGGGTTTCGATAGGTTTTGTCTGATTATGCCCAATAAAAAACATTCAGGAGTTTTGTCTAGTGATAGATTTAGTATTTCATCAATCCAAATTCCAATTTTGTTCCAATATAATTTAGCTTTGGTACATTGCCACCATAGGTGGAAATAGGTGCCCAATTCTTGTTGACATTTCCAACAATTTGGTGAGAGTTTATTATTTAATTTGGTTAGCTTAATTGGGGTAATATGCCATTGGTAAAACATTTTGAGTAGATTTTCTTTATAGGATGTGGCAATAGTCAATTTATAGTTCCTACTCCAGAGTATTTGCCATTCCTCCTCTTTAACCTCATTTTTAAGGTCCAAATTCCATTTTTTGACATTAATTTTTGTGCTAAAGTTGTCCAGTTCATTGTAGTTTAAGTAGCAGTAAAAAATTTTGATTAGCTGATCTTGAGGGCCTGTACATAGCTTATCTAGCAGGGCATTTTTGCTTATCCCGGTTTTGTTTTTATCTTTGTTAAATTTAGTTTGAATCTGTAGGTATTCCCACCATTCCACTTTTTGACCAAGATTTTCTAGTTCTAGCCTTCTTCTAATTGCCCCATTTGAATTTAGAATATCTTTATATCTTATTATATTGTTTCTTTTGTGTAAATTAGGATGAACATAGGCTTCTAAAGGGGCGTACCAGATGGGAATTCCTTTATAAAGTTTAGGTTTAATTTTTTTCCAAGTGTAAATAAGCGATTTCTTAATCATGTGATTGGAGAAGTATTTATGGGTTGTCAGCTTTTCATCCCAGAGATAGTAATGCCACCCTAAGTGGAGGTCGTGGCCTTCTAAGTTAAGAAGTCTAGTATTTGTTAGGCTCATCCAGTCTCTTGTCCATGATAGAGATGCAGCAATATAGTAATCCTTCCAAATTGGGAGAGCCAGTCCTCCTTCTTCTTTCTTTCCTTGTAAATATTTTAATCGAATTCGGGGACGTTTATTTTGCCAGATGAAATTGTTAGTTATTTTGGTCAAATTATTGAAAAATTCCTGTTTTAATTGTATAGGGATTGTTTGAAATAGAAAGAGAATTTTGGGCAGAGTATTTAACTTTATGGCTGCAATCCTCCCAAGTAAGGAAAGTTGTAAATTTCTCCATTTTAACAAGTCAGCTTGTATTTTGTCTAATAAAATATCATAATTGTTTGATTTTAAGCTGGACACTCTATTTGTCAAATTAATGCCGAGGTATTTAATTTTTGTAACTATTTGAATATCCAGTTTAGCTGTTAAGATATCTTTCTGTGATTGTCGCATATTTTTGGTTAGAATTTGCGTTTTAGTTTTATTTATTTTGAGGCCTGCCACTGTACCGTAATCTTCCAGAACTTCTAGTAATTTGGGACCTGACTCTAAAGCAGGGGTCCCCAAACTTTTTACACAGGGGGCCAGTTTACTGTCCCTCAGACTGCTGGAGGGCCGGACTATAAATAAAACCCTATGAACAAATCCCTATGCACACTGCACATCTTATTTAAAGTAAAAAACAAAATGGGAACAAATACAATATTTAAAATAAGAAGTAATTAAGTAATAAAATAATTTATACATTTTTATTAACAAGTAAATTTAAACTTAAATCAAGAAACTCCCTCCATTTCTCATTCCTTCCTTCCCTCCCTCCTTCCTCTCCACCTCTCTTCCTTCTCTTTTCTTCCTTCTCTCTCATTTGTTTCATTTTCCTCTCCCTCGTTTTCTCTCCATAATTTTCTCATTTTTCTTTCTCTTTTTCTCTCTGTCTCTCACTCTTTCCATCTCTCCCCCTTTCTCTCTTCCTCTCTATCTCTCCCTCTTTCTCTCTGTCCCTATCT
This sequence comes from Erythrolamprus reginae, assembly GCF_031021105.1. Taxonomy (NCBI): domain Eukaryota; kingdom Metazoa; phylum Chordata; class Lepidosauria; order Squamata; family Dipsadidae; genus Erythrolamprus; species Erythrolamprus reginae. The sequence continues at coordinate 30,174,084 of NC_091958.1, forward strand.
CTCTCTCTTCTCTTTCTTTCTCTCTCTCTCTCTTTCACTCACTCTTTCTCTCTCCCCTCCTTTTTCTCTCTCTCTCTCTCTCATACACCACGCTGGCAACAGAGAGAGAAAGAGAGAGCGGAGGGTGGCTTGCCTGTCCACGGCTCCCTGGATGAGCAGCTCTGCATGGTCCCAGCACTGGACTTTGCCATCGCCTCCACCCGGCTCTCCAGCTAACCCCCTGAATTCGCTCGAACGGAGGCGGCGGCAGTTTCAAAGGACCAACACACGGTCCTTCTTGGTGCTATATTGCTGCAGCCTCCAAACTCCGCTGCTGTCCTCGGGCACTGTTACTTCTAAGCTGCGCTGAGAGAGAGAGAGAGAGCGGAGAGTACCAGACTTCGCCGTCGCCTCCGCCCCCGTCCGGCTCTCCAGCTAAGAGGCACAGTCACTTATCTACACGCACGCCTGCTGACTGGGAAGAGGGAAAAAAAAAAAATCTACGCCTCCAAAGAGGGGAGGGGGGGGGAGAGAAAGAAACAAAGAGCTCCAACTTGGCGAAAGGCAGGAGAACCGAGCGTGCTGCAGCAAGTTTGCTTGGCTTTCTGGGGCTTTTTTTTCTCCCCCTCCACCACCCCTGTCTGAATGTTGTTTGCCGCTTAGGAGTGACCCTCTCTCGGGCTTGTTGTGAATGCAGTGCGGATGAGGGGAAAAGCCCAGCTGCCCAGGAAAGCACATTTGGAAAGTATCTGCGGAGAGCCAAAATCCCAACGAAGCTTCTTCTTTTTTTCAGTAGTCGGTAAGGAGGCGAAGAAGAGGTTGAATTGGTTTTGCTAATTCGCACTTACGGCTTTCCCCCTCATCCGCGCCGTATCCACAACAAGCCCGAGAGAGGGTCACTCCTAAGCGGCAAACAACATTCGTAAAGGGGTGGTGGAAGGGGAGAAAAAAAAGGCCCAGAAAGCTAAGCAAACTTGCTGCAGCACGCTCGGGGGAGAAAAAAAAGCCCCAGAAAGGAGTAGCTGCCTTTTCGCCAAGCAAACTTGCTGCAGCACGCTCGGTTCTCCCCTTCTGCCTTCCGCCAAGTTGGAGCTCTTTTTTTTCTTTCTCCCCCCCCCCTCTTTGGAGACACAGATTTTTTTCTTTCCCCTCTTCCAAGTCAGCAGGCGCGCGTGTAGATATGTCCAACCACTTCCACCCCACCACCCGTTCCTGCAGGAAGAGGTTGGGCACGCTACCGGGAGGAGGAGGTGGCAGTGGCCTGGGGCTGGGCTCTGGGCGCCGTGGAGGGCAAAAGGGTGGACGTGGCTGCTGCCTCTTTGCTGGAGAGCCGGACGTGGGCAGAGGCGACGGCGAAGTCCGCTGCTGGGGCCATGCGGGGCCGCTCATCCAGGGGGCCGTGGACCGGCAAGCCGCCCTCTGCTCTCTCTTTATTTCTCTCTCAGCGCAACTTAGAGGTAACAGTGCCCGGGGACAACATCGGAGCTTGTAGACTGCAGCAAAGCAGCGCCGAGAAGGACCAGCTGTTGGTCCCTTGAAGCCGCCACCGCCTCCGTTCGGGCAAATTCAGGGGGGTTCCTGAATCTCCCGTCCATTCACCGCGGAGGATGAGGTGAGGAGGAGACGGTGCAGAGGCAAGGGGCGGGGAGGAAAGCGGACCTTGCCTCTGTACCGCCTCCTTGCTCAGCAGCAGACCGCGGTTAATGGACAGGAGATTCGGGAGCTTATATCTATTGATAAAATCTTGTGCGCTCCTCCCCGGGCCTGATAAATTGCCTCAGCGGGCCGCATCCGGCCCGCGGGCCGTAGTTTGGGGACCGCTGCTCTAAAGGGTCTTCTAAGATAAATACCAGGTCGTCCGCGAAGGCTTGAAGCTTATAGGTTTCTTTCTTACATTTTAATCCCCTTATATCTTCCTTATCTCTAATAATTCTAGTTAATACTTCAAGGGTTAAGATAAACAATAAAGGGGACAGTGGACACCCTTGTCTTGTACCTTTATAAAGAGAGATTTTTGTCGATGTATCTCCATTGAGGATAATATAAGCTGATTGGACAGAGTAAATAGCTTTTATTGCATTTATAAATTTGGGGCCAAATTCCATATACTCAAGCTGTTTGATCATAAATTTCCAAGACACGTTGTCGAAAGCCTTCTGGGCATCAAGAAATATTAACGCCACTTGTTTTTCATTATGGGCTTCATAATACTCCAGCGTGTTTAATACAATTCTAATATTGTTCTTTAGCTGTCTCCCGGGAAGAAAACCATTTTGATCCGAATGTATAAAATAATTTAGGAATCCTTTGATTCTACTTGCTAAGATGGAGGTAAAGATTTTATAATCGGCATTTAAGAGAGAAATCGGGCGGTAATTAGTTATATCTATATGATCTGTATCTTTTTTTGGAATTAACGCTAAATTTGCTTCTGTCCATGAAGTTGGGATTTTACCTCTGTCTAGAGCCTCATTTAACGTTTCTAACATGGCCTTTTCCATTTCTTTGGGAAGATCTTTATAGAGTTCTATGGGGAGCCCATCCGGACCCGGGGCTTTATTGTTTTTTTTTGCTTCTTTTAGTTCTATAGCGGTGATTGGTTTATTAATTGTGTCAACCATTTCTTGTGGTACTTTGGGTAGCTTGGCCTGCTCTAGAATTTCTTGAGTTTTTAGATCATGAGTATTGTTTTGTGTAATATCGGTATACTCATAAAGTTTACTATAAAAATCGCCAGCAATCTTTTTTTTCCTTTCCAGATCATGACATAATTCCCCATTTTTGTTTTTAAGACAGTTTATAAGTTTCTTTTCTTTTTGTTTTCTGAGTTTATTGGCTAACCATTTGCTAGGTTTATTAGCGTTTTCGAAATTATATTGGTTAGTTCTTTTTATTTGTTGTGCCAAATTTTGTTGGTCTATTAAATTTAGTTGATGTTTTATTTGTAGCATGTTTTGTTTAATTTCTTTTTTTGGGGGGAATTTCTGTAATTCTTCTTCTAAGGCCCTATAGTCTTCTTCTAGTTTAGCCTTTTTTTTCCTTTTTTTTTTAAATTTCTGTTTTTTTAGTTTAAATTCTTTGGCCATATATGAAATGGCTATCCCTCTGATAACGGCTTTGGCTGTGTCCCAAACATTTTGGAGACTAGTGTGGTCTTTAAGATTTTCTTGAAAGAAAAAGTTCATTTCAGTTTTGAATTTTTGCTTAAAATCTTCCTGGCTTAGTATAGATTTTTGAAGAGACCATCTACAACACTGTTTAGTTCCTTTCCAAGTTACTTTGAGCGCACTGTGGTCTGAGATGTAATTAGGATCTATCTCTATCGAATGAATTTTAGTATTGATTTCTGTTGTTGTCCAGACCATATCCAATCTTGACCAAGATTGGTGCCTGTCAGAATAGAAGGTAAATTTTTTAAGGTTGGGGTTTCTGTCTCTCCAGCTATCTTTCAATTTTAGTTCTTTAATTAATTCGAAAAAGGCTTTCGGTAGTATTCTTTTCTTTTGTTTGTTCGTTTTATCATTCTTATAATCCAATTCATTATTAATTATACCGTTAAAGTCTCCTAATAAACAGATATTGTCTGTAGAATGTTCTTTAATGGTATTTAGCAATCTTTTATAAAATCTTTCTTGGCCTTCATTCGGAGCGTAGATATTAATTAATGTTATTGTATCCCGTTCTATGGTTAATTCTAAAATTAGGACTCTACCCTCCCTATCTTTGTATTTCAATTTAGCTTGGATATTAGAGTTGATGTAACATATTACACCCCTCTTTTTTTCCGCAGCTAGAGACGTAAACAGATTCCCAAGTTTGTTTCTTTTGAGTAAATGTTCAAATTTATTTTTCATATGGACTTCTTGCATTGCAATGATGTCAAAATTTAATTTAGCAATTTTGTTTAAAATTTGATTTCTTTTTTTTGGTGCATTTAATCCATTTATATTAGTTGAATATAACTCAATTCCTTTGTTTGGTTTTTCTTGTGCCAAATTTAAATTATCTATACTTGGGTCTTGTAGCCCTTGTGCTTCTAGTTTCTTTTGGGTATCCTGCATAGCCATTATTACCTAAAGTTAAATTGTCAGTAGCCTGTGTTCCTTCCGAACTGATTGGGATCTGTTCTATAGGTTGTGCACTGGTTGATGGGGGATTCCTTGTTCCTTTACTATCTTGTATCTCGGATGTCCGTTCAGTGGGAAAGTTTTTATCAAAAAATTGTTCTGCTTTTTCTACCGAATCAATTTTCAGCTTTTTGTCTTGCCAGGTCACGAGCATACCCTCTGGGACAAGCCATCTAAAGTTTATGTTGTGCCTGGTCAATTTGGCTGACAAAAAGGTGTATGGCCTAAGTAATTCTCTAACGTGTTTTGGGACTTGTTTTAGAATTACCAATTGTCTCCCCTTGTAATCTATGGGGTCTTCCCGTGCTCTATGAAGAATTTCGTCCCTAACTGATTTTTTAACAAACTTGATGTGAACTTCCTTGGGGAGGTTATGGCGTCTGGCGTAATTAGTATTTATTCGATAGACTTCATCAATTTCATTTAGCATTGTGTCCTTTTCAATGCCCAGAGCCTTTGAAAGAATATCAGCCATAATGTCTGGTAGGTCTTCGCTTTTCTCCTCCCTAAGATTTTGGAATCTAAGGTATTGATTAGCTTTTTCGCTCTCTAATTGAATTACTGTACTTTCTAATTCTTTATTGGCATGAACTAATTTTTCTGTCAGGTCTTCCATTTGTTTATGATCCTGATCAATTCTATCTTCTAAGTCCTGAATTCTTTGTTCATGCTTAATCATCTGCTGTTGGAAGGCCTCATGCCTTTTATCCATGTTTTGCATCCTTTCTTTTAACTCAGATGTATCGTTCCTCACCTCGCCTATTTCTTTTTTTATGTCTTGATGGTTCTTGAGCATTAACTCTTGCATTTGAAGCAGTGTAGTTTGGAGGTCTTTATAGGAATTAGACCTTTCTCTAGGTAACATATCTTCCAGAGATCTCTGGGTAGAAGGACTTGGTATGGCTGAGGTAGAATGATTAATTGATTTCTTCCCAGATCCCAGTCTGGACAAATTAGAGAGGCTTGTCATTTTTGCGATGGACCACCAGCTAGCCCACTTATACAATTGTCTAATGGTCCGATCCAGAATTTAATATAAGTAGAGTATATTGTTGGACTTTTAGATATTGTAAAGACGGAAAAGCAATTCAAGTTATATCTATTGAAAAACCTTAGAACAAATAGCAAGGAGAGATAGTAAGTAGCTAAAGGGAATAGAAAGAGTAATGGGAGGTAAGAAAGTAGTGGGGTAAATTAGTTTCAGTTATTTTGTGTAAATATAAAGTTTAAAGGTAATTCTTCCCTCTAATGAAAGGGAAGAAAAAAAGAAAAAGAAAAGGAACAGGTTCTAACAGATTTTATGTTAATTAATTATATATATTATATTAATTGAGTATGTATAGATTATATAGAGTATATATATATTACAAAGAGGGTATTGCCTTGTCTTAATTGTAGTTAACTTCTAAAGAGAGTTGTCACTTACTAAAGACCAATAGAAAATTAACAAAAACAGAATAATACATATAAACTAAATCAAATTAATACAGTAAGTAAATCTTATCTAATATTTCTATTGTTAAGCTTAGTAACCTTATAATTAATAGTTAATATTCAAGAGGAAAAATCACTTAAAAAGTTGGTAATGTAGTCAAATAGCCTATAAGACAATAGATAAGTTAGTAGATTCCTAGCAAAATATTCTATACAAGTGGAAAATGAATATCAGTTAATATATACAATTGATTAGTTAGTTGATACAATTGGTAGCAGTTGATATCCTATTATAGTAAATAGTAAGGTCAATAAATTCATTAAGGTAAATTCATTAAATTTAGATTAATTAATATACTGAGTATTTTAATATAAATTATGAAATTATAAGTTATAAAAAATCAGATATTGTACGGTAGAAAAACCTTGTGTGAATTATCAAATATTAATAGGAATATAGCAAGACTTTAGAGCTAGAAAATTACTTATTATACATTTAAATAGAATATCAAACCCTTCTGAGTCCTCCAAATCTAAGTCGTAAAGTTCAGGTAGGATTTCAGTGATGCTGCAAGCTGTTGGTTATTGGTTAGGTTGGTTAGGTTGGTAAGTAGTTTACTGAATATGTTCGATATTAACGTGATCGCTCCAAAGGTCTTCTGTCACAGATGTAGTATAGGGTTATTTCCAGTCCTGTAGCTTCACATAGTCTATCTAGATTGCGTGGGGAATTATGAAGCAAATCCTTTCCTTGCTGCCAGTTTACCAGAGTGTAGAATAAGACCAAACTGTGACTCGGCAACAAAAAGGGAGATCAAAAGAAGAAACAGGAAACAGGAAATACACGAATCACGCTAATAAATCGGAGCCTCTAAATGAGCTTCAGAAATAAAGGAAGACAAAGTGGGAGCACTTCTAAGAAGATAAAAATTCCCTCTGGGACGTCAGATCTTCATACTGTATTGTAGAAACTTCGAATGATGTTAGTCGATGAAATAGACTGTTGGAGATTGTTACGACCCGAAACGCTAGATCGCCGCCAGCCGGAAGGAGGAAGATGTCAGTTCCTCCCTCTCCTTCTCTTGGTCAGAGCTGATTGCTTTTCGAGCTCAAAAGACGCTGCCCAAAGGAGGGGGAAAGAAAATTCTCTGGTTGTAAATCTCCAGTACGATCTTAGTCTGGTATGTGAATACTCAACTCCGCCGTCTCGTTCACCTCCGCTAGTCACCGTTTAGTCGTATCCAGCTGGGAGCTCTCTAGGCCGCCATGTTGCTCCTAGCTTACAGGCACTCAATCGTGAAGGGGATAGATCGCTCCGTTGATCGGGCTGCCGCCTCGGGATCAAACTAGCGTCACCCCCAATCCGTCAGACCCCTGACCGCAGGGTCTGTGGCCCTCAAGGGACCAAAGAGAACCTATAAAAACGGAGGTGTATAACGGAGCCCAACTCCACACCGTCCGTTCAGCTCCTCCGCTGGCTCCGCCCCCCCATCGTTTCTGAATTTCGTGTCAATTTCTATTTTTTAGGGCTACAAATCCCTAAGGAATTTTCCCCCAAAAGGTTTGATATACTAAATTGAACATTTCTGAATATAAGAAAAATATAAATGAACTGGAAAAAATGGTTCTTATTGGTTTATTTTTGCCACAAAAGGGCCACCCCCCCTCGGCCTTGCTGTGTGCCATTATTGTCACTTTTTATACATATTTGGCTAGAAATATTTGGAATATCCTTTTGAAACAATCCTGAACATAAGAAAAATAGAAATGAACTGAAAAAAATGATTCTTATTGGTTTATTTTTTAATATAAAACCATATTGTCTTGTACTCGAGTATAAGCCTACTCGAGTATAAGCCTATTTGAGTATAAGCATGGGGGCCCATTTATGTGCAAAATAAACCAATATGCATCAATTTTTCCAGTTCAATTTTCATATCCTTATGTTCAGAAATGTTCAAGCTACAAATCCCACACCAACTTTAGTAAAATAGAATGTATTTTGCTAGCAAAACTATCCATAAAGTGAAGACTATTTAAAAAAAACGGGGGGGGGGCATGCATTTCATCAACAAAATAAACCAATATGCATCAATTTTTCCAGTTCAATTTTCATATCATTATGTTCAGAAATGTTCAAGCTACCAATCCCACACCAACTTTAGTAAAATAGAATGGATTTTGCAAGCAAACCTATCCATAAATTGAAAAAAATTCACAAAAACGGGGGGGCATGCAATATATCCGCAAAATAAACCAATAAGATTTACTTTTTTCATTTCAATTTTTATATCATTGTGTGCAGAAATGTTCAGACTACTTTCCAAGTGAAAAAGGTTTTCAAATTGACCAAACATAAGCACTTCAAATGAAGAGTTTTTGGTCCGGGTCGTATGTGACCCGAACATAACATTAGGAAGTTTTTTCGAACAGAACATGGGGGTTAAAATAAATAATTAAAAAGAGATCACAAAATGGGACAAACTTCACTTATCTGCCTCAGTAACAGAAATGTGAGAACTTAATAACAGAAAGTTGGAGGGATACCTGAATTTTTGTCGTATTTCTTACTGTTCTCACAATGAAGTTTTCCTTTAAAATATTTCTTTCCATTAAATAACATGCATGCTAATTTCACACGATTCCTTTCTTAAATGTTAACATGTTTTTGCTTGCTACAACTCCCATTATTACAAAAGGCAGGCAGACCTCATTTTCAAGGAATGTTGTTTAACACCTATAAAGATCTTCCAAGCAGGAATACTCTTCTGTTTCAAAATGTCTGGATAAGGAACATCTTTCTCCTTCTTATTCCAAGTGTTGAAGGATGAAAACAAGAGAAGTCAGTTCCAATTTGCAGTACATTGATGTACACAGTAGCTAATGTTGAAAATAAGTGTCAGTGAATTGAAATATTTCTTGCAAACCATACAGGAAAAGGGACTAGATGAATTACATCTATTTTTTGTGAGGCTGTATTAACAGAATTTTGCAAATCAGAAGGCACAAACTTCCCACCGCTCTTTTTATTTAATTGATCCATTAAAGATGAGCTGGAAGGGACCTTGGAGGTCTTCTAGTCCAACTCCCCGCTGAAGCAGGAGACCCTATATACCAGTGATGACAAAACCTTTTTGGTTAGCATGCCAAAAGGGTGTGTGTGGGTATCCTAACATGTGTGCACATGCCCACACCTCTTCCCTGCCCCTCCACACATGCACACCCACCCACACATGTGCTGCCCCTGTGCATACGCACAATCTCCCCACCACCATCCCCACACATGCCCACAGGTCTCACTGAAGCCTGGACCTGTGAAAAAACGGGCAAACCGGCAAACCAGAAGTTCAAAAAACCTGGACTTCCTGTTTGCCCATTGTGCTGTTTATTTGCTCTCCAGAGTGTTCAGGGAAGCTTCCTGGAGCTTCGAAGTGCAAAAAACCAGCCAACAGACAAACCAGAAGTTCGGAAAACACACTTCCGTTTTGCCTGGTGTGCTGTTTTTCGCACTCTGGAGGCTTTAGGGAAGCTTCCTGGAAGCGTACGGAGGGTGAAACAGCCTTCCCCAAGGCTGAAAGTCAGCTGGCCGAGGCATACATGCATGCTGAAGCTGACATAGGGCAATGACTCACATGCTGTCTGATATGGGTCTGTGTGCCACTTGTTGCATGCGTGCCATAGGTTCGCCATCATGGCTATATACCATGTCAGATAAATGGCTATCCAATCTCTTCTTAAAAACCTCCAGTGTGGGAGCACCCACAACTTCCTGAGGGAGGATGTTCCAGTGGTTAATTTTTCTCTCTGTCAGGAAATTCTTCCTTAGTTCCAGGTTGCTTCTCTCCCTGATTAGTTTCCATCCATAGTTTCTTGTTCTTTGGAGAATAATTTGACCCTCTCTTCTTTATGACAGCCCCTGAAATCCTGGAATACTGCCATTATGTCTCCCCTTGTCCTTCTTTTCTCTGGACTAGCCAGACCCAAATCCTGCAACATTTTAATCTTTCCTTACTCGGGGCACTAGGCTGAGACGGAGATGGTGAGACATACATAGAAGTGATGGTGAACATTTTTTTGCTCAGATGCCAAAAGGGCATAAGCAAGAATGTGTACGTGTGTGCCCCTACCCATAATGCAATGCCCTCCCCTATGCATGCATGCAACCCTCCACCCCCCACACTCGCCCCAGTGCATGCGTGCAGGCCTCATTGAAGCCTCTGGACTCTGCGGGTGACGGAAAGTGGGCCCAACAGGCCTACCGGAAGTTCATTTCTGAACTTCCAGTAGGCCCGGTTGGGCCCATTTTTCGCCCTCCACAGGCTTTGGAGGCTCTTGAAAATGACCTCCCCCACCCTCCAGAAGGCTGAAAATCAGCTGGCCAGCACACAGAGGCACACTAGAGCTGACCTAGGGGAACACCTTGCATGCCCTCAGATATGACTCTGTGTCCATAGGTTGGCCATCGTGGATATAGAGGACACAGCCTCCCAATTAAACACACTTCATGAAAGGAATGATGCACTCCTAACTCTATAGCCGCTCCGAGTCCTCAGAGAGGGGCGGCATACAAATCTAATAAATTATTATTATTATTATTATTATTATTATTATTATTATTATTATTATTATTTCTAAAGGTAATTTGCATGAGATCTTTTCAAATAATATGAGGCTGCACCTTTGTCTTAAATATTACTTATTGTAGACACTTGGTTGCCTGACTTCAAGCAGCTTACTATCTACACCAGGGGTCCCCAAACTTTTTACACATGGGGCCAGTTCACTGTCCCTCCGACTGTTGGAGGGCCGGACTATTAAAAAAACTATGAACAAATTCCTAGGCACACTACACATACCTTGTTTTAAAGTGAAAAACAAAATGGAAATGTGCTATTTAGAGGGGGGAGAAGGTCTGAAATTCATATATGAAATTCATAATGGTTAATAAGTTAGAAATATAATTGGTGTTGCACTTTTTGAAGGAACATTAAGGAGGAAATTTAATTTTTTAAAAAATGAATGTAACTGGATGACAAAATTAGAAAAAAAAACTTTTGCAACTTTTTTGATGATTGATATTAGTTACTAACAAAAAACTGCATTTTATTCATGGAAAATTACATGGTACACTGTGTTGTTTGAATGTATGTTGAGAGAAAAATTTAAAAAAATTCCCCCCCCCAAAAAACAGTCCTTCTTTCCTCTGTCCCTCCATTCATTTCATTCTTCCTTCCTTCCTTGTTCCCTCCATTTCTCCTTCCTTCCTTCCCTCCTTCATTCCTCTCCACTTCTCCTTCCCTCCCTCTCTTTCCCTTTTCTTTCTTTCTCTCTTTTCCCTGTGCTCTTATCACTCACCAGACGCCGGATAAATGGCCTCAGTGGGCCGCATGTGGCCCGCGGGCCGTAGTTTGGGGACTGCTGATCTACACATTATAATGTCCATGAGCTCACTCCGGTGTTAGTCTAAAAGCAGTTCTCACTGCTGCCTTGATACCAATTGTTTCTTATTAAACATCCTATGGAAAAATTGTTTTCACCAATTTCTTAAAACATGAAAGAGTTGGGGGCCTGTCTGATTTCTGGGGCAAGTGATTCCACCAAGAAGGCCATTCTCCAATCTTGATCTCTTTAGATCAGGGGTCTCCAACATCGCCAACTTTAAGACTTGTGGACTTCACCTCCCAGAATTCCTCAGCCAGCAAAGCATTTGCGGAGGAAATGCTTTGCTAAGAAAAGCTGGCTGAGGAATTCTGGGAGTTGAACTCCACAAGTATTAAAGTTGCCAAGGTTGGAGACCCCTGCTGTAATCAATGTTTCTCTGGCTTGGCAATGTGTGGATTTCAACTCCCAGAATTCCCCAGCCAGAAAAAGCTCCAAAGTAGATTTTTTGGCCTCCTCAAGGATGGGTGAACAAAATCCTGACCAATATATCCGATAGGAAAATGATGGGCCAGACCAGAATCCTTTCCACCTGCGACTGACCTTAAAAAGAGCTGTGTTTTTTAAAAAAATGTATCTATTGTTTTGCATAATCTCATTTTCCTTAGTAAGTTTGTGTGTTTCCATGTGTCTCAACATCTGCTGGTATTCATGTTTCCGTGACTTGTTTTAATCTGATTTTAATGTGTTTCATTTTTAAAATGCATCGAGAACTTTTAGTTGGAAACTGCTACATGGGCTGAGCTGAAGCTTGTAAATGATTGTATTATGATGAAGAATTTTAAGTGTGACATGTTCCAAAGAGATATTTTGGAGAAGTATGAATTTAATTGCTGCCTAAAATAACTTTTCTGCCACCATCATTTCTTCTACTGATATTGTTGATGGATTGGTTAATGATGGTCATGGTGATGTTGCCACTTGGGAAATCCTCCCTCCCTCCCACCCTGTCTTCCACTTGGTTCAAGCTAGCAATCAGAATAGAATAGAGCTGGATGGGATCTTGGAGGGCTTCTGGTCCAACCTCTGCTGAAACAGGAGACCTTATACCATTTCAGACAAGTGGCTCTCTGATCTTTTCTTAAAAATCGTCAGTGATGGAGCATCCACAACTTCCTGAAGGCAAACTGTTCCTCTAGTTAATTGTTCTCATAGTTAGGCAATCTAGATTGGTATTCTCCTTTATTAGTTTCCATCCATTGTTTTTTGTCCTGTCGTCGACCCCCTGCTCTTTGTGGGAAACCCCACAAATACTAGAATACTGCTATCATGTCTCCGCTAGTCCTTGTTTTCTTTATTTTTCTTTATTGTTGTTGTTGTTGTTGTTGTTATGATGATGATGATGATGATGTCAATACAACACAGCAAACGAGATCACTATGCTGGATTTCGTATTTCATCACCAGTCAGGCACTTCCCAAGCACCTAGGACTGCGTGAATTATGTTTGCCAATCCCAGTAAAGTGGCCTTTTGCAATTGACAGATGGAGATTTTGTCAATTCCGATGGTTTTCAAATGTCCGCTTAGTTCCTTTGGCACTGCGCCCAGCGTGCCAAGTACTACTCGGACCACTTTCACTGGCTTATGCCAGAGTTTTTAGATCTTCGCATTTCACTAATTTCTCTAGCTGCTTCTCCTCAATTCTGCTGTCCCCTGGGATTGCGATGTCGATGATCCATACTTTCTTTTTCTCCACAATCAGGATGTCTGGTGTGTTATGCTTCAGAATTCGGTCAGTCTGAAGTCGGAAGTCCCACAGTAGTTTTGCTTGCTTATTTTCAACCACTTTTTCGGGCTTATGATCCCACCAGTTCTTTGCCACTGGTAAATGGTAGTTCCGGCACAAGTTCCAGTGGATCATCTGTGCCACAGCATCATGTCTATGCTTGTAGTCAGTCTGTGCATTCTTTTTGCAGCAGCTGAGTATGTGATCAATTGTTTCATCTGTTTCTTTACAGAGTCTGCACTTTAGATCGTCTGTTGATTTTTCAATTCTGGCTTTGACAGCATTTGTTCTAATGGCCTGTTCTTGTGCCGCCCGTATTAGTCCTTCTGTCTCCTTTTTGAGTGTTCCACTTGTAAACCATAACCAGGTCTTTTCTTTATCCACTTTGCCTTCAATCTTCTCCAAGAACAGGCCATGCAATGCTTTGTTCCACCAACTGTCCATACGACATTGAGTTACTTTGTTTCAGCTTGAGAAGCTTCCTATTGTTGACCTCCATCAACGCTGAGTCTTTGCTCTTCTTCACATAGTCAGCTAATACATGCTTCTCTTCTTCCACTGTCTGCTTCACTTGCAAAAGTCCTCTGCCGCCTATTTTCCTTGGTAAATACAGCCTGTTAACATCACTGCGAGGGTGTAGTGCATGATGGATCGTCATTAATTTTCTGGTTTTCCTGTCCACGTTGTCTAGCTCTGCTTGAGTCCAGTTTACTATGCCAGCTGTGTATCTAATGACAGGTATGGCCCAAGTATTTATAGCCTTGATAGTGTTGCCACCATTCAGTTTGTTCTTCAAAACTTTTCTGGTCTTCTGGATGTACTCTTTGCTGATCACAGCTTTCACATGACCATGCTTGATATTATCCAGTTGCAAGATGCCCAAGTATCTTTAGGTTTATGGCTGGTGGCACTTGATGGTTTGACCATTTGGCATTTCAATGCCCTCACTTTCAGTGATTTTCCCCTTTTTCAGTGCCACTGTGGCACATTTATCCAGGCCAAACTCCATGCTGATGTCATTGCTGAAGATTCGCACAGTGTTGGTTAGTGACTGTATCTCAGTTTCTGATTTTCCGTACAACTTCAGGTTATCCATATACAGCAGGTGTGAAATTTTTGGTGAATTCCTAGCAGTTTGGTAGCCTAGGTTTATTTTCTGTAGGATGAGTGACAACGGGATTATAGCGATGATGAATAGCAATGGGGACAAAGAGTCCCCCTGGAAGATGCCCCTTCTGATGTTGATCAGTCCATAGCTTTCATTCCCAACAAAAAGCTCAATCTTCCAATATTTCATCGCCTTTTCTATGAATTTCCTGATGTTTTCATTGACTCCAATGACTTCCAGGCATTTTATGATCCAGCTGTGTGGCAATGAATCAAAGGCTTTCTTGTCCAGGTCACGTATAGGTTTGTTTTCTTGTTCTTACAGTTCTCCAAAATCATTTTATCAATTAGGAGCTGGTCTTTCATACCTCTGCTTCGTCTTTTATTGTCCTTTTGCTCCACTGGCATGATGTCATTTTCTTCTAGGTAGTCCTGAATTCTGTCAGCTATGATACCTGTCAGAAGTTTGAGCATGGTCAGCAAACAGGTTATTGGCCTATAGTTTCCTGGTATGGCTCCTTTCGCTGCATCTTTCTGTATTAAATATGTTCTGCCAGTTGTAAGTCATTCAGTGATATTTCCTGTCTGCAGCATTTTGTTGAACAATTCGGCCATTTTTGCCTGCAGGCTGGTCAGGTATTTCAGCCAAAAACCATGCACCTGATCAGTGCCAGGGGATGTCCAGTTCTTTACTTTCTTCACTCTTTTTGCAATCATTTCAGGTGTTATTTCCAGCTGCTGCATATTGCTCTTTGATAATTCTTTCTCAAACTCCTTTATCCACCCAGCAGTTTTGTTATAGTCCTTTTCGACTTCCCAGAGATCTTTCCAGAACTTTGTTGCTATTTTCACCTCTGGCTTTTCAATTTTCTTATCTGTTTTCTGATGCAGGTTCTGGTAGAACTGCCTCTGGTTGGATTGAAATGTTTGATTCTGCCTGTACTGAGTGATCCTAGCTTCATATCGTTCAATTTTCCTGGCTGTCGCTGTTATCTGCTGCTTTACAATTTCCAGAGCTTCCTCGATCTTTCTTGTACTAAGCCAGTACTTTTTTGTCAAAGTCTTTGATCTTCTGATTGTTCAGTTTCTGCTCCTTAATGTTCTTCAAGTTACTTGCATCTGATCTCAAGATTTTTTTTTTTATTATTATTATTATTATTATTATTATTATTATTATTATTATCATTATTATTATCATTATTATTATTAATTAGATTTGTATGCCGCCCTTCTCCGAAGACTTGGGGCGGCATACAAATCTAATAATACCCAGTTCCTACAACTGTTCTTCCTATCTTTTAGTCTCCAAGATTTTAATCATCTTATTTGCTCTTCTCTGTACTTTTCCCAAAATCTCCACATCTTTTTTTGTAATGTGATGACCAAAACTGGTTGCACTATTCCAGATGGGGGGTCTCACTAAGGTTTTATAAAGTGGTACCAACATTTGAGCTGTTTCTGATTCACTAAACAATGTTTTAAGGCGAATCTGCCAATTTTGTGCCAGCAGCAAGCAAAGATATCATCCTCCACTGCTGGTTTTGCTGTCTTATTGGCCCCTTGATGTGCTGGCACGTGAGCATGAGTCGCGAGCATCGGAATGAGAGGCACAAAGATCCGATTGTGCCCAGAGTAGGCATGAGAAGCCATGTCACGCTGCCTTCGTCACACTGTTTTCACAGGAGGCCATCTGTTCAAAGGAAGCCGAATTTGCCATGCTCATGTTCCTTTTCAACTCCTCATGGATGTACATCCTATCAGCTATCCATTTCTATAGATGGGCATAGCCTTTCCAACGTTACCCCGGGAAATTGAATCAGAGCTGGTTTTGTTTTCCATGGGTACAGAAATAATTGCCCAGCCTTCTCCAACCATTCAGTAGAGCAGGCATGGGGAACAATGGCCCCTTTTTGAATTTTGTGGACTTCCCAGACTCCCAGGACAAGAAACAATGGACTGAAATAATGAAGGAGAGAAGCAACCTGGAATTAAGGAGAAACTCCCTAATGGAGGACAATTAACCAGTGAAACAAATTGCCTTTGGGTGCCCCATCGCTGGAGGAAGATTTTAAGAAGCGATTGGACAGTCATTTGTATAGTTCAGGGGTGTAAAACACGATTTCATTGGAGGGCTGCATCAATGTGTGTGACCTTGGGGGGGCATGGGCGTGGCTAGGGTGGGTGTGGCCAGCTTGACGTTACACATGTCAGAGGTACCTGTGATGGCCCTGCCAGCAAAAATGCTCTCCCAAGGTCTGTTTTCAAGCTGCTACTGCCTCCTACAACCCTCTTCCAGTGAAAATGGAGTTCGGGAGGCATGCGGCTTTCCCAAACTCAATTTTTGCTGGCAGTAGCATCGTGGGCCAGTCCATTGTTTCTAGGATGGCCTCATGGACTACATCTAAGTACTACGTAGGCCGGATCTGGGCCTCAGGCCTTGAGTTTGACACTCTGGTATAAGTTCGCCTTCTTGAGCAGGAGGCTGGACTAGAAGACCTCCAAGGTCCCTTCCAGCTTCTATTCTACTCTACTCTACTCTTATTCTTATTATTCTATTCCATTCTATTCCGTTCTGTTCTGTTCTTCTTCTTCTACTCTCCTCTCCTCTATGATGTTCAAATGTCCTAACTACAAAACGGCATTTGCAGCTGTTCACCCTGTACTTTGATTAGTGAGAAATCAACTGATTTTGTTGCCTAAGGACAATGAGAGTTTATTTATTTATTTATTTATTTATTACTTAGATTTGTATGCCGCCCCTCTCCGAAGACTCGGGAATGAAGTTTGGGTTTTTTCATTTGCCAAATACCATTTGCATGACCGTGACTACAAAGCTGCTGAGAAGCTTGCAACACTTGCAAGAATATTTACTTAGAAAGAAGTCAAGCTGTGTGGCGTGAGATATTTTGGAGAAGTATGAATTTAATTGCAGCCTAAAATAATTCGACTGCCTTCATCTTTTCTTTCAGAGGTATTGTTGATGGATTGATTAATGGTGGTCAGAGTGATGTTGAGTTTGGGAATTTATTTCCTTCCTTCCTTCCTTCCTGTTTCTTTCTTTTTCTCTTTCTCTCTCTTCTTGTCTTTTTTCTTTTCTTTTTTTCTCTTTTTCTTTCTCTCTCTCTCTTTCCTTCCTTCCTTCCTTCTTTTTCTCATTCTTTCTCTCACCCTAGCACAAAGCCGAAAGCACCAGCCTGAAGATGATGAGTGGGACCTCATCAAAATGTCGCCAGGAATCTCTGAAACTTACATGGGAAAAAAACTGAATATGCTAAGACCTTCATACCCGTGAAAATCTATGAAAACACACACACACACACAGTTGTGGCCATTCTGTTTCTCTGTATAGATAAGGATATAAAGTATCTCTGAAATGATGACCCAACGAAGCAGGGATTTCCCATCCTTTATCGCATCAGGGTGTCAAGGGAAGAGCTTTTCCAAGGTCTTCATCCCCACAGCCCTACCGAATGCTGCTCTGCAGGACTTTGGATATTTGGTAAAACTTTTTGAAAGTTCGTGCACAGATAGTCCTCGACTTACGACCAGAACTGAGCCCAACGTTTCTGCTGCTAAGTGAGACATTTGAATTTTGCTCCGTTTCACGACCTTCCTTGTCACATTGGTTAAATGTATCATTGCTGTTATTAAGTTTGTAACCCAGTTGTTAAGTGAGTTTAGTTTCCCCATTGACTTGGCTTGCCAGAGGATCGAAAAAGCTGATCACATGATCCCGTGACACTGCAATGGTCATAAATACATGCCAGTTGTCAAAAGTGTCCAAATTCTTTGATCACATGACTTTGGGAATGCCGCAACGGTCATGTGAAAATTGGTCATAAGTCACTTTTTTCAGTGCCGTTGTTACTTTGAAGGTCATTAGATCAATCAATCAATTGATCAATCAGAATAGAGTTGGAAGGGACTTTGGAGGTCTTCGAGTTCAGTCCCCTGGTCAAGCAGGCGACTCTGCACCATTTCAGACATGTGACTGTCCAGTCTCTTCTTAAAAATCTCCAGGGATGAAGCACCCACAACTTCTGGTGCCAAGCTGTTCCACTGGTTAATTAATTATGGTTATAAATTGAGAACATCCTGTATTTCGATCCTTTGACTCCTTAGCCTCTTTCATTCCTCTAAAGCAGCGGTCCCCAAACTACAGCCCGTGGGCCGCATGCGGCCCGCTGAGGCCATTTATCCGGCCCGTGGATGAGTGATACAACACAGTGTTCCATCTAATTTTCTATGAATAAAATGTGGTATTTTGTTAGTAACTAATATCAATCATCAAAAAAGTTGCAAAAGTTTGTTTCCCTAATTTTGTCATCCAGTTACATTCATTTTCTTTTAATTAAATTCCCTCCTAAATGTTCCTTCAGAAAGTACACCAATTATATTTCTAACTTATTAACCATTATGCCAAGTTATTCCTTCTTTCTTTATACATTTTTATATAAGCCAAGAAAACCTACAATCAGATGTTAACAAAATAATAATTAAAAAAAACATAAATATATATGAATTTCAGACTTCTTCCCCCCCACTAAATAGTACATTCCCATTTTGTTTTTTACTTTGAAATAAGTAAAGTGTGCATAGGGATTTGTTCATAGTTTGAAATAAGTAAAGTGTGCATAGGGATTTGTTCATAGTTTGTTTTTTTTATAGTCCGGCCCTCCAACAGTCTGAGGGACAGTGAACTGGCCCCCTGTGTAAAAGTTTGGGGATCCCTGCTCTAAAGGAACCATCAATCGGAGGACAACCCTTGATGCTTACTCAACATAATAACATGCACATAATTGTACTCCCGTCAGAATCAGTTTGCAGTCAGGCAGTGCTTAAGCAAAATAAATAAGTTCAGACAAAACAAGTTGTCCTTGCAGGGCACAGAAAAGAATTTTGAGGAATGTGGGTCATGGGGGGGATTATTGAAGGAAAATGAAAACGCAGTTGATTCTATCTTTGCCATATCCTCTTGTTTTGGCTCACCATGTTATTTTCCCAAGCCTAGCTAGATAAATGTTATCTTCATGTTGAGCCTGGGCTGAAGCTTGTGATTTCATGTCAAGAAGAGGTGGAAAGAAGAAGTAGAGAGGCACTGGACAGCGTAAAATCATGGGTTGTTGCATGATTAGATACTTACAGGGACTAGAAACTGTGTTTATTTGTTTTTGTTTTAAATAAAGAAATTAGAAGCTCTACAGTTCTGTGGTTTATTGTAGTTAAAGAGATTAGTGGCTTGCTACCGCTACGGGCCATACCATAGCTCCGGTTGCGAAAATGGAGCTCTGCACACAGCTCCGTGTCTCCAGTGTGCAGGCGCATGTGTCCAAATGAGAGTTTGCCTCTGCGCATGAGCGGAAGCAAAATAATCTCTGAAATCTTTCCCTCATGTGCGCAGCTTTGCAAGATTTTGCTTCCTGTGCATGTGCAGAAGCAAAATCTGTCAGATATGCACGCAAGCATGTGGAAACACAGAACTGGGCGCACATCGCACCGATAGCAGTGCGGAATGGCAACCCCCCCCCCTCCGGACTGAACCATGGTCAAAAAATATTTGAGTTTTACACAGGGTAGGGGTGAAATCCAGCAGGATCTAGAGAACAGGTAGCGGACATTTTGAGTAGTTCACTGAACTGGCAAAAACCACCTCTGGCTGGTCCCAGAGTGGGGAGGGAATGGGGATTTTGCAGCATCCTTCCCCTGCTTCGCTACACCCACAGAAACGGTAGTAAAAAAAATTGGATTTCACCACCGACCAAGGATGGGCTATAAGCCGGAACAGTGAGAACGGCGTTCCAGTGGCGGCAATGGAGCATGTAGGTTAGCTCCACTGCCGCTGCCCGTGCAGGCGCAACCCATTAAATATTATTACGAATTCTGGTAAAAATTACTGTATTTTTATTTCCACATATGCGCAAAAGCAAAGAAACGGAAGGACGTCCGCGCAAGACATTTCGGTTGCTGTACATGTGCAGCAGCTGAATTTCACTGCGGCGCCCAGAGTGGCAGCTGGGGCCAGCAACAAAAGCGGCCTGCCCAAGTTCCGGCAGCATGGCCTGCTTTCTGCTCTCCGGCGTGCTGAGAGATGCCTGCGGCGCGGGAGAGAAGAGAACAGGCCGTACGGCTGGAGCTCGGGGCCGCCCGCCCTCCTCCCCTACCAGTTCAGAAGTGCCCACCTCGCATGGCTCTTCCCCCTCCGAGCTCTCAGGTTGCCTTGATGCTGGCTCTGAACTCCTCCTCCTCCTCCTCCAATTTGGCTTGTGGAGGGGCCGGCAGCCGACAGACTACACCACCTACAAAGAAACAGGAACAGAGGCTGTGCGGTTCTTGCAAACATGATGTTATGCAGGTATGTTGAGGAGGCCTGTAAACAATCTAGCCCAGGTGTCAGTGCAACAGTGCAAACAGCTGGATACCAGGTGGGAAGCCGCCTTGCCAAGAGCCACCACATTCCCATGCAGACCAGAGTGATGGAGTGAAGAACTGGGGTCACCTGGGATTTTCTCCCTCCCACCTCTTTTTTTCTGGGCTTGGGGAATTTTGACAAGTGTGCGCTGACAATGTTACCATAATAAGCCTTTTAAAAAAAGATTCACTCTCCAGTTTTCATGTGTTCATGTAAAAAATAAATGGCAGGAAACCAAAAAAGTGGATTCAAGGGCTTCAGTTGCAAATTGCTCCCGCCTGTGATTTCTTTTTTTCCTTCTTAGTTGGCTTAGTTTTCCTGGTTTTCAATTGCTTGAATTTAATTATTCCAGTTGCAAAATTGGCTTAATCTGGAAGAGCCCTTAAACATTCTTGAACTGTAACCAAGTCACCAATTCTCCCTTCCTCGTGTTCGCCTTCCATGTTTAGCCTTTTGCAGACTGTATTTAGCAGTTGGCTGGCCAAAATCTGAGCAATGCTACATGCACCATCATTGGGCAGAAGTGAGCATTTGGGGGCTGTGGCATTAACCTCCCCACCATCACCACCTTATGGTTATCCTGTTGTGTTCTCCTTCTGCTAACGACCCAGTGGGATTAGGTTGTGCTGGGTCACAGCGCCAGTTGTGGATTTGCTAAAACCAGGAGTGTCCAACCTTGGCAATTTTAGCACCTGTGAACTTCAATCCCGAGAATTTCCCCGGCTGGCTGACTGGGGAATTATGGGAGTTGAAGTCCACAGATCTTAAAGTTACCGAAGTTGGACACCCCTGTGCCAAAGGTATTCTTTCTAGCTGTGGCATTGCCAATTTCAAATGCTGGTGCAATGCAAGGGTGCAGTTTGGGCTTTCATCTCCATGGCGGGCTGTCTCAGGTCTCTCTCCCAGTGGCCTATCACCCATAATAAACAACTACATGGAACACCTTTTATTCTAAAGGAGAGTCCTTGCTTTAAAATTGTGGTTCAAAACCTTCTTTCTTTCTTTCCCACTTTTTTCTTTATTTTCTTTTTTCTTTTCTTCCCCCCTCCCTCAATTTTTCTTTCTTTCTCTCTCTCCCTCTTCTTTTTTCTTCTTCTTCTTTCTTCTTTCTCCCTCCCTCCCTCTCTCTCTTTTTCTTTCCCTCTTTTTCTTTCTTTCTTTCTCCCTTTCTTTTTTCTTTCTTTCTCTTTGTTTCTTTTCAAAATCTCACTTTTGTTATTTATAATTTCTCTGTCTGTCTGTCTGTCTAGCTATCTAATAGATTATCCTGCTTTGCAGGGGATTGGACTAGAGAATCTTCCAAGTTTTGCTATTCTGTAATGTTGATCATTTGACTTTTACCCAGGTTACCACCTAATACACAGTCTTCATGTGAAAAAATATAGAAACCAAATTGTTTTTTTTTAAATACATTTACATCCACTGTCTAAAATATTTGCAGCTTTAAAAAAATAGAATATGCATTTGGTCAAGTTTTTCAAAGTTTTCTCTTGAATTTTCTTTCCTAAAGCAGAACTAGAAATCTAATTATTAATATTTTTATCCTGATGAACCTCTTTCAGATTTGTTCCTTTTATTCTGGGTTATTCATTATTTTTTTTGTCTCCAAGAAAATATGGTCACCGTCCCCATGATACAGAACATGGCAAAGGGCAATTGGCATCTTTGGAGGCAGCCCAGACTCATCAGCTACTGTATCAGCAAAACAGCAAAACAGCTGACAAAACCATTGGTGGAGTTTGGCTGTAAAAATTATTAAATAATTATAATAATAATTAACCTTAACAAGTCTTGTTTTATAATTAAATGCCTTGAGTTTTCTTTGTTCTACGGGCCTGATTCACACATCATACAGGATGGGAAAACAAAGGATTGAGAGATCTATTATTTCCAACCTGCCAGATGTATAAACCAGGGAGGGGTGGGGGTGGGCTGCCTCCCACAGACACATCTGGAAGACACAGCTGAGGAGGGAGTCACTCAAGGAGAGAAGCAACCTGGATTTGAGGAGAAACTTCCTAACCGGGAGGACAATTAACCAATGGAACAGCTTGCCACCAGATATCGTGGGAGCTCCATCACTGGAGGATTTTAACAATTTATTTATTTATTTATTTATTCATTCATTCATTCATTATTTAGATTTGTATGCCGCCCCTCTCCGCAGACTCCAGAATGTACTGGATAGTCACTTCTCTGAAATAGTATAAGTTATTTTGCTTGAGCAGGAGGCTGGACTGGAAGACCTCCAAGGTCCCTTCCAGCTCTATACTATTCTAATCTAATCAAGGAGAGAAGCAACCTGGAATCTCTTCACAGTGGGGACAACTAACTAGTGGAACAGCTTGACTCCAGAAGTTGTGGGTGCTTCATCATTAGAAGTTTTTTAAAAAGTCTTTCTTTCTTTCTCTCTTTCTTTCTCTCTCTCTTTCTTTCCCTCCCCACCCCCTTTTGCGGGTTGGGCAGCATAACAAACAAACAAACAAACAAACAAGAGACTAGACAGTCCTTTTCTGAAATGATGCCTGATCTCCTGCTTGAGCAGGAGGTAGGACTAGAAGACCTCCTTTTCACTATTTATAGTATACTATGTACTATACTATTTATTCTAATCAAGGAAACAAGCAACCTAGAATTGAGGAGAAACTTCCTAACCATGAAGACAATTAACCAGTGGAATAGCTGGCCACCAGAGGTTGTGGGTGTTCCATTCCTGGAGGTTTTAAAGAAGAAACTGGACACTTCTCTGAAATGGGTATAGGTTCTCCTACTTGAGCAGGGGGCTGGACTAGAAGACCTCCAAGGTCCCTTCCAGCTCAGTTCTGACTGAAGTCATTGGGAGAAGCAACCTCTCAATGCATGGGCATGGTGGTATGTATGGAATTAAGGAGAAACCTCCCAAATGTGAGGACAATTAATCAGTGGAACAGCTTGCCACCAGTTGTTTGTGGGTGCCTCATCACTGGAGAATTTTAAGAGGAGACTGGACACCAAGACAACTAGACACAAGAAAAGTATTTTCCCAAACGCCATCACTCTGCTAAACAAATAATTCAATTCATTTCATTTCATTTCACCGAGGCAGCTTTGGTCGGCGCCATCTTGGATAATCTAATTCCCTCAACGCTGTCAAACTATTCACTAAATCTGCACTACTATTAATAGTAGTTTTTTTCTCATCATTCTTATTACCCATCTCCTCCCACTTAGGACTGTATGACTGTAACTTGTTGCTCGTTTCCTTATGATTTTTATTAATATTGATAGTTTCCCCATTGCTTGTTGAAACCTTATGACAATTATTAAGTATTTTTTACCTCATGATTCTTGTCAAATGTCTCTTTTCTTTTATGTGCACTGAGAGCATCTGCACCAAAGACAAATTCTTTGTGTTCCGTTCTGTCTGGAATGCTGGGGACTTGTGCGGGGGGGCTGGACTAGAAGACCTCCGAGGCCCCTACCAGCTTCTATTCTGACGGAGCGGGTGGTAGAGAGAAGCCGCCGCCCCCCGCCCCCGACTCCGCCTTGGGCAAGGAATCAGCAGCGCCGCCGCTGCCGCCCCTCCTGCAGACCGAGCCTCGTTGCGCGCGGGGCGCTTCTCCAGCGAAGGTAAGGACTCCCCCGCCATCGCGGCCCGCCTGACGGGGGCCTGCAGAGCCCGGGGGCCAGGCTGGGGCTCCCGCGGGCGGGGAGCGTGGAAGGCAGGAGCGGTTGGCAAAGCCGCCGGACTCGCTGCTCTCTCCGCCGCCCCACTCTGGCATCCCTCCGGGGGCACCGGACTACAAAACCCATCGGGCACCTCTAGCCTGGACTACAAAGCCCTTTCGGTTCCCCTAGCCTGGACCACAAAACCCCTCGAGCGCTCCCAGCCTGGACTACAAAGCCCTTTGTGGGCGCGGCATAGAGCGCTCTTGCATGCACCTGCCGGATTGGGGTTCGTGCCTGGCTTTGCCCGGCTTTGCTGCGGACCTGGCTGGGTCTCTGGGGCTGCTCTTCCAGTCGGTGCAGCGGGGCGCGACCCCTTGTCAAATCGGAGCCCTTTCTCTCCCCCCCCCCCTTCCACGCTGGGCTGGTTGGAAAGAGGTGGGGGCGGGAAAGCTACTCAGCTGTATCAATTGGGTCTCTGAAGAGGGGATGCTGGTAGCCACCATCTTTCTCTCGGGCTGGTTTATTTTATTTTATTTTACTTATTAATTTTATTGTATTGTATTGTATTTTTATTTTTTATTAATTTTATTGTATTTATTTTTATTTTATTTTATTTTATTTTACTTTATTTTATTTGTCAAAAATGAACAACATAGCAGGTATTGGTATGGATAGAAACCAAAGCAGAATAGGTACAGGTAAATTTGGACAAGAGGACAGTAAGACAGGGACGGTGGGCACATTGGTGAGCTTATGCAGGCCCCCTTACAGTGTCTGCTGCCCTTGTGGCTGTTGAGAAGCCCTCCCCATTTGTTTGTGGGGGGGGGACGAGAACTGCTCTTGGGGGCTGGCAACAATAGGGTTATGGCCACACCCACCTGCCCCGCCCTATGGGTTCCCTTTGCATGGATTTGAAAAATGCATAAGGGCTGTCTGGGACCAGAATTCCCACTTGGCTCATAAAGGGATTTTTTTGCAGCTGAGGTCTGACTCAGCCTTTTGCCCACTAGTCTGAGATACCTGTTGGCAGTCGGTTGTTTTCCAGATGTGCTGGAAATACGGTTGCCAGAGATTCCAGCTTGGAGATTCTGGGCGATCGTTGTTGGCACATCTGGCAGTTGCCCTTGCTGTACCTGGAGAAAATGAGCAGGGGGCTGGACTAGAAGACCTCCAAGGTCCCTCCCAGCTTTGCTCTGCTCTGTTCTATTCTATATTATTTCTTATTTATTTATTTATTTACTTACTTACTTACTTACTTACTTACTTACTTACTTACTTACTTACTTACTTACTTACTTACTTACTTGAGTTGGAAGGGACCCTGTAGGTCATCTAGTCCAACCCCCTGCTTGAGCAAGAGACCCTACACCACCCCAGACAAATGGCAGTCCAATCTCTTCTTGAAGGTCTCCAGGGTTGGAGCATTCACAACCTCCGCAGGGAAATGTTCCACTGGTGGATCCCTCTCACCGTCATAAAGTTCCTCCTTATTTCCAGGTTGGAGTTTAGGTTTAGTTTACTTTATTGTCATTGGGCATGGTGCAACAAAATTAAATGCCATTTTGAGTACATTGTAACTATAAAAATAATTTTTTTATTGGGATTACCTGAAATAAAAACAATACTTTAGGGAGAATATTCATTTTAATTGTAGAAATCCTTCCTAGTAAAGATAACTGTAGATTGTTCCATATTTCCAGATCTTTTTAAATTTGACCTAAAAGTTTTATATAATTATCATTTTTTAAGGATATAGCTTTGGCTGAGATCCAAATACCCAAATGTTTTACTTTTTTTGTTATCTTCATATTTGTTAAGTTTTCTAATTGTTTTATCTGTGAATCCATCATATTTTATGTTAATAATTGCGTCTTTTCCTTATTAATTTTCAAAACTGCCACTTTCCCATATTCTTCTATTAAATCTATTAATTTTAATATTGATGTCATGGGATCTTCTATTATAAAGATCACATCATCAGCAAATGCCTGGACTTTGTATGATTCTTTTTTGTAATTCTGTAATCCTCGCTATTTTTAATGCATGTACATGTGCAGTCAGTCTCACTTCCGGTCACAACCGAATTGGGTTGCGCCCAAAGTCATGGAATGGATTACTACTGTATGAGGGAAAGCAAACTAGGTGAGGTAGGTGTGTTCTTGGCTACAGATGTGTAAGGCTTGTGCAAGGGAATGGAGAATCCCAGAACAGGGCAGGTTGCCTAGAACTCAGAACGAAGCAACTCTAGAACCTCAATTGCAATTTTAGGAAGGATATCCTAAAAAGTCACTTTGGGTGGGTTGCAGCTCTGAAAAATTTTGGTCCAAATCTTGTACTTGGGACTCTTGCAGTTAGGGGTATCTTGAGTTCACAGCAAAGATCCTTAATCATGTGAAGTGTTAATACCACAGCTTCCCTCCAGAAGTTGTGAATGCTCTAACACTGGAAGTTTTTAAGAAGATGTTGGATAACCATCTGTCTGAAGTGGTAGAGGCTTTTCTGCCTAAGCAGGGGGTTGGACTAGAAGACCTCCAGAGACCCTTCAAACTCTGTTGTTGTTGTTATTGTTATTGTTATTGTTGTTGTTACTGTTATTATTATTCTTATTTTATTCATCAAAAACAGTAATACACAGCAAACAAGATTTATATGGTGGATTTCGTATCGCAATATCACAAGTTGAACACTTCCCAAGCATCTAGGACTGTGTGATGTATTTTCAATGTTTATTGTTTTCAAATGCCGGCACAGTATCCAGTGTGCTGATTGGGTGCTGGTCCTACTGGGACCACCTGTACTGGTTTACGCCAGAGTTGTTGTAGTTCGATTTTAAGATCCTGATATCGGCTAAGTTTTTGTGTTTTTCATCAATTAGGCTGTGCCCTGGTTATCTGGATTTCTCATTTTTCAATATTTATCAAATCAAAACTCTTTATTATGGTCTTTGACCAGCCTTTGTAACAAAAGTAAAAAAATATGAGGGGATGTGGATTCTAGTCTCATTTTGGGCATGAAAGCCAGCTGGCTAACATTGGGCCAATCCCTCTGACTTTGCGCAACCCACCTCACAGGGTTGTTTTGGGAAAAACAGAAGGAGGAAGGCATGTTGGATATGTTCACACCTTGAATAATGGGTTAAAAACTAATAAAATCAGGATGCAAACCAGTAATAGCTAAAAAGGCAAATCATTTAGCATATCAATTTGTTATTGGGGAATGGGAAAAAAATAACAGTAACAAATTTGCCGGTAATTAAAAGTTTTGTGCAGCTGCATATTTATATTCTGGGTTCAGTGTTGTTCCAAAGTGACCTTCAAGCGGCCTCCCCAAAACTCCAGTTGTTTCTGAGCAAAGTTGCTTTCCAAGAACTGTGCTCATCAGTACGACAGGAATCAAGGAAGGGCAAAGGGGAACAAACAGCTGGATTGCCATGGGGAAGGAAAGAGGCATAGACCCAAGAACCTGCTTGCCCGTCCTTCATTCTGGAGAGGAAAGGGTTAAGCCACCTTCCATCTGTATGATTACTTGGCTGGAGTTTCAGCCCCCTTTTGTTCATTCAACACACACACATACACAGAAGGAGGATGGGGGGAGAACATAAAAGCCTCTTGGGCTAATCAGGAGTGTGTGACCTCTCTTGGTTGAGCCAGTTGGCAGAGTGGAAAAATTCTGCTTTCTTTGCACCCCCCCTCCACTCTTCCCGCCAGACTGAACTCCTACTGAGAGGAGAAGCAATTGGCTTAGGCAGCATTTCTTGAAGCGGAAGGTCTACCGGGATGGGCGGTCCTCAACTTACGACGTACACTGTCGAGCTCAAAATTCCTGCTGCTAAGAAAGGCGTTTGTTGTGAATCGCTGTGGTTGTTAAAGTTGTGAAGTGCGGTTGTGAAGTGAATATGGCTCAGTCTTGGGCTGCTGCCGGAAGGGTAGTTGATGGCACACACCGCATGCGCAGGAAGAAAAATCTCGTGAGGGGACACGCATGCACGTGTGGGATTTCGGCGGTTTTGTGCTTCTGTGCATGCGGTGAAGCAAACAAATGGCTGAAGTCTCTCTCGCGCTGATCCCGTGACCCCGTGGCACTGGGACCGTTGCAGGTACACAGCAGGTGCCAAGTGGCTAGATTTTAATCACATGACCGCGGCGAAGTTGCAGTGGTCATGAGTGTAAAAATGCTCAGGCCACTTTTTTCCAGTGCTGTGGTCATTTTGAACAGTCCATCTATACCAATGAGGACGAACCATTTCTGGCCTCAAGTTTCAAGTTTCAAGTTTAATAGGATTGGTATGCCGCCCCTCTCTGAGGACTCGGGGTGGCTCACAACATATACAAAAAGACAATAGTAGAACAATCCAATTAATGTCCATAAAAAACAATCCTTAAAATTCTGATTTTTTAAAAAACTTCCATTAACATTCAGTCAACAAGCATACCAAAAGGGTGTGCGCACGGGGATAGTGCACCCATGTAATGACCTCCCCCCACGCATGCACACAAACACCACACACTGCCCCCTTCCCTGCACATGCACACAGGCCTCACTGAAGCCTCCAGACATGCGTTGGGCTCCATGGCTGCTTTTTGCTCTCCCCAGGCTTCAGGAAAGAGCGAAAAATGGCCTAACGGGGTTAACGGGAAGTTTGGAAATGATCTTCCGGTTGCCCAATGTGCCGTTTCCCCCCCCTCCAGGGTTCAAGACAGGGGTGGGTTGCGCTTGCCTTGCCCACGGGTTCACGTTGCGCTGTTTTGCGCATGTGTCCCCTCGTGCAATTAGGTTTCTGCACATTCTCAGGAGCCAGAATCAGCCAGAATCAGCCTGAAACACAGCTGAGGAAGCGATCAGCTGTATGAAGAAATAAATGTCAGTATTAACCCGGGGGGCACGGGGGGCGGGCAGGAGGGCCATTTTTCAGCAGTTGAACAAAAAGAAAGAGGGCAACGCCGGCCGATCCAGTTACATGACGTCAGCAGCAGATCACTACCAGTTCAGGAGATCTGATCTGAACTCGGAGGAACCCATCCCTAGTCCAGGAGGCTTTCCTGAAGCCTGGGGAGAGCGAAAATGGCCGAAAAGAAGGCTGAAAACCAGCTGCCAGTGCACAAGGGTGCAATGGAACTGAGCTAGGGCAAAGCCTCGCGTGCCCCCAGATATGGCTCCCGTGCCACTTGTGGCACATGTGGCATAGGTTCGTCATCATCGATCTGTATACTATGAGCCATGGTGGTGCAGTGGTTTGCAATTTTGGCAGTTCAGATCTCACCCCCGGCTCTGGGTTGATTCAGCCTTCCCTCCTTCCGAGGTGGGTCAAATGAGGACCCAGATAGTTGAGGGCAATTGGCTGACTTTGTACACCGCTTAGAGAGGGCTGGAAAGTACTGGGAAGCGGTATATAAGCCTAAGTGCTATTGCTATTGCTGTACTTCTCAGACTATCTTCGGGACCGTCTTCTACCACATCGCTCCCAGCGACCGATCAGGGCCCACAGAATTGGTCTCTTCCGCGTCCTGTCAGCTAAACAGTGTCATGTGTCCATGGGGGGAGGGCCTTCTCTGTGGCTCCTCCGATTCTTTGGAACCAGCTACCTCCTGAGATCCGGGCTGCCCCTACCTTACTAACCTCTGGAAAGCTGCAAAGACCTGGCTTTTCCAGCAGGCCTGGGGCCGTTGATCTGATGGTACATCATCGGGATCCAGCCATTAATGACACACATTGTTTTTAACTGTTTTAATTGTTTTTCAGTGATGGTTTTATGGTGTTTTGAGTTGTTTTTAAGGGGTTTTAATGTCACATCAATGTTTTTATTCTTTGATTGTGTGCTGCCCATAGTCCCTTGGGAGTTCGGCGGCATACAAATCCATCTATAACCTTTCTATGGTAAATTGTCCTAATGTTAAATTTTTATTTATATATCATTCAAATAAACTGTATTTCCTTTACAGTTTTTATCTACTTATCTATTAATATATATATTACCCGGGGCAAAACCAGAACTCAGGACAATCTACATACATATACCCGTGAAAATCTACGAAAACACACACACACACACACACACACACACACATATATATATATATATATATATATATATGTTTTTTATGTCGGATCACCCTGGTATATTTATATAGCTAAAAACATATATATATGTCACATGTTTTTTTGCTGAATTTGAAAATTAAGGGAGACTAGGATAGATATATTTCGGCCTTATTTTGGCCTCATCAGCTAGCCATACCCACTGGGACTTGAACCTGCAACCTTTGCCTTGTATATATATGTGTGTGTGTGTGT
The DNA here is from genome assembly GCF_031021105.1 of Erythrolamprus reginae. NCBI lineage: Eukaryota > Metazoa > Chordata > Lepidosauria > Squamata > Dipsadidae > Erythrolamprus > Erythrolamprus reginae. The sequence goes on from NC_091958.1 coordinate 30,204,245, forward strand.
GTCAAATGTTTTTAGCTGAAATTTTAAAATTAAGGGAGACTAGGATGGTACCATTTTGGCCTTGTTCTGGCCTCATCAGCTAGCCACACCCTTCCTTACTGGGATTCGATCTGGCAGCTTCTGCCTTGTAAGGCAGAGAATTAACAGTTGAGTCACCAGACCTTGATCCCTCCAGCTCTGTACCAGGGAGGGGCTATATGTTTTTTTATACCAGGGTGATCCGACATAAAAAAACCATATATATATATATATATACACACAGTGATACCTTGTCTTACAAACTTAATTGGTTCCTGGACGAGGTTCTTAAGTTTGTAAGACAAAACAATGTTTCCCATAGGAATCAATGGAAAAGCGATTAATGCGTGCAAGCCCAAAATTCACCCCTTTTGCCAGCCGAAGCTCCCGTTTTTGTGCTGCTGGGATTTCCCTGAGGCTCCCCTCCATGGGAAACCCCACCTCCGGACCTCTGTGTTTTTGCAATGCTGCAGGGGAATCCCAGCAGGAGAATCCCAGCATCGCAAAAACAAGTGCTTCGCTGGCAACGGAAGTCCAGAGGTGGGGTTTCCCAGCGAAGGGAGCATCAGTGAAATTGCAGCATCGCAAAAACACCAAAGTCCTCGAAACCCCACCTTCGGACCTCTGTGTTCTTGTGGTGCTGCAATTTCACTGAGCCTCCCCTTGCTGGGAAACCCCAACTCCGGACTTCCGTTGCCAGCGAAGCGCCCGTTTTTGCGCTGCTGGGATTCCCCTGCAGCATCACAAAAACATGGAAGTCCGGAGGTGGGGTTTCCCATGGAGGGGAGCCTCATGGGAATCCCAGCAGCACATAAACGGGCGCTTCACTGGCAACGGAAGTCCGGAGGTGGGGCATCCCAGCGGCGGCGGTGGGTTTGTAAGGTGAAAATAATTTGTAAGAAGAGGCAAAAAAATCTTAAACCCTGGGTTTGTATCTTGAAAAGTTTGTATGATGAGGCGTTTGTAAGATGATATATATATATTATATACAGTCAAACCTCGTCTTACGAACCTAATTGGTTCCAGGGGGAGGTTCGTAAGATGAAAGGTTCGTAAGACGAAACATTGTTTCCCATAGGAAACAATGTAAAGTCAATTAATCCGTGCAACCAAAAAAAAACCCCTGCAAAAAAACAGCTGCCGCCCGGCTGTCACCTTGTTTTAAAAGGTGACAGCTGGGCGGTGGGGCTTCCCAGCACCCCCCCAACCCCGAACTTTTGCCGAACTTCCGGGTTCGGGGTTCGAGGGGGTGCTGGGAAGCCGCGCGGCTGTTTTAAAAGGTCACAGCCGGGCTGGGGGGCTTCCAGCACCCCCCCGAACCCGGAAGTTCGGCAAAAGTTTGGGGTTCGGGGGGGTGCTGGGAAGCCCCCCAGTGCGGCTGTGACCTTTTAAAACAGCCGCGCGGCTTCCCAGCTGTCTCCCGAAGCCGAACGCCAAAGCCAAACTTCCACGTTCAGCGTTCGGAGACAGCTGGGAAGCCGCGCGGCTGTTTTAAAAGGTCACAGCTGGGCTGGGGGGCTTCCCAGCACCCCCCCCAACCCTGAACCCGGAAGTTCGGCAAAAGTTCGGGGTTCGGGGGGGAAGCCCCCCAGCGCGGCTGTGACCTTTTAAAACAGCCGCGCGGCTTCCCAGCTGTCTCCCAAAGCCGAACGCCAAAGCCGAACTTCCGTGTTTGGCGTTCGGAGACAGCTGGGAAGCCGCGCGGCTGTTTTAAAAGGTCACAGCCGGGCTGGGGGGCTTCCCAGCAACCTCCTGAAGCGAACCCGGGGTTCAGAAAAAATTTGCCTCTTCTTACGAACTTTTTTCGAGTTACGAACTGGCGTTCGGGAGGCTGCTGGGAAGCCCCGCCGCCCAGCTGTCACCTTTTAAAACAGCCGGGGGGCTTCCCAGCAGCCTCCCGAACGCCGGTTCGTAACTCGAAAAAAGTTCGTAAGAAGAGGCAAAATTTTTCTGAACCCCGGGTTCGTATCACGAGTTGTTCGTAAGACGAGGGGTTCGTATCTTGAGGTACCACTGTATATGTGTGTGTATATATATATATATATATATATATATATATATATATATATTCTATAGATCTATCCTAGTCTCCCTTAATTTTCAAATTCAGCTTAAACATGTGACATATATATATATATATATATATATATATATATATATATATATGTCACATGGTGGGTTTTTTTTGTTGAATTTGAAAATTAAGGGAGACTAGGATAGATCTATTTCGGCCTTATTTTGGCCTCATCAGCTAGCCATACCCACTGGGACTTGAACCTGCAACCTTTGCCTTGTAATATATATATATTACAACCAAACTTATAGAATCCTATATTCATTCTTTAACCAAACATCAATATATACATTTATACATCATCTTTCTTTTTTTTAAATTCTTCCTTTCCAATCAATTATAGAACAAATTCCAAACTTCAAAGTATTCTGAATCCTCTTTCTGTTTTAATTCTATGGGCTGTTTTTCTAATTTTTCACATTCTAGGATTTTTCTAATAATGGGTTATGTACGTGGGCAGTGTTCCCTGTAAGCTGCGCGCCCGCGTGCCCCAAAATACCCCCCCCGCACGCCCTTTTCCATGGGCGTGCGCTCCCCATCCCCCTGCCAGCCCACGGGGGGGGGGGGGGCGGGGAGGTGCGGCAGTAGGAGGAAAGGGAGCCGCGGCCGCCCCTGCCTCCCCACGGTGTCTCCGGCCAAACGTGCCTCTGGCTTCTCGGCCCTGCCCCCTGCCTGCCCGATCCGCCCCCTCTCCTCCGCCGCCGCCTCCTGCCTTGAGGTGCGATCCGCCCCCACTCCTCCGCTGCCGCCTCCTGCCTGGGGCGCGATCCGCCCCCTCTCCTCCGCCGCTGCATCTTGCCTTGGGGCGCGACTTCTCTCTCTTTCTCTCCCCCCCACTCGCGGTGGTGGCGGCTGCGGCTTCGGCTTCTCGGGACGAAAGTGCTCCCAGCCAGGGGGCTGTGAGAGAGGGCTTTCTCTGCGGGCTTCGGGAATGCCCGCCCCTCCCCTCTCGCAGCCCCTTCGCTGGGAGCGCTTTCGTCCCAGACTTCCAGCAAGGGGGCTGCAGTAGAGGCAGGGCAGGCGTTCCCTAAGTGCTCGGAGGAAGCGCTCTCACAGCCCCCTCTCTGACAGAGAGGGAGAGAGAAAGAGAGAGAGAGAGAAAGGGGGGAAGAGAGTTAGCAAGAGAGAGAAGAGAAAGAAAGCAAGAGAGATAGAAAGAAAGAGGGAGAGAGAATGAAAAAAGAAAACGAGAGAGAGGGAGAGAAAGTGAGAGAGGAAGAGAGGGAGAGAGAAAGTGAGAAAAAGAGAGAGAGAGCAAGAGGGGGAGAGTGAAAGAGAGAGAAATGACTCTTGATTTAAAGCATATGGTAAAAAGCACCCAAATAATAACAGAGAAAAAAACCCCAGCGGTTTTGTGTGTGTGTGTGTGTGTGTGTGAACTCTTGAACCATTTCCAATAGCTCACCTCTAATTGGAAATGGTTCAAGAGTTCACACACACACACACAAGGGGGGAGGAGACAGGGGTGGAAAAAGAGAAGATAATAATAGTAATATATTTTGGTTTTGTTTTATTATTAATTTCTTTTAATAAAAAAAGAAGGGAATTTTTTCTTTCTTTCTTTCTTTCTTTCTTTCTTTCTTTCTTTCTTTCTTTCTTTCTTTCTTTCTTTCTTTCTTTCTTTCTTTCTTCTTCTATGCCGCCCAGTCCCAAAGGGACTGTCGCTCAGACACTATACTTTTCCGCCCACATCGGGAAAAAATTAGAGGGAACATTGTACGTCGGTATGTGTTTGTGTGAGAAAAATGAAGATAGCACTCGCGTTTGACCAAAGCCCTGGAAGCTGGTGCCAAAAGTCTTCTGAGCCTAGAAACAACCAAGAGTTGGCTCTATCCTGCAGCAGCTGCTGAGCTTCAGGGAAAAGCCAAGAAATAGATGGCATCAGAAAAGAAAGTTCAACTCCCTTGTTAATTAATTTGAGTTAATTAGGATGGTGGGAGGTGGATCGATGATGGGCACACAGGAAGGGCCAGTGTTGGCATAGCCAAGAGTTTGAGAGGGCGGAGTCTTCAGGGGATGGAGTAATGACTGACGGAGCCATGCCACGTGCAAAGTGTTGAAATTTAAGAACACTTTTACAACCTGTTGAAAGTTTTAATCCCGCCCCCCAGTTTTAAACTGGGCTAAGTTTAATGTAAGGACTTAGGCTACAGTTTCTGGCTGTTTCTGCTGGGATGCCAGATTTTCAATCTTTGTGTTCAGAAGGTTCTACAGAATAAAGCCCAACCAAGATTATGAAGGAGTCAGAAATGTATGTGTGTTTCATCTTTGAGGCTTATAGGCCCTAAGCTGCAGTCTTTGATTAGAATGTGGAAGTTTGCAAGATGCTTCTGGAAGGATCCGTGATGTTGCTATTGAGGGACCTCTCTACTCTAGGTCTTAAGAGACCTCTTTACTCCATCACTTGAGCTAAACCTCTAATCCAGTCTTGAGGGAGCTCTCTATTCCAGCACTTGAGGAACCCTTTCTACTGCAGCTCCTGAGGTACCTCTGTACTCCAGATCTTGAGGGACCTCTCTACTCCAGCACTTTAGGAACCCTCTCTACTCCAGTTCTTGAAGGACCTCTCTACTCCAGTTCTTAAAGGACCTCTCTACTCCAGTTCTTGAGGAACCTCTCCAGCTCCTGAGGGACCTCTCTGTTCCAGTTCTTGAGGGACCTCTCTACTCCAGCTCTTGAAGGACCTCTCTACTCCAGTTCTTGAAGGACCTCTCTACTCCAGTTCTTGAGGAACCTCTCTACTCCAGCACTTGAGGAACCCTTTCTACTCCCGCTCTTGAGGGACCACTCTACTCCAGTTCTTGAGGGACCTCTCTACTCCAGCTCTTGAAGGACCTCTCTACTCCAGTTCTTGAAGGACGTCTCTACTCCAGTTCTTGAGGGACCTCTCTACTCCAGCTCTTGAGGGACCTCTCTACTCCAGCTCTTGAAGGACCTCTCTACTCCAGTTCTTGAGGGACCTCTCTACTCCAGCACTTGAGGAACCCTTTCTACTCCAGCTCTTAAGGGACCACTCTACTCCAGTTCTTGAGGGACTTCTCTACTTCAGCACTTGAGGAACCCTTTCTACTCCAGCTCTTGAGGGACCACTCTACTCCAGTTCTTGAGGGACTTCTCTACTTCAGCACTTGAGGAACCCTTTCTACTCCAGCACTTGAGGAACCCTTTCTACTCCAGCTCTTGAGGGACCTCTCTACTCCAGTTCTTGAGGGACCTCTCTACTCCAGCTCTTGAGGCACCCTCTCTATTCCAGCTCTTGAGAGACTCCCCCCCACTTAGCTTAGCCTGGTTTTTCATTATAAAGGCAATCAGAAAGACCATACACTAATCTTCTCCATAGGATCTATTATGCTTTCTCCTTCATTGCCATCCCCAGCCCACCGTGCCTCTTGCCAATTGGAGATCCTTGCCTGGTTTGAACAGCTGATTCTAGTCACGAAAGCGCCAGCTGCTTTGCCTGGTCGAAACCAAGACATGAAATCATCATCCCTGCTCCCACACAACACCCTAAAGAAAGCTCTTGAGATTCTGGTTTAGCAAGTAAACTCTGCTTTAGGCACCATTTCTCCAAAAAAAATCATGAATCTAGTAATGCCTTTTCTGATGAACATGTTTCCTTAAAAGGCACAAACGAAAGTCTTTAAGGAAATGGGTTTGTTGGAAAAGATGCTACCAGCTTCCTGATTTTTCAACAACCATTGACTAAAAAGGCTGTCCTTCCAGGGTGACTCTTTCTTTTAGGATATTTAGCAGAGAACACAAGCTCTCTACCTGCTGCCTTGTCAAGAAAACCAACCAACCAGGAGAGAGCTGGAAGGGACCTTGGAGGTGTTCTAGTCCAACCCCCTATACAATTACAGACAAATAGCTGTCCAGTCTCTTCTTTGAAACCTCCAATGATGGAGCACCACTACTTCTGAAGGCAAGTCATTCCTTGGTTGATGATCCTCATTGTTGGGAAGTTTTTCCTTAATTCCAGGTTGTTTCTCTTCTTGATTAGTTTCCATCCATTATTTCATATCTTGCCCCCTGGTGCTTTGGAAAATAAGTGGACCCACTTCTTCTTGGTGGCAGCATCTCAAACACTGGAATCCTGCTGTCATGTCCCCCCTACTCCTTGTTTTCTCTTGACTCACCCTCCCCAAATAAAGATGATTGTAACTTTGTTGTATCTTTATGATTTATGTTGATGGTTTTGCAGTATGATTTGATTGCTTATTTGTACTCTAAGGCTATCATTATGATTCTTGACAAATGTATCTTTTCTTTTTTTGGACACTGAGAGAATATGTACCAATGACAAATTCCTTGTGTGTCCGATTACATTTGGCCAATATGTTCTGTTCTGTTCTGTTCCGTTCCATTCCATTCCATTCAATGTACACTGAGAGCATCTGCACCAAAGACAAATTCCTTGTGTGTCCAACCACACTTGGCCAATAAAAAAATTCAATTCAATTCTAAAATAGAATGAAATGGCATAAAATTATATTTCTGAATCACCCCTGCAATCTGCCCCAATCAGGCCCACCTATGCCAATCTAAGTCGGACCATTTTAGTCCTAAATGTCATTTTCAGATTCTGGCCATACACGCGTATGTTGTTTTAATGTGGGCCTCTCGCTGGGCACTGGGCCACATGTTCAATATGTGGATCAAGGTCCTTATTTAATATTCAGGTCCAGGCGAGGCTTTTGTTTCCCCAGACAGGATGCAAATTATCTGTCCCACCCGTCCTTGGAGTGTTTGGGCAAATGGAAACGAAGCAAAATTAATTTGCCAGAGATGCACTCGAAGGAGGAGGCTTAATAGTGAGGAGACTGGAAAGAAAAATGGGCAGGGAAGGCAGAACGCAAAGTAATAATAATAAAAGAAGGGAAAGGTGACTGGCTGGCTTCTGTGCAGTGCTGAATGGGATCGACTGGTTGGCCTGGGAAGCTGAAAGTGGGGCTTTGTTTGGAGAGGGAGATAGGCAGAGGGGAGATTAGTCAGCCGCAAACAAAGAATTAATTCACAGCCGTCTGGGGAAGGATTCCTGGGAAGGAAGTCACAAAGGTTGCGTCAATTGAAAAGACATCGCAGCCCGCAGAGAGTAGGATCTCCGCCTTGAAAGAGCAATGGCCCTTAGACTTCCTGGTGCTCCACAGCTCTCTCTAGGTGGTGTACAGAGCCAGCCTCTTGCCCCTAATAATCTGGGTCCTTATTTTACCAAATTCGGAAGGAAGGCAGGCTGAGCCAACCTGGAGCCTGTCAGGATTGAACTGCCAGCAGTTGGCAGAGTTAGCCTAAAAGACTACATTATACTCAGTAGTGAGTTGCTACTAGTGCAGTAGGGGACAGCGCACCGGTAGTGGCTGCCAGATTGCTCAATTTGGATGTGACCGCTCCAAACTCAGGCCGATGGGCACCGACATCTTTTTTCTTCAATTTTTCATATTTTTTGCTTCATGCGCGCATGCTTGCCTCGTTTTTTCGCAACAGGTGAAAAATGAGTCCATTTTTGCAAAAAACAGGGTGCACAGAGGGTTTGGGAGGCCTGAATTCTGGGAGTCTTAAAGTTGCCAAGGTTGGAAACCCCTGAACTAGACCAGGCGTGTCAACGTCAATTTCACTGAGGGCCACATCAGGATTGCGGCTGACCCTGGGCGGCCTGGGTGGGCAGCATGGCCATGGTGGGCATGACATGGGCCCGCACCTGCACAGACATAGTTTATAAACTTATAAAAATAGGGAGGCGTACCTCTCTGTAATTTTGTTTTTTAAATACTAACTTGATCTATTTGATCACCTTATCAGAGAGAAAGAGAGAGAGAGAGCAGATCAAGAAGCTGACTCCATCAGAAGACTATAAATGATTGACATAGGCCAGCGATGGCGAACCTATGGCACGGGTGCCACAGGTGGCACACGCAGCCATATTTGCCGGCATGCAAGCCATTGCTCTAGCTCAGCTCCAGCCTGCATGTGTGAATGGCTAGTTGATTTTCAGCTCACATAGAGGCTCTGGGAGGGCATTTTCAGCCTCCAGAGGGCCTTAAGAGGGGTGTGGGAGAGGGTGTTTTTGTCCTCTGCAGGCTCCAGGGAAGCCTCTGGGGCTTGGGGAGGGTGAAAAACGGGCCTACTGGGCCCACTAGAAGCTGGGAATGGGCTGTTTCTGGTCTCCAGAGGGCCTTCACGGGGTGGGGGAGGCCATTTTGACCCTCCCCAGGCATTGAATTACTCATGCATCTGCAATAGTGCACATTCATGTGCTTTCAGCAACCGAGCGAAAAAAGGTTCTTCATCACTGACATAGGCTATAGTAGCAGAATTCTGCAAGCCTGAAAGGCAAAATATTTTATTTTTCCTCCCTTTTATAACCTTCTAAGTCAAGGATGGTCTTCAGGACCACTTTGGAGGTCAAAAGTGGTTATGGGCAGCCCCGTTTTTGCTAGCAGAGGCTCTCCAGGCTGGTCCTTTGCTATTTTCAGACGGGCCCAAATCTAAGCAGCCTGCCGGCCAGATCCAGCCTATGCACTTTAAGTTTGACACCCCTGGACTAGACATGCCTAGCTCCCTCGACCGTTCCTCATACAATTCAGCCTCCATCCCGCGGGTGGCTAAGGCCAGCTAGGAGTGGGATTTGCAGGCTCTCTTAACTGCACAGGCTTAGCTAGAGGTTCTCCCGGGCCCCTGCGAATCCCAGCAGACCACCCCTGCTCCAAACTCTTTACCATTTGTTGCTTTGTTGCTCTTCTTTGTATACTTTGTAGGGTCCCATTGCCTTTTTTATATCATTTGTCAGGAGTGGTTGTAGGGTCGCCTGCCTTAAGCAGGGGGTTGGATTAGAACAGGGGTGTAACACTCAAGCTCCACGGGCCTCATCCAGTCTGTGGGTCCAACCTGAAATAGCAAAGGACCAGCCTGCAGTGCCTCTGCTAACGAAAATGTCTCCCCCACACTGCAGCCCATTTTGGCCAGCAGGGTGCTGTAGGAGGCATCCATCCCATCTACTGTCTGTCCTGTCTCCCCCAGCTGGCTGGCCCGTGGAGATCAACTACAATGGAAATCCAGTTTAACACCTCTGGATTAGAGGACTTGCAAGATCTTTTCCAGTCCTCCATGTTTTTATTCCCCACACTTTTAGCTTTGCAACTTGTCTGTCTTCCCACCCAAAATTCTCCCATGGCATCTAACTATTACTTTCTTAGACTTTAGTTCCAAGTTGAGGGAATTACAAACTTGCCCAGAGGGCTCTGGCTGGGTCTCTGCATTCTGATCTTTCCTTCCTTCCTTCCTTCCTTCCTTCCTTCCTTCCTTCCTTCCTTCCTTCCTTCCTTCCTTCCTTCCTTCCTTCCTCTCCCTTCCCTCCTTCTTTCTCCTTCTCTCCCTCCTTCCCTCCTTCCCTCCTCCCTCCTTCCTTCCTTTCCCCTCCCTCCCTACTTCTTTCTCCTTCCTTCTCTCCCTCTCCTTCCTCCCTCCCTCCCTTCTTTCCTTGTTTTCTCTCCAGCTACTTGTGTCTCACAAAACCCAGAGGAAGAAAGCGCCTTCAGAAGTAGCTAATAGTTCCACTTGTGAAAGTCAGAGCTGGGCAGCAAAGCTAAATTCTGCTTTTAATTTTTGATTCAGAGGCAAATTATGCCTATTGGCATGTAATAGCTGGGCAGGGCTGGGCTTCAATGTCTTGAATGTCTATGGAGATTCTCAGTTATCCAGGTCACTAATTAGGGGAAACCTGTGACATAACCGACATAGGCAAAGCATTACAATCATACTACTGTGCAATGCAAGATTCCAGGTACAATATTACTTCTGGTTTATTTGAATGCAAATAATCTGGGCTAGTTAAGACCAGCATCATAAAAACTAAGCCCCGGGTTCTTAAGGACTTTAGGAGTCATTAAGCCACTTGTGCATTCTTGAATGTTGCCTAGGAATAAATTTGTTAGCTATTAACGCAGCTACTTCTTAATCTTTTCCTTTCGGTGGCCAGATTTCATGCTTCATTAAATGAGCATGTGGGAAAAGCTTGCCGAGCTCTGCCCCCACCAGAAGTTGGATGCTTACATGCTCAATGAAGGCAGATGGCATTTGTCTAGGTTGACTTTTCCTTTCCTACCAACTGGGATCCATTTAGCATCCATTCATCGTATCAGGTCCAGGAACTGCTTTCTAACAAGGTAAGGGCCCTCTTGGTCCCTGAACAAGACCAGGTGGGGAGGGGTGGTTGAGTTGCCCCTTGAAGCAGGGCTGTCGAATTGAAGGCCCATGGGCTGGATGCAGCCTGTGGGGTGCGTAGATCTGGCCCAGGGGACAGCCCTGGGAACAGTAAAGCAGTGTTTCCTAACCTTGGCAACTTGAAGATATTTGGACTTCATCTCCCAGGATTCTCCAGCCAGCGGATGCTGGCAAGTTGCCAAGGTTGGGAAACACTGCAGTAAAGGACTGGCTTGTGACACTTCTGCCGATGAAAACGGAGCTCGGAAAGGCTGTGTGCAGCCCTCCTAAGCTCTGTTTTAATTGACAGAGGTCTGCAGGAGGCCAAAAATGGAAATCAGAGCCCTTTTTCACTGGCAGACCACTCAGACTACCACAGGTGGCATCAAGTTCACCTTCAGGAAGTTTCTCCTTCATTCTAGGTTCAGATCTCTCTTTCATAAGTCTCCATCAGGGGCGAAATTCAGCAGGTTCTGACAGGTTCTGGAGAACCAGTAGTGGAAATTTTGAGTACTGTAGTAGCAAATATCCCTGTAAATCTGGTGCAGAAGTTGGTGATAAATTAACGGCTTGCCATACTTTCTATAGAAGGCCTGATGTTTATGGGAACTTGGGAGGGGTGATAATCAGGAAGGACAGATGCAGCCACAATGCATTCTTTCGAGAAGTTCAAGGCCATCCTATGCCCACCCACCTGGGTGAAAGTGGAGGAAGAACTGGCCATGCTGACACAATCTGAGTGGGTAACATAACAAGTTTGTGGGTAGGGGACAATGGATGTCAGATCCAGCTTTCCCAGTGTAGGTGCCAGGATGGCTCTGGCAATAAATTGGAACTTTGAGGAACAGTTTGACTTGGATTCTGATTTAGTTTGAATGTTACGTGGAACCCTGACACCACCTCTGGGTGGCCCCAGAGTGGGGTAGTAATGGAGATTTGTGCAGTATCCTTCCCCTGCCACACCTACCAACCCATGCCCGCAGAACCAGTAGGGAAGCTTTTTTAATTTCCCCCTAGGTATAAGGGCAGACTAGATGGACCATGAGGTCTTTTTCTGCCGTCAGTCTTCTATGTTTCTATGTTTCCATCCATCCCTTCTTGTCCTACCTTCAGGTGCTTTGCAGAATAAACTTTCCCTTAAATGATGTTTTAAAGCAGGAGAAAGCATGGAAGTAATATGGGCGCTGGCTGGAGAATTTTGGGAACTGAAGTCCAGAAGTCTGGGGTTTCCCCAGGTTAGGGGCTGGCAGCCTCATGGGAAGGTAACACCCCCACCATCACAGAAGCCTTGCAGGTGGGTGCAGCCCCGCAGAGGAAGTCACCGGGCCTCTCCGGCTCCCAGGCTCCACACTGTTCTTTGTGCGAGGCAAAAGTGGCTTTGGCGACTCCGATATGTGTCTGGCCCAAGGCAGCGTGGCCCAGGTCCTCGTACTTGAGAGGCTCCATTCTGCAGGCCGGATGCATGTCAGGCTCCCCCAAAAGGCATCCAGGAGCATCAGCGGCAGTGGGTGGCCAAGAGCCCCAGGACATCAGCTTGCAGGGCGAGTGAGTGGCAACCTGGCTGCCGCTACCAATATGTCTAAACCGGTGAGAACCAGTAGCATTTCAGCCCAGGCTTCACGTCATAATTGTAGGGTAGGCTTAAGTAGGGATTTCCCTGCTCATTTACAAGTGCAGCATTTTATTTGTTTGCCAACAAAAAATAAAAAAGCCAGGCCAGACTGGTCAGTTTGAATAAGTCAGTTTGAATTTACAGAGGCTGGGGAAAGAGCAACTGCCAGTGAACTGCAAGTTTGAATAAGAAGAAGAGGAGAAAGGAGGGAAATAGTATTCTCCAATCAGTTTTTATTTACAGAGACTGGGGAAAGAGCAGTTGCCAGAGGACTGCGAGTTTCAATAAGAAGAGGAGGAGAAAGGTAGCGACTGCACACCTAACAGTGCACAAATTGTATAACTGAACACTCAACCCCACCCAACCAGGATACAGCTCTCCCACCACACTCATCTTGCAAAATACCTACAGGCACCCTACAAAAGAACCTAACAAACTACAAGCACAACTTCCCTTATTCTACTCTCCTATATCCACTTTGCAACCAATCACATACATGGAAGACAAACTAACCACATACCCAGAAGAAGTACCAACCACACACATAGAAGACAGACCCACCACACAGAAGACTGAGGAAGGAACTGACTCCATGGTGATTTGCAGTTTGTGTTCCATGTACACACTTTTACCCTCAAACCTCAAACTTTACATGCAACAACTTTAAATTAATCCAACTACTTGAGGAAAAAATAGAAAACCTAGAGAAAAACCTAAAAACTTTGAAACTCAAACATCAAAACGAGAAAGACCGACAAACTCCTATCAGAACCAACACCTCAGAGGAGCAAAACACAATCAACCCCCCAGATGATGAAAACGGCTGGACACATGTCACCCAAAGAAGGAAATACAAACCAAATACAAAACCGCTACCAATTCCAACCCAGCCCCTCCCAACCCCACTGTCTACTAGCAACAAATACCTGGGACTCCTAACATAAGAGAACGCACAGATAATTGACAAAGAATCACCAGAAAGAAAGCACAATTAAACAGCACCATACTACCTACAAGAGGACGGCACCCAACAAGAGAACGAAAGATTCTGCAGCTGAACCACTGCCTAAAAGGTGGTGTCGCCAAAGAAACATTAGATTTTTTGATCATGAACTATACTTTCTCCAGGATGGGCTTCTAGCTAGAGACGGATTACACCTCACTAAGACTAGGAAGAATATCCTTAGAAACCGGCTAGCCTAACTCGTCAGAAGGGCTTTAAACTAACACCGTGTGGGGTGGGCAACCATATTCCAGAACCTAACACCAATCAGGGCCCCTCAGCAAGCAAGGTCAACAACAAACTAAAAAGGGAAGGGAAGGGAGACAAACATCAACCAGAAGTCACCCAGGGCCCTCCCAAAAACAGGCACAAAGAACTCAAATGCCTTTACAGTAGTCCCTCACCTATCGCTGGTGTTACGTTCCAGACCTGGCCGCGATAGGTGAAATCTGCGGTGGGGAATTTATCGACTGATAGTACTTATTTAAGTATTTATATTGTAATTGTTTGGTAAGTTTTCATTGTTTTAAGTGTTTATAAACCCTTCCCACACAGTATTTATTTTAGATACAGTATTTAAATACAGTATTTACAATTTTAGATTTATTTTTTTTAAAAAAAAATCTGCTGATCGAGTTCGGCGGGCTGTTTAAATCTGCCGATCGACTTCCTCAGAAACCCGCAATGAAGTGAAGCCGCAGTAGGTGAAGCGCGGTATAGCGAGGGACTACTGTATACCAATGCACAAAGCCTAGTGAACAAACAGGGTGAACTAGAAATTCTAATCCACGAAGGCAAATACGACATAGTTGGAATCACCGAAACCTGGTGGGACGATACACACAAATGGAATATACAGATTAAAGGATACAAACTATTCAAAAAAAACAGATCACACAAAAAAGGAGGTGGAGTTGCATTGTACATAAAAGTCTACTACAATGTCACTGAGTTACAAGCTACAAAAGAAGAAAACCTTCTAGAAAGCTTATGGGTCAACATCAAAGAAGAAAAAAAGTGCAACACAACAATTGGTGTGTACTACAGACCACCAAACCAAACAGAAACAATGGACAGCCTTTTCAACAACCAACTGACACACATATGCAAGAAAAACAACACAGTAATAATGGGAGACTTTAATTACCTGGACATAAATTGGAAAAATAATTCAGCACCAAGCAAAAAATCAAACAAATTTCTGACATGCCTTGCAGACAACTTCATAGTCCAAAAAGTAGAGGAGAAAACTAGAGGGGCAGCCATACTGGACCTAATTCTCACAAAAAGAGAAGAAGTGATAGTAGGGGTCGAAACAGATGGAGTGCTGGGTGAAAGTGACCACAACATCCTCAAATTCAATATAATATCAACACAACCAACTGGACCCAACAACATCAAAATCCCAGATTTTAAAAAAGCAGACTTCAATAAATTTAGAGAAAACCTGAGAGTGATCTCTTGGACAACAGTCCTAAAAGGCAAAACCATGCAAGAAGCTTGGAAAATCTTAAAAACCACGATCACAAAAGCCCAAAACAATGCTATCCTGATGAAAAAGAAACACCCAAAATCCAAAAAGAAACCAGCTTGCTACACAAAGACCTAACAAACAAACTGAATGAAAAAAAAGACAGATGCAGAATCTGCAAAGAAAAAATCAGGACAGCAAAAGCCCAGTACAAACTAAGCCTAGCAACAAAAGTCCAAGACAATTAAAAAAGCTTCTTCCAACACATAAACAACCCCCCCCCCCCAAAAAAATATCAAGGAAGCAGTCGGTCCACTAAAAAGAGGAGATGGCACAGAAGTAACGGACAATAAAGAAAAAGCAGAACTGCTCAATACCTTTTTCACATCTGTTTTCATGCACAAAGAAACAACAAAACAACGAGCTTGTATCACAGCTGCAGAAATCAAAACTGGAACAAATCAGTACTTTAATAAAAATACAGTAAGAGACCACCTATTGGAACTCAATTAATACAAATTACCAGGACCAGATGGACTGCACCCCAGAGTCCTAAAGGAGCTTGCTGATGTCATCACTGAACCTCTGTGCCACATCTTTCAAAAATTCTGGATCACAGGTGACCTACCAGACGATTGGAAACGAGCTGACATGGTCCCTATTTACAAAAAAGGGAAAGAAACAGACCCAGGAAACTACAGACTGATCAGCCTAACACTTATTCCTGGGAAAATATTAGAAAAGATAATCAAGAAACAGATCTGTTAACACCTTGAATCGAACAACATAATAACCACCAGCCATCATGGATTCGTCAGAAACAAATCATGCCAAACCAACCTCATTTCATTCTTTGACACTATGACCAAATCAATTGACCAGAGAAACGCAGTGGACATAATATACCTGGCCTTAACAAAGCATTCGACAAGGTGGACCACAACCTTCTACTTTCCAAAGTAAAGAAGAGTGGGATCGACAGTAACACAACAAGATGGATTGAAAACTGGCTGACCAATCGCACCCAGTGAGTAGCCCTCAATGGGATAGAGGTAGGCAGCGGGGTACCACAGGGATCAGTCCTAGACCCAGTACTCTTTAACATATTTATCAATGACTAGATGAGGGAATAGAGGGGGAATTAATTAAATTCGCAGATGACACCAAACTGGCGGGATTGGCCAACACCCCAGAGGATAGGCACAGGATACAGAAACCTAGGCAAAAAATCCCCAAAACATACATACAAACTGGGCAAAACCACACTCACCATAAGTGACTGTGAAAGGGATCTTGGAGTCTTGGTGGATAACCAGCTAAACATGGGCCAGCAATGTGCAGCAGCAGCTAAAATAGCCAACACAATCCTAAGGTGCATGAACAGGGGGATACACTCCAAGACCAGAGAGGTAATAATACCACTCTATAAGGCCCTGTTCAGACCGCACCTGGAGTATTGCATCCAGTTCTGGTTACCACACTTCAAAAGAGACATAGAGACTCTGGAAAGGGTGCAGAAAAGAGCAACTAAAATGATAAAGGGACTAGAGACCAGGCCATACGAAGAAAGGTTGCCGGAACTGGGCATGGATAGTCTAGTAAAAGGAAGGGCTAGGGGGGACATGATAGCTGTATACAGGTACTTAAGGGGTTGCCACGGAGGGGAGGGGGTCACACTATTTTCCAGGGCACCAGAGGGCCGGATGAGGAACAATGGTTGGAAGCTGACCAAGGAGAGATTCAGCCTAGAAGTAAGGAAGAACTTCCTGACGGTGAGAGCGATCAACCAGTGGAACGGCCTGCCAGCGGAGGTTGTCAACTCCCCAACTTTGGACATTTTCAAGAGGAGATTGGACTGCCATTTGGCTGGGGTGCTGTAGGATTTCCTGCTTAAGCAGGGGGTTGGACTCGATGACCTGTAAGGTCCCTTTCAACTCTAATAATAAATAAGCACCAACTGACACCTCGCAACAAAAAAAAAGGCCCACCACACCAACCCAATCAAAAGGAAAAGGAGAGTGCTAGTGATTGGAGACTCAGTTCTCAGTGGAACTGAACCTACCATCTGCAGATTGGACAATCAAACGAGAGAGGTGTGCTGCCTCCCTGGAGCCAAAATCTCTGACATAATGCAAAACCTTTCCAAAATATTAAAGCCCACTTACTACTACCCACTACTGGTGATCCATGCAGGAATAAATGATACAGGGAAAGACATGAATCAAATAATGAAAGACTGTGACCACTTGGGCAACACAGTCAAAAAGATAGGTGCACAGGTTGTTTTTTCTTCCATTCTATCCACAAGAGGACGACATCTGGTCAAGAACACTGGTGCTCCAGATGTCAGCACCTTTTGGGAGAAATATCCATCTGGTCCAGTTCCAAGCTGGGAGAAAGGCACTGGAAACAGGGGGGATGATTGGAAAGATGGTTTAATGAAGCAGAACCACATGGGTTCTAGGTAGCTGACCACATGGAGTTGAGAGTGAGGGGTATTTATACCTTCGCTTGGGCTTTGCACTTGAACTTCCTGTTCCTGTCCATTCTACTGGCTGTTGTGATAGCTGGCTCTATGGGTTGTCTGAGCTCGGTTTGGTTGAAGCCTGGAGGGTGATGCAATGTCTTTAGGAGAATGTGTAATGTGATGAGCTCTGCTGCTAGTTGGTAGAAGTGTTACAGTGATGGCGAACCTATGGCTCGGGTGCCACAGGTGGCATGCGGAGCCATATCTGCTGGCACACAAGCCATTGCCCTAGCTCAGCTCAAATGTGCATGTGTGTGTTGGCCAGCTGATTTTTGGCTTACGGAGAGCCTCTGGGGGGATGGGGGAGGGTGTTTTTACTCTCCCCTGGTTCCAGGGAAGCCTTTGGAGCCTGGGGAGGGCGAAATATGAGCCTACTGGTCCCACCAGAAGTTGGGAAACAGTCCATTTCCAGAGGGTCTCTGGGTGATGGGCAAAGCTGTTTTTGCCCCCCCCCCAGGCATTGAATTATGGGTGTAGGTACTGGTGCATGTGTGAAAATGTGTGCACACGCTCCAATTATGTCCTGGAGGACCATGTCTTAGTCCCATCCTTCTGGAGCTGAAAGTCTTTTGTTTTGTAGATAGGGTGGCCTAGTCTTTCCCAATGGACACAAAATGTCTGCTGGTTGGGGCTATTAAGAAAGACTTGGGAGCTACTTTCTGTCTCCAAGAGCATGTTTTTCCCTTCCTCCTTTAGGGAACTATAATATTCTGCCTTTTTAATATTTCTCAAAATATTTCATTGTTCTAGGAGGGGGGTCTTCCCTCACACCCAAGGAATCAATTATTGTATTCTATACTATTCTATTTCTATTTGCTGGTCTTTGTGTTTTGTTATTTCTCCAGTTCATTGTCATTAAGCATTGTATCTTATCATTCTTGACAAATGTATCATTTATTTCATGTACACTGAGAGCTTCTGCACCAAAGACAAATTTCCATGTGTGTTCAATCACACTTGGCCAATAAAGAATTCTGTTCTGTTCTGTTCCGTTCCGCTCCACTTTACTCTATAGAAAATTCACATCTGACCAATAAAGAATTCTATTCTGTTCTGTTCTATTCTGTTCTGTTCTGTTATATACAGTATATATATAATACAGTGGTACCTCATGATACGAACCCCTCGTCTTACGAACAACCTGAGATACAAACCCAGGGTTCAGAAAATGTTTGCCTCTTCTTACGAACTTTTTTCTTCTTACGAACCTGCCACCGCCGCCGCCGAGAAGCCCCGCCGCCCGGCTGTCACCTTTTAAAACAGCCGGGGGGCTTCTCGGCGGCCTCCTGAACGCCAAACCCTGAAGTTCGGGTTTGGCGTTCGGGTTCAGGAGGATGCTGGGAAGCCCCCCAGCTGTTTTAAAAGGTGACAGCTGGGCGGCGGGTCTTCTCAGCGGCCTCCCGAACCCGAACTTTTGCCGAACTTCCGGGTTCGGCGTTCGGGAGGCTGCCGAGAAGCCCCGCCGCCCGGCTGTCACCTTTTAAAACAGCCGGGGGGCTTCTCGGCAGCCTCCCAAACGCCGAACCCTGAAGTTCGGGTTTGGCATTTGGGTTCAGGAGGACGCTGGGAAGCACCCCCGGCTGTTTCAAAAGGTGACAGCCGGGCGGCGGCGTTTTTTTACCTTTTTTTTTTTTCGTTGCACGGATTAATGGATTTTACATTGTTTCCCATGGGAAACAATGTTTCGACTTACGAACTTTTCGTCTTACGAACCTCCCCCTGGAACCAATTAGGTTCGTAAGACGAGGTATTACTGTATATATATATATAATTCTTTTCCTTTGTTTCCATTCTGCTGTCTCCAGGTATTGCCACATCCACTCTCCAGGCCTCTTTGTCTTTCTTATCAACCATGGTTAAATTTGGGGTGCTATGTGCCAAATATCTGTCTGTTTGAAGTTATTCTAATTATTATATTGATTGTTCCTTATTGGTGAAATTACTTCCAGGTGATAAATGCATGAAAACATATGATGTCATAATCATGCAGAGGAGAACTTCCCACTTACAAAACACAAGCAGATCTTCAGGGGGCCATTTGCATGGCCTGGAAGCAATTTTCCCTATCTATTTATTGTGATTTTCAGCCAAGCTGAGCCAGAATGGATCACAGCCTCCACACTGACAAATATCAGCCAGCACCTTCTGTTCCCTGCCACTCATAATATATATTTGCCAGCCTCCAGCATTGGCACTGGCCGACTGGCTCTTGAGCAAAGCAGGTTGTCATTCCAAATGTTACATATTTGGTGGTGGTCCAGATTGTAATGGAAGGATTTGGAGGGAGGGGCAAAGTAGCATCTGTGTAAACAACTGCAGAGAACTAGGAAGCTGAGAAGGAGATTTTTTGCAAAATAGACGGTATAAGACTGGTGTGGGGGGAGAAGGTATCCCTCTCGTACTCCAAGCGTGTCCATGCTTAGCTTATTGTCTTCTTCCCTGAGCTGGACAGTTCACCAGAAGCTGAGTCATTCCATCTGCTTTGGAAGCTGGGCCGAAAAAACATACAGTTGTCCCTTCCCAGCTGTCAGAAAGAGAGCAGCTGTCCGGTGGCAGGAGCTCTTGACCCCTGTAACGCCACCCAGATCAGGAGCTTCTGAGAGAAGAAGGGTGTCCTCAAGTCCTTCTGCCATTGAGGGGCCAAACACTACCTGATCCCTAAACAGGTAGGGGGATTCCGAGGATGATCTTGGATGTGGAAGAACAATGGATTCCAGCTCAAGTAGACACACACAGGTTCTTCCTTCATGAGTTTTCTGCAGAAGAATTAATTTAGAAGATTATATGTGTCAAGCTGGTAAAGAAGAAGGCCTGATGTTTATGGGAACTTGGGAGGGGTGATTTTCATGAGGGAACAGATGCAGCCATAGAAACATAGAAACATAGAAGTCTGACGGCAGAAAAAGACCCCATGGTCCATCTAGTCTGCCCTTATACTATTTTCTGTATTTTATCTTAGGATGGATATATGTTTATCCCAGGCATATTTAAATTCAGTTACTGTGGATTTATCTACCACGTCTGCTGGAAGTTTGTTCCAAGGATCTACTACTCTTTCAGTAAAATAATATTTTCTCATGTTGCTTTTGATCTTTCCCCCAACTAACCTCAGATTGTGTCCCCTTGTTCTTGTGTTCACTTTCCTATTAAAAACACTTCCCTCCTGGACCTTATTTAACCCTTTAATATATTTAAATGTTTCGATCATGTCCCCCCTTTTCCTTCTGTCCTCCAGACTATACAGATTGAGTTCATTAAGTCTTTCCTGATACGTTTTATACTTAAGACCTTCCACCATTCTTGTAGCCCGTCTTTGGACCCGTTCAATTTTGTCAATATCTTTTTGTAGGTGAGGTCTCCAGAACTGAACACAGTATTCCAAATGTGGTCTCACCAGCATTCTATATAGCGGGATCATAATCTCCCTCTTCCTGCTTGTTATACCTCTAGCTATGCAGCCAAGCATCCTACTTGCTTTCCCTACTGCCTGACTGCACTGTTCACCCATTTTGAGACTGTCAGAAATCACTACGCCTAAATCCTTTTCTTTTGAAGTATTTGCTAACACAGAACTGCCAATACAATAGTCAGATTGAGGATTCCTTTTCCCCAAGTGCATTATTTTACATTTGGAAACATTAAACTGCAGTTTCCATTGCTTTGACCATTTATCTAGTAAAGCTAAATCATTTACCATATTGCCGACGCCTCCAGGAATATCAACCCTATTGCACACTTTAGAGTCATCGGCAAATAGGCAAACCTTCCCTACCAGACCTTCCCCTATGTCACTCACAAACATATTAAAAAGAATAGGACCCAGAACAGACCCTTGTGGCACACCGCTTGTAACCTGACTCTGCTCAGAATACTCGCCATTCACAACAACCCTCTGGTGTCTATGCTTCAGCCAGCTGCAAATCCATTGAACTATCCAGGGATTAAGTCCAATCTTCACTAATTTATCTATCAGCTCTTTATGTGGAACCGTATCAAAGGCTTTGCTGAAGTCCAGGTAGGCAATATCCACGGCACCACCTTCATCCAACACCTTTGTGACATAGTCAAAGAAATCAATGAGATTAGTCTGACATGATTTGCCTTCAGTAAAGCCATGCTGATTTGGGTCCAATAAGTTATTGTTTTTTAGGTGCTGATTTATCCTCTTTTTCAGTAGAGTCTCCATCATTTTAACGACAACTGATGTCAAGCTAACTGGCCTGTAGTTACCAGCTTCTTCTCTACTGCCCTTCTTGTGGATAGGCACAACACTTGCCATTCTCCAATCCTCAGGAACATCTCCTGTTAACAAGGATTGGTTAAACAAATCAGTCAGGGGGGTAGCAATGACAGATCTGAGTTCTTTAAGAACTCTGGGGTGGATGCCATCTGGACCCATTGCCTTATTTATCTTTAATCGTTCAAGTTCTTCTAAGACATCGGCTTCTAAGATCACTGGAGCTGAATCCGTACAGTTGGAAGCAATGCTATATCCCTCTATAGTATTATTTTGTAAGGTGTCTTTTGAGAAAACTGAACAGAAGTAGCTATTGAAATGGTCAGCGATCTCCTTATTCCCATTAATGCATGTATTTTTCCCGGTACTAAGCTTCATGATGCCGCAGTTTTTCTTCTTCTTATCATTAATATATCTGAAGAAGGTTTTATCCCCCTTCTTTACAGATTTGGCAATTTCTTCCTCTTTTGAGGCTTTAGCAGCATATATTATCTGTTTCGCCTCCTTCTGTCTCATTTTATATACCTCCCTATCAGCTATACTTCCAGACTCTTTATACCTCCTATAGGCAGCCTTCTTTTCATTGACTATAGTCCTTACATCATTGCTAAACCATAGCGGTTTCTTCTTCCTTTTACCTTTAGTTATATACCTATATACCTTTAGCCACAAAGGATTCTTTCAAGGGGTTCAAGGCCATCCTATGCCCATTCACCTGGGCGGAAGCAGAAGGAGGGCTGGTCACGCTGGCACAATCTGAGTGGGCAATGTGACAGGTTTGTGGGTGGGGGACTGTCAGGATTTAAAACCTGAGGTAATATTCCAAGTACAGTGGAAATGCTGTAATTACTGTAAAGTAGAAGGAATGCTGAGTTATGGTGCATCAGCAGAATGAGGCACTCTGTTCTACGACCTGATTGGTCAATACTTTTATTACACTATATAGAAGTATTGACCTTATTGGTCAATACTTGTATATAGTGTAATACTCTTTTGTATGGGTGTGGTCTGATAGTGGTTGGTTGTGGTCTTGAGGTTAGTGGTTTGTGGTTGGTTTATTGTGGTTGGTTGGTTGGTCTGTTGTGGTTTAGTATAGTCATCTAGTGCAGAGGTAGGCAAAGTTGGCTCTTCTATGCCTTGTGGACTTCAACTGCCAGAATTCCTGAGCCAATCATGCTATCTGGGAGTTGGAGTCTACAAGGCATAGAAGAGCCAACTTTGCCTATTCCTGGTCTATTGTAATAGTTTGGTTAGGTGTTCTGTAATATAGTATAGAGTTAATAGTTTTTGATACTAAGAAGAAGTAAAAGCCTTCTGAAGAAAGAACTCCTGCTGTAGTGTCTTTATTAAGAAAACTGTCCAATACCAGGTATGCTCCACATTTCCAAAGCAAGTTCAAAAATTAACTCTTGACAGCGACAAGGGATGTGAACTTTCGACTGGGTGAGAAACTCAGATTCAGGTGCCAGGATGGCTCTGGAACTAAATTGGAACTTTGAGGAGTACTTTCACTTGGACTCTGATTTAGCCTGGATGCTACCTGGAACCCTGATAATATGCCTGGTGTGGAGCAGGGAGATCTGGTGGGCATCCCAGGGCCTTGTCCTTCAGAGTTGGTCCTTGTCATGAGACTAGGGCAGTGATTCCCAACTTTGGGCAATTTTAAGATGGGTGGACTTCAACTCCCCAAATTCTGAGACGTTTTTTCTTCCATTTTTTAATTTTTCTCCACAATTCAATTAATACACACGTACCTTAAAACATATCAATAACATACATATTTATGCATTTGAATTCAATCAGTCAACAATCAATCTCTTATTTTGCAGCTATTTTCAACTCCTATTCACCAGTCTGTATTTCTTCTTTCCATTACACTCCCCTCCCTCTATCTCCACCTCCTCCTTCTACCTTCTTACTCCTTCTCTCCCCCTTCGACTTCTTTCCACTCTTTCTTCTCTCCCTTCACCTTTCTACTTCCTCTTCCCCTCTTTTTGCCTTTCCCTGAGTGCTTCTTGTCCTAGCTCATCTCATATTTAACAGACTGAGAGTGTTTCCCAAACTAGGCTATTTGTGCCTTTCCTGAAATTATTGTTTTTGTATCATTTCTGTGTATATATAACTCTTCTTTCGGATTGTTATGTATGTTGAGATTGGTCTTTGGCGTCATACAGATTTCGTTGCATGCGCATACTGTGTATATACAGTACATACAATGACAATACAGCATTTATTTATATATATATATATATATATATATATATATATATATATATATATATATGTATATATTCAATTTTTATTCCCAATTAATTGCTACGGCTTAACTTTACTAGATACAGTAGTTATTTTCTCTCATGCCTCTTAATTTTTGAGCCATATTGCTTCCTCTTCTTCCTTAATATCTTTACCCATCATTTCCCCCCTTATTTCTATCATTTCTAAATGTCTGATTAAAAAGCCAACAACCAATATTTTCATTGTTAGTTCTAAGAGTTGAGGTCAATCCATCTTTTAAGTGGCCAAGGTTGAGAAACCTTAGGGATTCATGGTTGCCTTTGTGGTTCTGATGAGAGTATGGGGACAACCTGTATCTGAACCAAAGATGGTTGAGAACTTAAAGTATGATGGAGATGTGGATCTCTCCGCTCTTGCTACATTTTCCTCTATTTGAAGTTATAGCAATAGCATTTAGACTTATATATCACTTCACAATGCTTTACAGCCCTCTCTAAGCAGTTGACTGAGTCAGTCTCTTGCCCCCAACAATCTAGGTCCTCATTTTTCCCACCTCGGAAGGATGAAAAGCTGAGTCAACCTGGAGCTGGTAGTGAGATTTGAACTGGTGAACTACAGCCAGCAGTCAACAGAAACAGCTTGCAGTACTGCACTCTAACCATTATACCACCAAAGTTCAATTTGCAGTGGGGAACCTTCAAATTCTAAAAAAACCAATTCCATGCAAGTGCCACTTTGCTGCTGGTCACAGCTGTATTTTGGAAGGAGGATCTGCTTGGAGAGAAAGGCCAAACTCCATTCACATAGCTGAGTTCACCCTTCTTGCCAGGGTGGATTAAAATGGGAATGTCCATGGAAGGAATCCAGCTGTTGTCTCTTCCTGTTGGGTGAACTGGTGGGGCTTGTTTCTTTGGGTGCTGCATTGTGTACAAATGCAGATGTTTCCTTTGTTAACCTGAGTGTGTGGATAAGGACTGTGTAAACTAGGGGTCAGCAACCTGTGGCTCTTTCAGCCCTCTGCTGCAGCTCCCTGTCACCAGTCGGCGCCACAATTTTGAGAGGAGCTTCCAGTTTGGGGAGGTGGGGAAAACACAACACACCAGGAGGAGACCTTATGGCAAGGGGCAGATTTTCTGGTTGGCTCCACAATTGATGGGGCTTTCGGTTAGGACGGGTAGAGGAAAAAGTAGGTGCGCTTGGAGGAAACTCTATGGTGGAGGAACCAAACTTCTGGTCAGTTCCAGAATTGAACGGGGGGCTTCTGGTTAGGACCTTTGTGGCTCTTTGCATGTTTAAGGTTGCTGACTTGTTAGAATGCTTAGGAATTATGTATCATATTCCAGAACAAACTTATACAGAGTAATATGGCAGTGGTAGATATTCAGCCAATAAACCAGACTAATATAAGTAGAGCATAAATATTATTTACATATATTCAATAGAGTAGTTAGTAAACAATCCAATTCATACACAGATATATCAAGCAATCGTGTACAAACCTGATATCAGAACACACAGTTCTATACACACAGCAGCTAAACAATGATACTCCCCCATAGAACACACAGTTCTATACACATATATAATTCTACAATATTTCTCTCCTGCCAAACACACAGTTCTATATAACACAAGTAACACTTACATATAAAGTACATAGACCAACATATTAGCACAAAGCAAGTCCATATTATAGTCACACAGACAAAAGTAGCAGAGAGAGCAATATAGAGCAATAGCAGCAATAGCCAGAGAGAAAGGCATCTGACTCCCTTTTATAGCTAATTGCAGTACTAGCCCTTAAAGGAACATCATACTAAATTCTCCAAACATATATTGCTGGTTAGTTCATATAAACCCAACCGGTTAAGTACATATACTGACATAACCCCTGGTGTAAACCATTCATTGATCAGATCAGGAGTCCCCAAGCTCATTGAGCGCTTCATGGAGTTTCAGATTGTTCAGTGATTTGTTTTATGAAACTAATTTAATAACTATTACAGGTAGTCCTCAACTTATGACCACAACTGAGACCAAAATTTCTGTCATTAAGTGAGATGTTTGCTAAATGAGTATTGCCCCCCATTTACGACATTTACAACATTTCTTGCCACGGTAGTTAAGTGAATCACTGCAGCTGATAAATAATTCTGAACCTGCATGCATAAATAAATCTGTTTTGCTCAGTCTCCTTGTGGTCTTCATTCCCATAACTGGTAAACTGATTCAGCTGCAACAAATATGAACACTTGCCAAGCGTCTGAACTTCGATCACGCGATCATGTGAATGCTGGGAAGGTCGTAACAATGCAAAATTGTCATAGGTCACTTTTCTCAGTGCTGTTGTAACTTTGAATGGTCACTAAATGAACTATTGTAAGTCAAAGAACTACAGTATTTTATTTTAATTAATAGTATTAGGAACAGCCACAAAATTAACCACTTGGATAGTCCCCTCGTAGCTGGCTGTGGGAATTCTGGGAGTCGAAGTCCACATATCTTAAAGTTGCTGAATCTATAGCAGGAGTCTCCAATCTTGGCAACTTTAAGATTTGTGGACTTCAATTTCCAGAATTCCTTAACCAGCTTTGCTCAGGAAAACATTTCCTCAGCAAATGCTTTGCTGACTGAGGAATTCTGGGAGTTGAAGTCCACAAATCTTAAAGTTGCCGAGGTTGGAGACCCCTGTTCTATAACAATGTCATTTAAAAAAAATTAAGAAATCCTTTAAATCAGTGCTTCTCAATTATTTTCTGTTATGCCTGCCCCACCCCCAGGAAGAAG
This sequence comes from Erythrolamprus reginae, assembly GCF_031021105.1. NCBI lineage: Eukaryota > Metazoa > Chordata > Lepidosauria > Squamata > Dipsadidae > Erythrolamprus > Erythrolamprus reginae. Next base: position 30,230,408 of record NC_091958.1, read on the forward strand.
TAAATATTTCATGCCCTGCCAAAAAAAACCTGTCTGCCAGGATGATTGTTTGCAATATTCAGCACATTTTTGCTGAAAAAACTCAAGCGGCTTATCAGCGTGATTGGGGTGCAATGTGACGCCTTAATTTATGCTGTAGGCTGCCAACACAGTAAACATACCACTGTTTCCTTGTCTCCCACTGTAGTCACAGTGAAGGCAAGCGCTACATATTTAAACATAAAAACCTAGAAGATTGATGGCAAAAAAAGGCCCCACGGTCCATCTAGTCTGCCCTTATACTATTTCCTGTATTTTATCTTAGGATGGATCTATGTTTATCCCAGGCATGTTTAAATTCAGTTACTGTGGATTTACCAACCACGTCTGCTGGAAATTTGTTCCAAGCATCTACTACTCTCAGTAAAATAATATTTTCTCAAGTTACTTCTAAGCTTTCCCCCAAATAACCTCAGATTGTGCCCCCTTGTTCTTGTGTTCACTTTCCTGCTAAAAACACTTCCCTCCTGAACCTTATTTAACCCTTTAACATATTTCAATGTTTTAATCATGTTGCCCCATCTCCCTTCTGTCCTCCAGACTATACAGATTGAGTTCATGAAGTCTTTCCTGATCAGTTTTATGCTTCATAAGTTTTAGGAAATATTTATATTTCCTTGTCTTAGCTTTCGGGAGACTTACGTTTGTCTCATTATCCCTGTCTCTCTCCTCCTTTCTTTCCATGGTGTCTCTTAAGGGTTTGTGATCTGCACTTAATATCTCCTGCTCTGTGCTGTATGCTACTGTTCGGTGCAAAAAAACCCCTACTCCTTGTGGCCAAAATAAAAAGCATGTTCCCCAGGGTCACACCCAGGGGTGGGCAGCAGGCAGGATGGGGTAGGACACAGTTCAACCAGTGGAAATCAAGCTACATGTGCAGCTCCAGCTGAACAGCGGCAATCACTTCCTGGATTACTGGTCTCGGCTCGGCTCTCCTTTTTTCCCCCTGATGCTGCGCGCTCCTCGCTTTTTTCCTCTTTCCTGGCCTCGATTGAGCTTCCTTCTCTCCTGCCTGGTTCCCCTCCAGCGTCACGTGGCTACCTCCCAAGGCCAGTGTTGTGGTTAGCTCTGGCCCAGCTCCTGCCCCAAGGAATGTGGAAGTGGATGTGGGGGAGACATCCACATGCCGCAGGCCTGTTTTGCTCCCAGTAGAATCTGCCGACGAAGTCTTCTCTGGCCAAGGAAGTGTGAGTGACAGGGAAGAGGGGAGTTTGGCAGACAGCCCAAGAGGAGATCAGTCATCTGTATCATCCCTGGATTCTGAACAAGAATTAATGACACATCCACGCATGCGTAGAGTGATGCATAGGAGACAACAACTGAAGGATTATTACAAGAGAAAATGAGGCCACCTGTGGTTGGATGGGGCTGCTTTAATTAGTGCTACAGATAAAAGTGCAGCCTGGTGTTTTAGCCTCATGGCAGTTTATCTGATTCATTGTTTCGTCAAGATCGTGGTTTTTGCTCTTCAGGATTGTGTGTGTGGACTCTCTGGACTTTAGAATTGGACTCAATTTCCCAATTATTGGGTGAGCAATTGGACTGCATTTAACCTGTGCCTTGTGTGTACCAGAAAAATCCCTTTGACATTTAAAAAGGGAGCTGTTTCTGTTTTTCTGTTTATAAAAACTTTTGGGTTATCCTTTTATCGTGTGGTGTGGGTCTTCCCGGACTAATTGCCCTATAATTACGGGCGGTTGAGACATGCCGGCACAACAGCCAAGAAGGAGAAAAGAGGAAAAAAGCAAAGAGCACACAGCAGCAGCAGCAGGGGGAAAAAGGAGAGCCGAGCTGCGCCATAGCAGTCTGGGCTGCGGTCTTTATCCCCTCGTGAAGCCCTCCGCTCGCAGCTGAGATGAAAAGGTGTTGTGCGGTAATAATAACCTTGTGACTCTCCCTCGGCTTTCAAATATTTTTAAAATCCCCCCTCCCATCCTCCTCCTCCTCAGAAAGTGGCAGGGAGACCAGCACTGGCAGGAGTTGCAGGGGGCCCTTTTCCTCTCCCCTCTTTTTTCAACAGCTGATTGGAACCCGTTTGCCTAGCTATCCAGCCTGAGGTGGGGGGGTGACCTAGGAAGGAGAGCGCGGGAAACGGGAAGCAAATTGTCACCCCAGCGAGCAACACTGGTGAGTATTGTACATAGTCCTGGTCAGTTGGAGGATGATGAAGAAATTGAGGACTCTGATACAGATAGTGTTTATGAATTAGTGGTGGGCCCGGGGTTACAGGTAGGCCAGCCACAGGATGTGGCTATGAGTGCAGAATCTAGCGACGAAGAATCAGACGTTCGCTGGGTCAATCCTAAATTCAGAAGGGTCCAAAAACGTAAAGAACAGGTGTTTGGAAGAAGATATTAAGGGGAGGAATGTGTTAAATACTGGAGTGATGTATTTGGTACGTCAGGGGGTCAATGGGGAAGAAGGGTGGAGTTTCAATGTTGTACTGCGAAAAATGAAAGGTTTCCGTTCAGCTCCCAAGCAAGCAAATGCATTCTGTGTTAATTTACAGTCAGTTCTGCTGTTTTTGAATCATGCTGTGAGTACATAAACCTTGTTAAACGGAGAAGGCTAGGAGGAATGTGAGGAATGCAATTAAGAAAGATAACGGGCTGAGAGGAATGTGCTAGTATGAACTGTATTTTGAATATTAAGGGAAGAGAAATAAAGATGGAGTTTCTTTGTTTATGAAATACTGCATTTAGTAAGAGTTATTTGTAATAACTAATGTTCTACCAGAAATCAGAACAGTGAGGTTGTAAGTTGAGGACTTAACAGTTCACTTGATCGATGGTGACCCCACCTAGTCACATGGCCAACAAGCCACACCCACAAAAGAAGCCACACCCACAAAAGAAGCCACACCCACAGTGTGGCAGTAAAAATTTTGGCTGCCCATTACTGGTCATGGCCCCCCCTGCATCCCTACGCGCCCCCCCTAGGGGCCCCCGCCCCACTATTTGAGAAGCCCTGCTTTAAATTAAGAAATCCTAAGGCACCCCATAAAGGAGAGGCCTCTTGTTTACGTGGAAGAAAAACTTCTAAGAAATGTTGAGAGAGCAGATGCCTGACTTGGAGCAACGGTTGAGGGCTTCAAGTAGGTTGAGTGGCCGACAGAATTCCAGGAAGGGAAACGGGTTCAGTTTGATGCAAGAGATCCTATTTTTGGAATGATCTTGTGGTTTCCTTTTCTCAAGACCCTTTCTGCCCAGCGCCTGGGATAGAGGAGTTGGAGCTGTCATTGGCTTCCAAAGCTGGCTGCCAAATATGCTTTTTAATGTGAAAGAAAGGAGAAATTCATAGAGATATGGATTTTTAATTTTTATTATTATTAATTTTTATTAATAAATAACTCAAGGCAGAGAACATATTCAGCACATCTCCTTTCACCTATTTCCCCCATAACAACAAGGTAGGTAGAGCTGAGGCGGAACTAGAATTTACAGCCTCCTGGTGAGGTGACTGGTGCAACGTTACCTAACTGGCTTTCATGCCTAAGGCAGGACTAGAACTCACTGTCTCCTGGTGATTGAACCAAATTCATCCAGCCAGCTTTCATTCCTAAAGCGGGACTAGAACTGTCTCCTGCTTTTTAGCCTAGTTTATTTATTTATTTATTTATTTTATTTGTCAAGTACATATTGGTAGTATACAAAGAAATAACATTGTTTATATACATGAGATATGTACTAATAATAGAGAAACTTAGGACAGGGACGGTAGGCATGCTGGTGCACTTATACATGCCCCTCACTGACCTCTTAGGAATCGGGTGAGGTCAACAGTGGATAGTCTTAAGGGTAAAGTTTTGGGGGGTTGGTGACAAAACTACAGAGTCAGGTAGTGAGTTCCAGGCATTAACTATTCAGTTGCTCAAGTCTTATTTTCTACAATCAAGTTTGGAGCGGTTAATTTGAGTTTGTATCTGTTGTGTGCTTGTGTATTGTTGTGGTTGAATCTGAAGTAGTTGTTGACAGGAAGGACGTTGTAGCAGATGATTTTATGAGCTATGCTTAGGTCGTGTTTAAGACGACGAAGCTCCACGCTTTCTACACCTACGATTTAAAGTCTGGTTGCGTACCACTAGATTATAAGCATACGTTTCACTTATTTCATGAATGACATTGGACTTCAATGGTGGATGGGGATTATTGTCATTGCAGTTAAATGGGAAGAGTGACACTAAAACAGAACCAGTTTTATCTAGTGGTTAAGGTAGTGGTTCTCAACCTGGGGATTGGGACCCCTTGAGGATCGAACGACTGTTTCACATGGGTCACCAAAGACCATGGGAAACGACAAATTTCCCATGGTGTTAGGAACTAAAGCTGGTGCCTTGGAATATATTTTTATAATCTGACCAATCAGACATTTACAGTGGGGGTGTCTCTTTGACCTTCCTGCCAATCAGCTGAAAGCTCTGTTGGGAGAATTGGCGCTTGACTTACGGTTGGGGGTCACCACAGCATGAGAAACCGTATTAAGGGGTTGTGGCGTTAGAAAGGTTGAGAACCACTAGGTTAAGGCATTAGGCTAGAAAGTGGAGAGTTGTGAGTTCTAATTCTGCCTTAGGCACAAAAACCAGCTGGGTTGCTTTGGGCCAATCACCAGGAGGCAGTGAGTTCCAGTCCTACCTTAGGCAGAAGCAAGCTGGCGATTTGGAACCACAAGAGAATGAATTCTAGTTCCCCCTTAGGCATGAAATGCAACTGGGTGACTTTGGGCTAATCGCCAGAAGAGGGTGAGAATGGAGGCTGAATGCCTTTGACCCGGTCCCTCCTTCTCTCTCTCTCAGCCCAATCCCACCTCACAAGGTTGTTTTAGGAAAATAGGAGGAGGGAGGCATATTGGCTATGTTCTATGCCTTAGTTTACTTGGAAAAATAATATGGGCAGGAAAAAATGCATAAAGAAATAAAATGAAAAACAATCAATACTGTATATTATTTTATACATCCTCTCTGCTGTAAGAATTGTACTGGTACAATATTGGAAACAAGGAGGGGTACCTACCAAAACACAATTATAGAAAAAGATTTTGGATTGTGCAGAGCTAGATAAATTGACTATTGAATTAAAGGAAAAAGAAGATTCAGAATATTATAAAACGTGGAACTAATTATATGAGTGGCTTGAAAGAAGGAAATAAGATCATATGTTAAACATCAGTACTAACATCAATGCTATGTTAGTAAGGACAAATGAATGTAATACTGTATCAGATCAATATCTAGCTAGCTATATATATAATATATAAATATATTAATAAGTGTTATAGTTAAGTTCCTTAGAGATATAAAAGTTATAATGATAATAGAAATAGATATAAATAGTAAATACCGGTAAGCATAAAATAAAAGTCTATATATTGTATTGTAAAAGGTATTAAGATATGTTTGTATGTTTTGTTTGTGTTTTTTTTTGTTTGGCATTTTTGCATAATGTTTGTTTATATTTTTTCCTTTTTGTATCTTTTTAAAGTTTATATACTAATATAAAAATTATTGTTTTTTAAAAAAATAAGGTTTAGGGGAGAGATGGTTGACACCGGACAGAAAAGGGCTGAGTAACGGGGTGTCATCAGGGCTGCCAGGATGCCCTGACTCATCTGTGGAATGTGCATGTGTCACTTTTGTCGGTCCAGCGCCTCTTGCCCAAGGCCAGTGAGGTCATTCCTCTTTCCCAGGTAGCTGTATGGCTGATGATAGCAGTGGGGGGAGGCAGGAAGTGCAGCAGAGGAGAGGAAGAACAGTTATAATTGCGTGAATGTTTTATCCCTCTGGAGTTCTCCTGGGGACAAATTCTCCATCTGACAAAGAAGGGACTTTTTACGTCCAATTGTTCGTGCGACTGAATGATGGCTCTTGGGCTGCTGGAAAGAGAGTTATAAATATCCTCCAAGGAGGCCCTTTTGAGAACAACTTGGGCTGGAGATAGAACTCTTTGTTCTGCCACAAAGGAGGGGAAAAAAACCCTCAATTCCGGTATGCAGGGTGGTTGAAAAATAAAGGATCTTGGCCCTGCAGCATCTGGGAAGAGGAAAGCCTGCCTCGCCTGACCTTCTGAGATAAGATGGCTCCATGTGCCAAGCCCCGTGTGTCCATGCGCCGTTGTGGCTGCGCCCAGAGTGCAGGGGAGGCTGAGCTCTTTGCTTTCAAAAATAGGGCAGGCGCCTTGAAGTTGTTTGCAGAAATTCAAAGATTTCCCAAGAGGCTTTCAGAATCAAAGTATCAAAGCTTTGTTCTCTCTAGATCAGCGGGGTGAATTCCTTCTAAGAAGAATTGCACCTTTTACAGAAGCAGATTGCATTGTTATATCCTCCTATCTCCTCCCAGTCCCACGTCAGCTAATCTGAGGTGGTGGGTTACAAATTAAAAAGCAACACACACATTCATATATGGTTACATTCTTGTCTGAAATAGAAAATTTTAGTTGAGTCTTTTCAAGAATACAGGAGTTATCTCAAGAGAACGGAACCTAGACATGTTACAATTAGCTGAAACAATTGATTCACTCTCCATGGTTTGAAAAAACAAAACAAAACATTTCTTCAAGGATAGAATTTTCCATCTACAAAGTGAGAAGGGTCTGGCATCGGGGCTTAGTTGCAGAAGAAGCCAATGCCAAGAAGGCCCAGCCTCGCCCAAGATGCTAAGTAGCGGCCTGGGGACACAAGGGTATGGTTGTGGCCAGGAAAGGAAGATGTGGATTGAAAAGAGCTTCCTACCTTTGAAACATGGACTTCCTTTCTCTTATTGTTTGGGCTACAGCCCAGCTTTGTTGCAATGGAAACCTACCAGTTCAGTGCCCAACAAACCTACAGTGTAGATCAGGGGTGTTAAACTCAGCCTGTTGTCATTGGCTTAGTTTTCTTTATATTGAATTTCAGTACATTTTTTTCATTCAATCAGCTTTTACTGAAAGTGAAAAAAAAAAGGCTCGCATATCCTTAGCATTCTCAGGATATCATTATAGTGCAGGTTATTAATGGTTCTTCCTCCAGTTGTAAAATCACGTGCACCCTCAGTGCAGCTTATCTATATACCGGTATATTTAAAGAGAGATTGACTAAGAGGAGAGGATAAACTCATTTCATTGCCAACCTGGTGCCAATCTTTTTTGCCGTGTTCTGTCTGAAGTGTGACTTCCTGACCTTTCCAGAAACCTAGACAATAAGATGTTCTAATTAATTATTAGTATAAATGTAGAAAATCAAGAATCAGCTGAGAGTGGAAACAGATTAAAGGTGGGGGGAGATATATATATATTCTGACTGTTTGTTATTCTACACATACCAGTATTTTATATATGAGATCGGTTTGAAATTTATTTGAAAAATTTATTACGCGGAGATCAGAAGAATGAAATGACTTGAATAATGTAGATAAAATAATGATAATTGATATGAGAAGCATTATGACAACTTAAGAAAATTATATGAATAGGTTGTGATTTTTATGGGGCATTTAGTTATGAGAAAATAGGAATAAGAAAAACAAAGGATGAATAAAAAGATCAAGAAAAATGTTTAAGCAACATGGCTAAAAATAAAAAGGCCAGAGAAAAAACAATTTTGATAAATTAAGCGAATAGTGTTCAATTTGGGATTTTTTTTAAAAAAAATTAATTGGTGGGGATCCCAGAAGACAAAATTAGATTTTTTATTTTTTATTTTTTTTAGAAGCAATATTATTTCAATAAAATATACCTGGAAAAGTGTGTTATACATACAAAAAAACTTACAAATGATTGTATAATTATATACATTATTTTAATACTGTAATATCTTAAGGTGTATTGATTTATGTATGGTGATGGAGAAAAACACTTCAAACTTTTTGAAAAAAAAGACAATGGGATGTTCTAAGGATTCCCATTTTTGCAAGCCCTTTTCACACTTTGATGTGATTAACACAAAAAACTTTTCTATAAACAATGAGGAATCGATGGACTTCCTTTTGGTTTCTGTTGGCCCCATCAATTATCTGACATGCATCAGAAGAATGTTTCATGTTCCTCAGCCTTTTCTAAAGTCAGCTTGAACATCTGGACCAGGGGGTGGGTTCTGGTTTTCTCCACTGCTGGTTTGCTCCTTTATGTGCTGTGTGGGCACGTGGATGTTGCGCAATGCACAGGCGCACCTCAAGCATGCACAGTGCTAAAAAAAAACAAAAAACCAAGATGGCGCCGCTGAGAGAGCCGGTTCGGGGGTGTGGCAGGCCTGGGCCGCTGTCGGTTCTTGGGACCCAGGCTACCAAGTTACTACCAGTTCCATAGAACCGGGAGGAACCCATCTCTGATCTGGACCTTTTTTTCCTCCCCATGTGTTGGCTGCAAGTATTATGTATTTTTTATTTCTACTTAAATGACAGGTGCATGGTTGAGATTTGTTACCTTAGCACAGAATTCAGTGTGTTTTCTGATGTTAGGCAAGACTGGCTGTTCTCCTTCATGATGCATTCATTTTATCGGCGGTTTAATGGCCTTCTGCTGTTCTTAGCTTTGAGAAAGAGCTTCAACATGGTGATCAGGAGATGGCATGGAGATCTAACATACTGCAGATTAACAGAATTGGGAGGGGCCTTTTAGGTCATCTAGTCCAACACTCCAAGTAGGAGACCCTGCATTATTTCTGACAGGAGTCAGTCCAGTCTCTTCTTAAAAACCTCCAGTGATGAAGCTCCCACAACCTCCGAAGGCAACTTCTGTTCCATGGGTTGATTGCTCTCACTGTCAGAAAATCTCTCATTATTTCCAGGTTGAATCTCTCCTTGGTCAGTTTTCATCCATTATTCCTTGTTGGCCTTTGAGTGCTTTGGGAAATAACTTGACCTCCTCATCTCTGTGGCTTCAATATTGGAAGGATGCTATCATACTCTCCGGTCCTTCTCTTCACTAGACCAACTATGCCCAGTTCCTGCAATCGTACGTTTTATCCTCCAGTCCCCTGATAATCCTGGTTGCTCTTCTCTGCACTTTTTCTAGAGTCTCAACATCTTTTTTATATAGTGGTGACCCAAACTGGATGCAGGGGTGGCCTTATCAAGGCTTTATAGAATACCTCACTTGATCTTGATTGTATCCTTTTGTTCATGCAATTGAGGATTGCAGTGGCTTTATTGGCTGCCGCTGCAAGCTGCTAACTCAGATATCAGCTTCTTGTGGAGCCGAGAAGACACATCTGCCTGTCTTATAAGATGATGGTTTTCCCACCTACTCTTGGAAATATATCTGCTGGGACTTTAATTTGGGGTCCATGTGAAACTGGTACATTGGAAGTGGGTTGACTTGATTTGGGCAGAGAAGCAACCTTCCAGTCATTGCTCAGCTGAACACTTTTATCGATGCCAGCTTCTAGTTTCCAAAGGCAAGTCTTTGGTCTCTACGTTCCTCTGCTCTGGGTCTTCTCCTTCCACAGGAGAGCGATTGGCTCTCCCATCTGCTCTCCGGGGGTCCAAGAGGACCCAGTTTGTTGTTGTTTCAATGCAAAAGCGCTTGGCCCTTATTTGGAACGGCAGCCTGCAGAGGGGATTAAGTGCGAGTCTGCGTATGGCATGAGCTCAGCAGGAGAAGATGATGTGGAGAGGACGAAAAGCCATTTGGAGGAAGCAGTCCAAGGGGGACGTTGTGGGAGGATCTGGTAGGAAAGGGGAAATTTGCTTTGGTGGGTGGAATATTTATTTATGATTAATTAATTAATTAATTTGACTTCCATGCCCCCCAATCCCATGGGACTCAGGGCGGCTTACAACAATATAAAAAACACAATACAATACAATAGTAGTAGAAGTCAATATTAATACTAAACACATTAAAATTATAAAAACAAAATCCCATTATATACCCGCAAAACAATCTAATCAGCCAAAACATACATACCTATCCTATCAACACAATTTGGCCATGACAGGTGGTAGTAATAATGGTAATGATAACAGTAATAATGATGGTAGGAATACTCTGAATCCTGTTATTTTTCATCTCTTTTCTTTGCCTTCTCCTCCTCCTCTTCCTTTCTTCTTCCTCTTCCTCTCCTGTTCCTCTTCCCTCTTCCCCCCTCCTCCTCCTCAATAGGCAGCAGCAGCCAAAAAGGCCAACACAGTCCTGAGCTGCATAGAGGGATGCAAGCAAGCAGGGCCACCATCAGGAATTTTGGGGCCCCATACAGCCTGTGTCTGCCCCCCCCTCCCTTCTTCCTTCCTTCCTTCCTTCCCTTTTTCTTTCTTATTTCTCTTTTTGTTTTTCTTTTCCTTCCTTCCTTCTTTCCTCCCTCCCTCCCCATCCCCTTCCTTCCTTCCTCTTTCTTTCTTTCTTTCTTTCTTTCTCTTTCTTTTTTCTTTTTCTTTCTTTCCTTTTTTCTTTTCTTTTTCTTTTCCTCCCTCCCTCCCTCCCTCCCTCCTTCCTTCCTTCCTTCCTTCCTTCCTCCTTCCTTCCCTTTTAAATTTTCAAACTGTCTCCTCCATATTCCTGGCTGAGGAATTCTGAAAGCTGCAGTCAACTGTCTTCAGCCATTGTCCAGTCCTGCACTATGGACCCCTCCCTCAAGCCCCCTGAAGAGGCCGGGGGCTTCTTTCCAAAGCCAGTGGCAGTGATGCCAGAACCCCCTTCCCTGGGGATGGGAGCGGAAGGGAGGGCTCCACTGGTCTCCCTCGACAAGACCTTCAGCAACATATCAGCCCTGCTGGGCAGGCCTCTTAGCCCCGCCCAAGAAATGGGGGTTAAGAAAGACCCCCACCTTGCCCCAAACACTGGCATTCTGCATAACCCATGCGGGGGCTTTGGCTTCCCCTCTGCAGAACAGAAGCTGGGGACCCCTCCCTCCACATACACCGGATCCCTCCGAGAGCTGGCAAAATAGGTGCGCCTCCCCCACCTGCTTTTCTATCTCTCTCTCTCTCTCTTTCTCTCTTTCTTTCTCTCTCTCCTTTTCTTTCTTTTTCTCTTTTTGTCTCCCTTTCTCTTTTCTCTTTATATCTCTTTCTCTCTTTTCTCTCTCTCCCAACCTCTCTCTTTCTCTTTCTTTCTCTTTCTCTCCCTCCCTCTCTATTTCACTTTCTCTATCTCTTTCTCTCCCTCTCCTCTTCTCTCTTTCTTTCTCTTTCTCTTTCTCTCCCTCTCTTTCTCTTCCTCTTTTTATCTCTTTCTCTCTCTTTTTTCTCTTTTTCTCTCCCTTTCTCTCTTTTTCTCTCTCTCTTTCTCTCCCCCTCTCTTTGTCTCTTTCTATCTCTTTCTCTCCCTCTCTCTTTCTCTTTTTATCTCTCTCTTTCTCTCTCTCTCTTTCTCTCCCCCTCCCTCTCCCTTTCTATCCCTTTCTCTCTCTCTTTCTCCCCCCCTCTCTCTGAAGTGGGGAGGGCCGGGTTGGCACCAACGGAGCTCAAGACGGGGTGCAAAAACAAAACTACTCTGCCGGCCCGGGCCCGGATTGGAAGGAAGGAAGGAATTAATTGTAAAAGAGGTGATCAAGAGAGGAATGAGTGAATGAATGGACGGAGGGTGGGAAGGAAGGAAGGAAAGAGGGAAGGGACAGGAACAGAGGAAGGGTGCAAAGGAAGCAAGGAAATGTGTGAAAGGGGAGAGTAAGAGAGGAAGGAGTGAAAGAAGGGAGTGAGGGAGGAAAGAAGGGAGAAAGGAGAAGGAAAGCAAGAAATGGAGGGAGGGGGAAGGAAAGAAAGAAAGAAAGGGGGAAGGGACAGGAACAGAGGAAGGAAGGAAGGAAACTTATGAAAGGGGAGAGTAAGAGGAAAGACTGAAGGGAGGGAGGGAGGGAAGAAGGTAGGAAGGAGAAAGAAAAGAAGAAATAGAGGAAGGGAAGGTAAAAGAGAGAAAGAAAAAGAGCAAGAAAGAAAGCAAGAAAGAGAAAGAAAGAAAGAAAGAGAATGAAAGAGAAATAAAAAGAGAGAGGGGGAATGAAAGAAATGGAAGGAGGGAAGGAGAGAAAGAAAGAAAGCAAGAGAAAGAAAAAAAGAATGAAAGAGCAAGAGAGAAAGAGAGAGAGAAAGAAAAAGAGAAAGAAAGAAAGAAAGAAAGAAGCGGATGCATGAAAACAGGGACCGGGATCTCCACTTGCCTCCCCCTCGTGCCTCGCCCTTCCCACCCTCCGCCCCAGGGCGGCCGCCCATGCGTGCTTACCTGCTCCCAACGCCAGCAGCAGGAAGGCGAGCGAGTAAGTCGGCGCCCGTCAAAAAGAAGCCATTGGCTCCGGGCAGCAGGCGGTGTTCACGGGCCCCCCAAACCCCCGGCCCAGCACCTCCGGAGGCCAAAAGGCGCGGCTCTCTTGCCCTCACAATCCTCGGGGGGGACACAAGGCCATCGGAGAAGCCGGCCGGGCTCCTACTTCCGCGACTGCCATGGGGGCTCCCTGCTGGCCTCCCTGCCTTCTTTCCTCGCGGGGGTGGGAAGGAAGCTGTGGGCCGCGGTCGGTGAGGTGTCTCTAGTCCTTTCGCTCACCTTGGCGCGCTTTTTCCCCATTGCAATCGGGATTGGAGAGTTTTTGGCGGGCGCCGGGGGCCCCCCAATTTTAAATTTGGCCGGGCCCCTGACACCACTACCGGTAGTACCGGCCTATCGGTGGCCCTGCAAGCAAGGACCGGAGAAGTACTAGCACCGCTCTATAAAGCCCTAGTTAGACCACACCTGGAGTACTGCATACACTTTTGGTCACCACACTACAAAAAAGACATTGAGACTTTAGAGAAAGTGCAGAAGAGAGCAACCAGGATGACAAAGGGTCTGGAAAATAAAACATATAAAGAGCGGTTGCAGGAACTGAGCCTGGCTAGTCTAGCGAAGAAAAGGACCAGGAGTGACAGGATAGCAGTCTTTCAATACTTGAGGGGATGCCACAGAGAGGAGGAGGGGGCCAGGCTCTTTTCCAAAGCACCACAAGGTCAGCAAGGAATAGTGGGTGGAAACTGCCCAAGGAGAGATCAACCTAGAAGTGAGGAGAAACTTTCTGATGGTGAGAGCGATCAACTAGTGGAACTAGCGGAGGTTGTGAGAACCCCAACACTTGAGACTCTCAAGGGGAGATTGGACTTGCACCTGGCTTAAATAGTGTAGGAACTCCTGCTTGAGCAGAGGGTTGGACTAGATGACCAACAGGTTCCCTTCCAACTCTAATCATAAATCTAAATCTCAATCCTCCTCTATTCCTCTTTTTCTTCTCCTCCATTTCTTTCCTTCTGCCTCTTCTTCTCCTTTACTTATTTTTTTCCCTATCACAATGATAATGCAAAAATAGAATGTAGAAGCATCATCCCTTAGCTCATTCCACTTAGAGATTGCAACCTGAGGGGGTTTTTTGGGGGATAATTCCAAAGCTGCTGCTCTGTGATCTGTCACAAAGCAGGAGCAGGCAAATATTTCCAAGATTTATTGGGATGATGAAACCTTTGAAGATAATCATGTTGAAACATGGTGAGATTAATGTCTTCTGAATAGTCTCCATCCTCGGTAATTTTTGTTTTGTTCTGCCAACCAACCAGCCAAGCAGCTGCAGGCATTTTCAGACTTCTCATTGAAAAGGCACCTGTCTTGTCTCAGGTTTCATATTGAATCCAGAAAGAATTAGAATAAAACATTTTGCTTCTCTGAATCTCCAACCTCCAATCCCGAAGGAATCAGAGCTGGTTTTTCCAGGTATACGGGAAGTGATGGAAGATGTGTAGTTATACAGACTTTTGCGCAATACAGATGGTCCTTGACTTATGGCCACGCCCCAGCCCAGGATTTCCATTTATAAGCAAGGAGAGAGTCACGCCTGATTTTACGATCTTTTTTTGCCACCGTTGTTAAGTGAAGCAAGTGCAGTTGAGTGAATCATTTGGTCTAGTCCAGTTGGGTGAACTGGAAACACGGACCACGGCCACCCATCCCAATTTAAGCACATCACATGTATCCACTTTTTTGAGGCTGTGCGCATGTGCAGAAGGCTTTGCGCATGTGAAGAGGTGGCACATGAGAGCGAAGCATGCAATTGCGCACACTCACATTTGCGAATTGGTAGGGAAGGGAAGTGAATACCACCCCTGATTTGGTCATTAAATGAATCTGGCTTTTCTTGTCGGAAGCTGGCTGAAACGGTCATCACAAAACCCTGGGATACGTGCAACTATTATTAATAATTGCAACTATTTATTCTAATTCCAAAGGTGTTTTTTCAGGAGGCAACTGAACCTTTTTGTTTTATTTATGAAGACGTTTTACTTCTTATCTAGAAAGCTTCTTCAGCTCTGGCTGGATGTTGGGGAATGGAAGGATTGATACTCCTTGTCAAGGGCGCATTCAACATTCAGCTCTGTGACCTGAGCGTGCACGCGCATCCAAGCAAGATTTTGCTTCTGCATAAAGAAACTTAACAGGGTTCTTTTGATGTCCTTCAACTCTTGGATATTTGGATGCATATATTCAAGAGTGGTGGACTTATGCTTCTCCAACTTCCTGGGGCCAAAAGCAATACTCTTAAGGCAGGGTTTCTCAACTTTAAACATTTTAAGATTTAAGATTTAAGAATGTGGCTATAAAAATGGTACTTATTATCATATGTGGTAGACCTGTCCAGTGATACAAAAACTATGGTACAAAATAAGAACATGGTTAGAAGAACAATGGGGTTACAGCTCATCTGTCTGGCACTCACAGCGCATTTTAGACATAAATACATTAGAAAGAGCTCTACGCTCCTCTTCTCGCAACAGAATATCTTATGCAACCAGACTTGAAATCCTGGGCTTAGAAAGCTTAGAACTATGTCGCCTCAAACACGACCTAAGCATTTCCCACAAAATCATCTGCTACAACGTCCTTCCTGTCAACGACTACTTCAGTTTCAACCACAACAATACACAACAGATACAAACACAAAGTTAACCGCTCCAAACTTGACTGTAGAAAATACAATTTTAGCAACTGAGTAGTTAATGCCTGGAACTCATTACCTGACTCTGTGGTTTCTTCACCAAACCCCCTTAGACTGTCCACTGTTGACCTCACCCGATTCCTAAGGTGTCAGTGCTGGGAGTGCATAAGCGCATCAGCCTGCCTATCATCCCTGTCATAATGTTCCCTCTTAACAGTACCCATCTCATGTATTTGTACATTATACAAATGTAAAGGTTATTGTAATGATTTAATATTAGATATTAAAATTAGATAGAGAAAAGCTATAATTTAAGAGGTTTTTGAATATATAAGATATGATATGTTTTTACAATTACTTTGTGAAAAAAAGAGATATAAGAGCCTCCATTGAATGACTACAAAGTAAAAAGGGAAAAATTGTATATGTTTGACAATAAGCTGGATTTTGTGTTGGAAACTATGTATTGTTTTTTAACTTTGTGTTGGAGAAAAAATAAAAAAATTATGACGGGGGGGGGGGGAGACAATGTTATACAGTATCTATATATATTACCAATACATATCTGACAAAAGAAATAAAATAAAAATAAATAAGAAATAACTAAACAAAAAATTAAAAAGAAAACAGAAGCATTCCTTCTTGGAATACTGGACCAAAACATAGAAAAACAATTCCATTATATCATATTACATATTCTCACAGCAGTAAGAATCATCCTGGCACAATCCTGGAAACAAGGAGGATTGTTTCCAGGATTGTTATCATTAAATAGATTTTGGATTGCACAGAACTAGATAAATTGACAATAGAACTGAAAGAGAAAGAATATTATAAACATAGAATTTATTGTATGAGTGGCTTGACAGAAGGAAATATTAATCATTAGGATATTGTTACTAAGAATGTACGGACAAATGGATATAATACTTCTTTACATTAATACTTAGAAATATATTTATTAAGTAATGGGTGTTATAATTAAGATCCTTGGAAATATATTGATTATAATGATGGAAGACATAGGTAAAAATAGTAAATATTAGCCGATATATGTACCATAAGATAACCTTAAAGATATAAATGTATGTATATATGTGGGGGTGGGTTGTATTGTATAATGTCTTATTTGTTAGTTTTTCTTTTATGTATTTTTTAAAGTTTATAAACTTTATTCATTTATAAGTTAATACAAATTATTTTTAAAAAAATTCCTCTGCCAGTATGAAGTCCAGTATGTTTTAAAGTTGTTAAGGTTGAGAAACAGTGAATAGGATGTTTTGTGGTTAGACAGCTTCCTACTTAAGCTTTTGAAATAAAACAGGTTTTTCAAGTCAGATGGAACTGAGAATCGTTGTGGGCCCCCAAATAGCAATTCTACTCTGGTATGATGTTCCCTTGGCTTCCCCTCCTTGAAGATTGCCAATATCTCATCCAGCAGAACAAGAAGCAATGGATGGGAACTAATTGAGGAGAGATTACTTCTACCGTAGCACTCAGGAGAAATTTCCTGAACGTTGCAACAATTAACCAGTGGAACGGCTTGCCTCCAAAAGTTGTGGAGGCTTTATCCCTGGAGGATTTTAAGAAGCGACTGGCCAAGCATTTGTCCAAAATAATATAGGGCCCCCTGTTTGTGCAGGGTGTTGGATTAGAAGACCTGCAAGGTCCCAACTCTCGCCAGACCAATCCTTGAATACTGTCTGTAACCCACACTGCAATTCGGACATAAATACATTTATTTATTTATTTATTCATCCATCCATCCATTCATTCATTCATTCATTCATTGTTATAGTTGAAAGGGACCATGAAGGCCATCAAGTTCAACCCCCTGCCCAAGCAGGAACCCTATAGTACACCAGTCAAGTGGCAGTTCAATCTTCTCTTAAAAATGTCCAGAGTGTTGGAGTTCACAACGTCCGCTGGCAGGTTGTTCCATTGGTTGATCGCTCTGACCGTCAGGAAGTTCCTCCTTATCTCCATGTTGAATCTCTCCTTGGTCAGCTTCCAGCCGTTGTTCCTCGTCCGGCCCTCTGGTGCCCTGAAAAATAAAGTGATCCCCTCCTCTCTGTGACATCCCCTCGTATACTTGTAGACTGCTACCATGTCCGCTCTGGCCCTCCTTTTCTCTAGGCTATCCATGCCCAGTTGCCTCAGTCTCTCTTCGTAAGTCTTGGTTTCCAATCCCTTAATCATCTTGGTTGCTCTTTCTTGCACCTTCTCCAGAGTTTCAATGTCGCTTTTGAACTGTGGTGACCAGAACTGAATACAGTACTCCAGGTGTGGTCGGACCAGGGCGTAGTAGAGTGGTATTAAGACTTCCCTGGTCTTGGAGAGTATTCCCCTGTTGATGCAGCTTAGGATTGTATTGGCTTTTTTGGCTGCTGCTGCACATTGTTGGCTCATGTTTAGTCGATTATCCACCAAGACTCAGATCTCTTTCGCAGTCGCTACTGCTAAGAGGGGTTTCTCCCAGGTTGTATGTGTGTCCAGGGTTTTTTCTGCCTAGGTGAAGGACTTTGGTCTTGTCGGTGTTAAACCTCATTTTGTTGGTATGGATCCACTGTGTTAGTCTGTCTAGGTCTTTCTGTAATTTAAGCCTGTCTTCAAGGGTATTGGCTACCCCCGCCAGCTTGGTGTCGTCTGCAACTTGTTGATGAAAATGTTGAAGAGCACAGGGCCCAGGACTGAACCCTGTGGTACCCCACTGCCTACATTCTTCCATGTGGATTTGAAACCACTGAGGACAACTCGATGGGTGCGGTTGGTCAGCCAGCTATTGATCCATCTGTATGTGTTGTAGTCTACTCCGCTTTTTTCTAATTTGTTGATTAGGAGATGGTGGTCGACTCTGTTGAAAGCTTTGCTGAAGTCTAAGTATATGAGGTCCACCGTGTTGCGCTGGTCTACTGATTTGGTTATGGTGTTGAAAAAGGATATGAGATTGGTTTGGCATGATTTGTTTCTGACAAACCCGTGTTGGCTGTTGGATATTATCTTGTTTGTTTCCAGGTAGTGGCAAAGCTGGTTTTTTTATTATTTTCTCCAGTATTTTTCCAGGTATTGAAGTCAGGCTAATAGGTCTGTAGTTGCTTGGATCCGTCTTTTTCCCCTTTTTATGGATGGGAACTACGTCCGCTCGTTTCCAGTCTTCTGGTAGGTCTCCAGTGGCCCAAGATTTTTGGTAGATGAGGAGAAGAGGTTCTGCTATGGTGGTGTCTGCCAGTTCTTTTAGGACTCTGGGGTGGAGTCTGTCAGTTCCTGGTGATTTGTACTCATTAAGCTCCCTCAAGTAGTCCCTAATGGTAGCTTTGTCTGTGTTGAATTCGGTTCCAGGGCTGTTATTTGCAGTTAGGTTGTAGGTTGGTTGGTTGGTGGTTCCTTTATGTGTGAAGACTGATGTAAAGTAGGTATTGAGCAGCTGTGCTTTGTCTCTGTTGTTGGTGATTTCGTTACCCTCTTTGTTTTTTAGTATGGTGACTGTTTCCTTGATTTTTTTCTTGTTGTTTATGTGGTGGAAGAACCTTTTTTTGTTGTCGTTAATTTTCGTTGAGAGGTGCTGTTCATGTTGAGCTTTTGCTGTTCTTATGTTTTCCTTGCAGGTTCTGGCTGTTTGCTGATATTCCATCTTGGTTATGAGTCCTTCTTTCCATTTGTTGTATTTGGCTTTTTTTTTCTTTTACGTTGTCTGCGAGGTCCTTGTTTAGCCATGCTGGTTTCATTTTAGTTTTTCTGCTTTTCTTTCTTGTGGGGATGGAATTGTTTTGGGCCTCAATGATAGTGTTCAGTTCTGGAGACCTCACCTACAAAAAGATATTGACAAAATTGAACGGGTCCAAAGACGGGCTACAAGAATGGTGGAAGGTCTGAAGTATAAAACGTATCAGGAAAGACTTAATGAACTCAATCTGTATAGTCTGGAAGACAGAAGGAAAAGGGGGGACATGATCGAAACATTTAAATATGTTAAAGGGTTAAATAGGGTTCAGGAGGGAAGTGTTTTTAACAAGAAAGTGAACACAAGAACAAGGGGACACAATCTGAAGTTAGTTGGGGGAAAGATCAAAGGCAACATGAGAAAGTATTATTTTACTGAAAGAGTAGTAGATCCTTGGAACAAACTTCCAGCAGACGTGGTTGGTAAATCCACAGTAACCGAATTTAAACATGCCTGGGATAAACATATATCCATTGTAAGATAAAATACAGGAAATAGTAAAAGGGCAGACTAGATGGACCATGGGGTCTTTTTCTGCCGTCAGTCTTCTATGTTTCTATGTTTCTATGTTTCTATGATAGTGTTTTTTAGGGCTTCCCAGGCATCCTGTGTGGATTTACTCTTAAGAAGTTCCTTCAAGGGTTTATTTTTCAGGTTCGATCTGAGCTTTTTAAAGTCCGCTTTTCTGAAGTCTGGGACTGTAGTCGAGTTGGGTGTTGTAGTTAGTGATTGCACAATGTTGAATTTTAGGATGGTATGGTCACTCTCACCTAGCGTCCCTTCTCCTTCTATTCCCTCAATCATTTATTCCCTGTTTGTTAAAATTAGGTCTAGTATTGCAGTCCCTCTGGTTGCTGTTTCCACTTTTTGAGCTAAAAAAGTTATCGGTGAGGCTGGTGAGAAATCTGTCAGACTTTCCACTTGGTGCTGAGTTTGTTTTCCAGTTAATGTCGGGGTAGTTAAAGTCCCCCATTATTATTGTACTGTGCTTGTTGCATATTGCTGATAGTTGGGTTGTAAAGAGGTTGTCCATTGTATCTGTTTGGTTTGGTGGCCTGTAGTAAACTCAAATTGTAATGTTGTCCCTTTTTTCTTTTATGTTAACCCATATGGCTTCAAGGGGGTTATCTTCTTTGGATTGATATAGCTCAGTGGCGATGTAGTGGTGTTTTATGTATAATGTATACATTAGAAAGCTTAGAGCCCAGGATTTCGAGTCTGGTTGCGTACAATATTCTGTTGTGAGTAGACGAGTGCAGGGCTCTTATTGTAAGTATCTATGGATGCTTTCTAATGTATTTATGTCCAAAATGCGGTGTGGGTTCCAGACAGATGAACTGGAACCCCATGATTCTTCTAACCATGTTCTTATTTTGTACCATAGTTTACAATTAAATTGCCTCAAACACAACGTAAGTATCCCCCACAAAATCATCTGCTACAATATCCTTCCTGTCAACGACTACTTCAGCTTCAACCACAACAATACACGAGTACACAATAGATACAAACTCGAAGTAAACCGCTCCAAACTTGACTGTAGAAAATACGACTTTAGCAACAGAGTAGTTAATGCCTGGAACTCACTACCTGACTCTGTAGTCACATCACCAAACCCCTGAAACTTTACCCTTAGTCTGTCCATTGTTGACCTCACCCTATTTGTAAGAGGTTAGTAAAGGACGTGCATAAGTGCAGCAGCCTGCCTACCATCCCTCCGAGTCCATGGAGAGGGGCGGCATACAAATCTAAATAATAAATAAATAAATAAATCCCTGTCCTATAGTTTCCCTCTTATTAGTACCCATATCATGTATATAAACAGTGTTATAGCTATGTATACTACCAATACATACTTGACAAATAAATTAATAAATAAAACTCTGTTATTCTGTGATATTTGTTCTCTTATTTCTCATCCCCCACATTTTTTTTTCTGTATTCATCATGGCATAATTTTTCTTGTACAAAATTGATTTTTGAGATAATAACATTACTTTAAAAAGATCTAGAAAGGAAATAGACTGCAACAACCACAACAAAAATAAAAAACCTAATCTGCTCCAAAGCGAATTTCCTTCCAGCTTTCAAACCCCATCAGGTGGTAGCTGCGGGGCATGAGCCGATACACTGTTGTGCAAAACAGGAATGTTCGGTGTGTCCTGTTGTCGTCGTAGGTGGTTTTATGTAACCTAGTTTATCATCCTCAGCTGATTGTGGGTGATTCAGATAAAAGGCAGAAGTTGAGGCAAACCCAGTTGCTTGCATTCAACAGCGTTTGAGGTGATCCCTTCTTGGTATTGCATATCGTTGGGACTTCTGCTGAAAACTTTTCAGTCAGATTCTTGAAGTAAGTCTCAAGAGAAGAAGCTGAGGGAACGAGACAGCCGAGTTGAGAAAAGAGTGGGAGTAGTTTCTGAGTACTTGAAAGGGTCCTTCAAAAGGTGTTTTCTGCAGCAGGGCCCGCATCTATAGGGAAGGTAGGTATGATCATGAAATTGAAACCCTCTTTTTAGTGAACTGGCCCACCGATTAAAAAGGAGCACAGCTTCCGTTGCATTGTTGCATTTTTAACCGCTCCTGGGGATTACATTTGGAAGGGACTTTGAAGGTCATCTAGTCCAACCCCCCGCTCAAGCAGGAGTCCCTAGACCATTTGAGACTGATGGCAGTCCAGTTTCCCCTTGAAAGTCTCAAGTGTTGGAGCTCTCATAACCTTCGCAGACAACTTCTGTTCCTCTGGCTGATTGCTCTCACCATCAGAAAGTTTCTCCTTAGTTCCAGGCTGAATCTCTCCTTGGTCAGCTTCCATCCGTTATTCCTCGCTGGCCTTCTGGTGTCTTGGAAAACAGCCTGACCCCATCCTCTCTCTGACAGCCCCGCAAATATTGGAACACTGCTCTCATGTCTCCCCTGGTCCTTCTCTTCGCTAGACTGTCCATGCCCAGTTCCTGCAACTGCTCTTTGTATGTTATAGTCTCCAGCCCTCTGATCATCCTGGTTGCTCTCTTCTGCACTTTCACTAGAGTTTCAATGTCTTTTTTGTAATTTGGATGCAGTACTCTAGTTGTGGTCTAACTATGAGCCGGGGTGGCACAGCAGGTAGAGTGCTGTACTGCAGGCCACTGACGCTGACTGTAGACCTGTAGGTCAGCGGTTCAAATCTCATGACCAGCTCAAGGTTGACTCAGCCTTCCATCCTTCCGAGGTGGGTCAAATAAGGACCCAGATTGTGGGGGCAGTTGGCTGGCTCTGTTAAAAAGTGCTATTGCTAACATGTTGTAAGCTGCCCTGAGTCTAAGGAGAAGAGCGGCATAAAAATCGAATAAATACATAATTAAATAACTAGGGCTTTATACAGTGGTATTAGTACCTCCCTAGATTGTATCCCTCTATTAATTCATTTCAGGGTTGCATTGGCTTTTTCGGCTGTACCTGCAGTGCAGGAACAACAGCTTGGAGTAACATAGGTTCCTGTTAAATGTCAGGAGAGGCTTCTTTGCTTAAGAAACCAGGCAGCCAGTGACTCCAGCTTAGGCTTTGGAAGATGGTGGAGATCAGTAACTTCATTATTTGAACTGCCCTGCCTCGGCCTTTGATGGGATGATGATGATGATGATGATGATGATGATGATGAATGGGATTTATAGGCCTCCTCACGGACTTGGGGCGGCTTACAAGGATAAAATACAATATAACAATAAAGTGAAGTTAATTATGAATAGTTAAATTATGAACAATTAAAAGGATTAAGAAAAAAACCCCCAGTATAAAGCGATCATCCCTCATTCACTCTCCTGGCCGTAGTGAGAACTATCGTGCACAGCCCCAGGCCTGCCAGCATACAAGTGTTTTCAAGGCCTTTCTAAAAGCGAGGAGACGGGGGAAGGTACGAATCTCCGGGGGGAGTTGGTTCCAGAGGAACAATGCCAGTTGACATTGTTTGGCCGATGGGACCTGGAGAAGAGCGACTCTGTGTGACCTAACTGGTTACTGGGATATGTGAGGAAGGAGGCCTTCCCGCAAATAATATCTTCCGCCTCCAGGACTCATGGAAGAATTGGCAGGCAGAAGGTGAAATTTGATGTTGCTCAGAAGCCCAATTCAAATGTTTGGATGAGGAGGAGGGAACTTTGTCAATCTTTGTCTTAGGCTGTTTCTAGGATTTTTTTGTGGCTTTGGAGCCGACACTGCCGTGTGTGCCCAGAGGCCTTTAAGACTTGTAGACGTCAACTTCCAAAATTTCTTCGCCAGCCACGGAATTCTGGGAGCTGAAATCCACAAGCCTTAAAGTTGCCAAGTTTGGAGACTTCTCCTGTAGCCTATATTACTTATCCTTTGATTTCTCCTTGTTTTCTCTTCTTATCTCCTTATTTCAATTCTGATTGTCTTTGGAAGATATCATGGGGTGGTTGACAGTTCCTGGATTGACTGTTTCTTTTCCTCCCTTTTCTAACAAGTCCTGTTTCAGGATTTCAGAGGCAGATGCAGCTGGCATTTTGTTTGGGTCCAGATCTGCTGTTTTTTAACTTGCCTTGACTGATTTTGGTACTCTCAGCCCAAACACCCCAACCTTTGCCTTCCCACTTTGGGACCCACACTATCCACTATGAAAGCTTTTCTCACGCCCTTTTGACAGCTGGTGATGCCGATGTGAATGCATTTCCTTTGCTTGGTGCATTTGATTTGTTTGGGGGAGCTACCCCTGTGTTGTCTTTTCTCACCTCCGATGGAAAGAGGACTTTCCACATTGCACTGAGTAGAGATTTCAGTTTTTATTAGGTGGGTGCAAACATTTGGCTTCACAGAAGAGGCAACTGTGAAGTCTCCCATGCCAACCTTAGCTGTAACCGTTGAAGGAACTGAGGATTTTTCTCTCTCTTAATATCTTCCTGCCAGCTGTAGATTACGGTTACAAAAAGTAAGCATTACTGCTTTATTTTTGAAGTAAACCCAGAGACAGGGTTAGGTGAGAACGGTACCTTTATTCAGCTCAGAAAAGGTAAGTGACTTTCAGCTAGTACCGTCTGCTCTACCTGGAAGAAACCGCTCCTTTTATACATTTGCGGTTCCCGCCAAAGCAAGAGCAGCCGCGTCTGAGCCAATCAGGAGCAACTTCCTGATTCTAGCTCAGACAGCGCTTTAACAAGGAACAAACTATTTACAGAGATACAAGGTAGCCATTACAGGATACAACAATTTTGGTTTCCCTCCTTCCAAATAATGCATTATTTCATTTCTTATTATTATATTTAGTCACTTTATGTTTCCTAAGGGAAAGAAAGATAGCAAAACATTGTCATCATCTGAAGAACAATATCAATATATTGATATTACAATGTAAAAAGGATGTTGAGACTCTAGAAAGAGTGCAGAGAAGAGCAGCCAAGATGATTAGGGGACTGGAGGCTAAAACATACGGTGAACGGTGGCAGGAACTGAGCCTGGCTAGTCTAGTGAAGAGAAGGACCAGAGGAGACATGAGAACCATCTTCCAATATTTGAGCGGCTGCCACAAACAAGAGGGAGTCAAGCTATTCTCCGAAGCACCTGAGGGAAGGACAAGAAGCGATGGGTGGAAACTACACAAGAAGAGATGGTAAGGGGTCTGCAGGCTAAATCAATATGATGAGCAGCTGAGGGAAGTAGGTGTGTTTAGTTTATTGAAAAAAAGAACTACGCTGATATGATTGGGGTTTTCTTCTATGTCACAGAAGTCCCCAAACTTGATAACTTTCAACTCTCAGAGAAATCTGCGAGTTGAAGTCCACAAGTCTTAAAGTTGCCAAGTTTGAAGACCTGTATTCTATGATAAGAGACTGTAGCTGTCACGGAAATATAGTCAATGGCTAGGAAGGATTAGAGGGGACATAACAGCCGTGTTCCAAACTTGAGGGGCTATCACAGAGAAGAGGGGGATACCTGTTCTCCAAAGCACCTGAGGACAGTAAAAGATGTAACAGATGATGGGAACTTATCAAGGAGAGGTCCAATCTAGAATGGAGAAATTTCCTGACAATTAGAACAATTAATCTTTGGAGCAGCTTCCTTCCAGAAGTTGTGGCTTTTGGAAAACCTCCATCATTGGAGGTTTTCAAGAAGAGATCACATAACTATTTATCCAAAATAGAAATCAAACAGGGTGCTGGACTATAAGATCTCTAAGGTTTTCTTTCAACCTTTTCATTCTATGTTCCGTGTTCCAGTCCCACTGTTGAACTTTCTTCTTGGTGTGCTTTCTTCTTTCTTTTGTCACCTTGTCAACTTGAAGCTGTGTGGAATTTAACAAGTCCCCACATCTTCAAGCTGTCAAGATTGAGAAATGCTAAATTTTACAGCAGACTCATAAACAGCACAGATTAATCCTACAAAGGGATTTAACAAGTAAACAAGTTAACAAAACAGGTTGAATATGTTCAGGAAGTTATCATTTTTCCAACATGTCATTGGTAATTATAAATAATTGACTATATTGCTCTGGGAAACAAAATCTGAATTTCTAGCAAGGATAAATCTCCACATTATCATTTCTTTTTAAAACATTGCAATTGTCTTTTTAAAGTCTGTGGGAAGATAGCCATCTGATATGTTTTATAAAGAAAACAAATAACTGTCTATTTGATTTTTTAAAACTTTTTTTTAACAATGGTGGTTACATGATTTTGCTGATTTATTTGAATCATGCAAGTGCGATGGGCAGTATAGAAATCTGATAAATAAACAAACAGTCAACACATCATAAAATATTAAATCAAGCTCTAAACTTCAGCGGGTTGAATCAGAGTGGGAAACTAATTGACATCTCTTCCAGTAAATCTCATTAATTCCTGATGGATTTTACCTTTTATCTTAACTGTTCTAAATCTGCCATTCGATTCTGTTTATGTCTTGATTCCAATCGTTTCTAGTGGTTCAAAAATATCCCCTTTGGGATTTCCTATGGCTTTCTGCTGTTCTTTTAGGTTTAAAAGCTACATTTAGGAAAACAGACCGTTCAGTTGGGCTGAAGGAGAAACAGTTTGTAATTTGATGCTCAGAAATAAATATGTAAACCCTGAGATGTGTGAAATGCTGGTAATCTGCATTTACTCCCACACATTCCTGGGGATTTTACCCTGGGAAAATGGGAGTGTTTCAAGAAGGACAACAGGATTCGCCTCTTGGCATCCTTGCAAGGATCTCTTGGGCTCCAGGCCTGCAGAAGTGGGAGGTTGATGGGGGATGGACAGCTAGTCCTCCATGTACGACCACAATTGAGCCCAAAAGTTACATCATTAAGTGAGACATTTGCTTTGCTCCATTTTTATGACCTTGCTCGCCACATTTGCTAAGCGATTCTCCATACTGAGAGAGCGGGTCCACAGTCACGTGGGTTGCTCGCTGTCCAATCCATCGAGGACCAAGCCTAGTCTTTAAAAAGCCTGCTGGATCCGCCCCTTCCGCAGAATTCGCTCGGTCCTGCGATCCAGCAGGACATGTGGTGGCTCATTCCTCTTGCAAAACACCTTCCCTTCTTCCTATTCAGATAAGTAAAATTTAATTCTGTCTTTTGCTAGAGCTTGCCTTGGTTCCACGCCAGCCTTACTGGGGTCAGTGGCGCGGCTCCTGAGGTTTTTTTTTTACAAACACCCTGCTCACGCTGCTGCCGGATTGCATTTACAAGTAAATCTACTCGGCCAGGAGATTTACTGGCAAGCTAAGGATTGATTTATAAAGGAAAAAAAGGGCTCTTTTTCCTCCTGCCGAGTGGGACTGTTAGCAAGTTTTCCCTTGATTGTCCCCCGGACTTTAGACTCCCCTCCATTTTTAAAATCTCGGAGCGGTTTATTTTGGCGTGAAGGCCCTCAGCGCCCAGTAATTGTCGGCCCTTGTGGATCACCCACACGCATCCTATCTGGCGCCAGTAAGTCCACCGCTTGGCCCTGGAGTACGTTTTGAGTCCCTCAGGCCTTTTCTCCCTGGCTAGGCCTCCAAACCAGTGTGCCTTGGTTTACTTTTTTTGATTAAGGTTAGTGAGGCCTGCCCTTCTGCACTCTCTGGAATGAACTCTGGTACCGTCCAGATTGACTGTGAGTTGCAGACGCTCCTAAGCCTGGGAGCCGGGCCGTCTTCCTCTTGGGAACGTTGCCCTTATAGCTTCTCCCATCAGATTTTGGCTCAAGTCTTGTCCCTGTAATTTGTTCAGGCCATGACTTCGTTTCCCAAGAGAGGCACATCTAAAGGTCCCAGAGAGCTTAGGCCTACTGGTGATGAAATTGATAATATCCCCCAGGCCTCTTCCTCCTCTTTCTCGGGAGCCTCTACAATGACTAGACCTACCAGGACTGAGAAGAGAAGGGACCTAGCCTTGCAGAGAATCCATGAAAAATCAGCTAAACGTTTAAAGGTGCAGGCCCAAGTGCACATTAGCACTGACCCCCCAGAGGCTTCTAACCTGCCTCCCTCTGGGGTCCCTGTGCTTTCTCTGGATGAGCCAAACCTAAACAGACCCCAACCTAACTTATGGGGTTTAGGTCCAGAGGAGCCAGATATTATGGATGATCCCTCCGAGCCATCCCCATCCCAGGCCTTTAGGGAATCTCCATCTTTACCTGCAACCATTACTAATCTGCCTCCATAGTTTCAATCTATGTTTTCTGCCTTGTCTAAAGCCATTGATGCCAAGCTCTCGGCTATCAATGTGCCTTCTCACTCTCGTCCCCTTCCACGTGCCCCCCGGCCCGTGAGTTCCCTCTCATCCTACAGAGTTCCAATTAATGAGGATTCAGATTCTTCCCAGGATGAGAACGAGGACATGGACGTAGAGGATAATGATGACCCTTTTCAGCGCCTGTCAGAAGATGAGGAATCTCAAATTAAGATTCCAGCCCCAGCTGCGATCTTTCCATTCCAAATCTTCAAATCTCTTCTATTCAAAGCAAGAGTTTCTACAGGCTTAGCTGGGCAAGATAAACAGTCTGCTCCTTCCACAGATCCTCCTGAGGAAAATCTACCATACTTCATGGAGGAACAGGAAGACAAAGAGGTCATTCCAATGCCCAAATTGTTTAAAGATGCTCTGCTCAAGCAGTGGGACCATCCAGCCTTTGGCTTCAACCCCACAACCAAGGACAAGAAATTATATAAGCTTTCTCCTTCTTATGAAGATCTTCTTGTCTGCCCTAAACCTGATGAACCTGTTAAGACTCTACACTCTGTGGCAGCTATGCCGGGTGAAGCAGAGGAGGTTTTGAAACCCGAAGACAAACGCTTAGAACAAATGCTCAAAATATGTTTCCCTGTGGATACCTGGGCTATCAAGAGTGCAGCAGCAGCAGCTTTCCTTTCTAGAGCTATGCTTTTATGGCTTCAACAGCTCCAGCAGCACATCCCCCCTGATGATCTACGAGGCCAACAGGATTTTAACTAAGGTTTTTCAGCAGCCCAATATGTAACTGATGCTAACCTGCAATCATCAAGATTTGCAGCCAGGTCAGTAGCGGCCTCAACAACGGCCAGAAGGCTTCTATGGCTGTGCCCGTGGCAGGCGGGAGCGAGGCAAAAATGGCAGCTGCCATGGGTCCTTTGAAGCGCGATCACCTATTTGGCGACCTCCTGGACCCCCTTCTCACTGAAACCGCTGACAAAAAGAAAGTTTTGGGGCCCACCAACAAGAAGGCCATCAAAACCCAACACTTTCGATGTCCCAATCATCAACAGGATCAAGGGTTCGCTTTCCAAAGAAACTCAGGTCAGTATTCCCCTCATTTTCGCTCCCAAGTTGACAGAAACCCCAGGGGTAGAGGATTCCGTTACCAAAGAGGTTCCTCCTTGACCAGAGCTTCCAGAAAGCCCAGATGGTGAGCTTCATTCCACTCCCATGGGGGGGGCGCCTGGCTTGGTTCTCCTCCAGATGGCGCCATTCCTGTAAGGACCCCTAGGTTATTGCTACTGTGGAATGGGGCCTTCAGTTGGAGTTTATTTCCATACCTCCTAAACGTTTTATTTCATGCCCTCCCCCAGGTCTTCCCCATCTCGTATCCAAATGGAGGAAGCTATTCAAAATTTGTTGTCTATTGGGGCTATCCAACCTGTTCCATTTTCCCAAAGAGGTCTGGGCTTCTACTCCATCCTCTTCATGGTCCCTAAAACTTCTGGAGGATGGAGAGCCATCTTGGACCTTAAAAATTTGAATCAGTTTATTAAATTTAGGAAATTCAAGATGCATTCTTTGTCATTCATCTTAGCCGCTATCCATCCTGGGGACCTTATGGTCTCCTTGGATCTCACGGAAGCCTATCTTCATATTCCCATTGCCAAAGGTCATAGAAAATTTCTACGCTTTGCCTTCCAGGGCAAGCACTATCAATATAGGGCCATGGCCTTCGGGCTCTCCTTGGCTCCTCGAGTCTTTACCAAGCTCCTAGGAGCCCTGGCGGCTCACATTCGAGCCACGCCCATTCATATTTTATGCTATATGGATTACATATTAATTCATGGGGCCTCTAAAGAGGGCACCTGCTCAGACCTCAACATTACCATGTCTATCCTACAGGATCATGGTTTCTCCATTAATCTCAAAAAAAGTCAGCTCCATCCATCTACTTCTATTCAACACCTAGGAGCCATCATTAACTCAGATCTCTCTCAGGTTTTTCTCTCTACTGAGAGAAAAGTCAGTATTAAGGAGTTCATTTCCACAATACGATCTCAGAGAAGGACGTCCATCGTTACCCTGTCTTCTCTACTGGGAAAGATGGTATCCTGCATTGGCATTATCCCCTGGGCCCGTCTTCACACCAGGGATCTCCAATGGCTTCTGTTACCATTCCAGAGATCTGGGAACAGCAATTCGACACGCCTCATCACAGTCCCATCCACAGTTTTAAGATCCCTTATGTGGTGGATCTCCTCCGCCCTGGACAAGGGATCTCCCTTCAGGTGTGCAGGCAATTCACCATCACCACGGATGCCAGCTTATCAGGCTGGGGAGCCTATGCCCAGGGCCTGATAGCCCAAGGCACGTGGTCAGTGGAGGAGGCTTCCAGACCTAGCAACTGGCTGGAATTGAGAGCAGTGTCCTTAGCCCTCAAACAATTCAAACAATTCAAACCGCACATGTTCTGATTCTCACGGACAATATAGCCACAAAGAGTCATATTTGCAGACAAGGGGGCACCAGGTCCAAGGCCCTGATGAGAGAAGCCCTGAAGTTGGGTCTCTGGGCATAGAGGCATCTTCAGTCATTAAAGGCCGACCACATATCGGGAGTCCTCACTGTACAAGCAGATTGGCTCTCCCGGTCGACTCTAGACCCAGGAGAGTGGAGCCTTCATCCGGCTCTGTTTCAGCAAATCTGCCTCAGGTTCGGTCACCCATCGCTAGACCTATTTGCGACCGAGGCCAATGCGCAACTCCCTTGATTCTTCTCCAGGTTCCCATCCCCGGGAGTGGAGGCAACCAACGCACTCAGAATCCCTTGGCTTCAAGGGCAGCTTTACGCCTTCCCTCCAATTCCAATTCTCCCAGATATGATCCACAAGATCATCCTCGAAAAGGCCCAGGTGATTCTGATAGCCCCTCACTGGCCACACAGGCCCTGGTTCGTGGACCTACAACGTCTGTCCGTCCAGGACCCCTGGCGACTCCCCGTTTCGGAGGATATGTTGCAGCAGGGCGCCTCTCTCCATCCAGATCTGGAGTGGTTCCATCTTACCACTTGGCTATTATCCGGCGCAACTTAGACCTGCGAGGATATGACCCGGACACTGTAGAAATAATTCTAAAAGCCAGAAGAGCGTCCACCAACAGGATTTACGACCATACTGATCCAAATTCCAGCAATGGTGCTCACAGGAGGATCTATCCCCCCTGTGTATTCCCATCCACAGGATAGTAGCCTTCCTCATGAAAGGGTTCCAGCAAGGCCTTTCATCCAGCACCATCCATCGCCATCTGGCAGCCCTATCTTTGGTCTTAGCAGGGCCTCGCAGACAACCACTCTGCTCCTTTCTGGAAATTCAAGAATTTCTTAAAGGTATTTCAAACCTCAGACCTTCCAGGGTTCATAGATACCCGTCCTGGGATTTACCGCGGGTTCTCCATTCTCTTACACAGGCACCATACGAACCCCTAAGATGAGCGTCCTTCAGGTACCTATCTTACAAGGTAGCATTCCTGGTGGTGATAACATCTTCCCGATGCATCTCAGAATTGGCAGCCCTTTCAATTAGGCAGGATCTATGCCAGTTCCATCCGGACAAAGTAGTCCTGCACTTGGACCCCACCTTTCTACCCAAGGTCAGTTCCATGTTCCATAGATCCCAGGACATTATGTTGCCTTCATTTTGCTCCAACCAAAACCATCATCTTGCAGCCAGATGGCACACACTAGATCTCACCAGAGCACTGAGAATCTACATTCAATGGACAAGAGCCATTTGAAGGTTTGAAGCTCTATTTGTGGCCTACCATCCCAGATCCATGGGATCAAAGGTATCCTCAACCGTAATAGGCCAGTGGATCCGAGGGACTATCTCAAAGGCTTATGAGTCAGCTTCCCTCACCATACCTAGAAGTAACACAGCACATTCCACAAGAAGTGCAGCCACATCTAATGCATGGGCAACTCAAGCTCCATTGGAAGAAGTCTGCAAAGCAGCCACTTGGGCCTCTCCAAACTCTTTCATAAGGCATTACAAAAACGATTCTTACGCTTCAGCGGATGCTGCCTTCGGCAGAAGAGTCCTCCAATCCGTTATCTCTCACGATAGCGAACTAATCCCTCCCTAGGGACTCATCTATTGGCTATGTCCCATGTGACTGCTGGACCCGCTCTCTCAGTACGGAGAATAGGCGTTGATTGCTTACCTGAATGCCTCTTCTCGTACGATGAGCGGGTACAGCAGTCACTTCCCTCCCTGTATTTCTTTTCTAACTATTTTCCTTTAACCTGTTTTTTTCCTATCATGAGAATTGAACTCTATGGAGCCACCACAATTGAGCCTAAGTCTACGGATTCGTGAGTTCTGGGGAAGGGGTGGATCCAGCAGGCTTTTTAAAGACTAGGCTCAGTCCTCGACGGATTGGACAGTGAGCAACCCATGTGACTGCTGTACCTGCTCATTGTACGAGAAGAGGCGTTCAGGTAAGCAATCAACGCCTATTCACTGCAGTTGTTAAATTAGTAACCTGCTTGTTAAGTGAATCTGGCTTCCCCGTGGACTCCTACACACGTTGTTCTGTCGGGCGCTCTGGTAGACTCCTCCCAAAAATTCACAGGTACAAATTTCAGACACACACAAGTTTGAAAATTCAAAACAATGTTCTTTATAATGAAAATTCACTTAAACTAAGCCCTCTTTTCGTATAGCAAAGAGCACTCGTCTCCAAACAAACTGATAATTTTTACAAGTCCCTTATCAGTTCTGTGATACTTAGCTTGCAGCTGTGAGGCAATTCACAGTCCTTCTTTCACAAAGTGAAACACACTTTGCTCTGGTTTAGTTTCAAAGCGGGGAAAAATCAGCACACAAAAGGTCAAAGTCAGTAAAGCAGGCACGAAATACAAGGATCAGATAATCCTCCACAATGGCCAAACCCACAAGCTGCTATTTATAGCAGCCTCACTAATTACCACAGCCCCACCCAACCACAGGTGGCCTCATTTTCTTTGATAATAATCTCTCAGTTGTTGCCTATGCATTGCTCTCCGCATGCGTGGCTGTATCATTAACTCTTGTTCTGAATCCAAGGAGGAGCTAGATAATTGATCTCCTTCTGAGCTGTCTGCCACACTCTCCTCCCTGTCACTCATGTCTTCTTGGTCAGAGGAGCCTTCATCAGCAGATTCCACTGGGGGCAAAACAGGCCTGCAGCATGTGGATGTCTCCCCCACATCCACAGTCCCTGGGGCAGGAGCTGGGCCAGAGCTAACCACAACACATGTTAGAAGGGTCTCAAAAAGGGAATTGCGTGACCCCGGGGCACTGCAACCGTCACACATGTGAGCAGTAATGGGCAGCCAAAAGTTTTACTGCCACACTGCGAGTGTGGCTTATTTTGTTGGTGTGGCTTAATGACCATGTGACTGTGTAGGAGTGGCTTGCCAGCCATGTGACCAGGTGGGAGTGGCTTGAACGATCATTCTTCATGTGAACTATTAAGTCCTCGACTTACAACCTCTCCAGTGTCGTTTGCTGGGGTGACAATTTGCTTTGTGCTTCCCGGGCTCTCCTTCCTGGGTTGCCCCCCACCTCAGGCTGGGTAGCTAGGTGAATGGGTGCTGCCAGAAGCATAAGTGCTGCCAGCACCACTTCCACCCAGGCCTTCTGCTTGCACCTCAGGCAAGAGGTGGCCGCGTGAGGTTGGAGGGGAGCCGGGCAGGAGAGAGGGAAGCTCGTCCGAGGCCAGGAAGAAGGAAAGAGGAGTAAAGCAAAGAGCGCAGAAGGGAAAAAAAGGAGAGCTGAGCCGAGACCTGTAATTCAGGAAGTGACAGCCGCCAATCATCTGGAGCTGCACATGCATCTTCATTCCCTCCGGTGGAACTGCATTCCACCACGTCCTGCCTGCTGCCCACCCCTGCATGTGAGTCAGTTACTGAGCATCTGAATTTCAATCATGTGACCCAGGGGATGCTGCAACGATCGCAAGTGTGAAAAATGGTCGTTTCAGTGCTGTTGTAACTTTGAACCAATGTTGGGTTTCTACTGGAATGGGGGGATGGGGGGATGCCACGCCAGTAGTGAAAATGGAGCTGCACATGCATCTCCAAGCGACCGGCAGGCGGGCGCACACTTCGGAGTGAGATTTGGCTTCTGGGCATGTGCAGGAAGCAAAAATCTCACTAAAGGATGGACGCGTGTGCGAGATTTTGGCAAGTTTTGGCAATCTTTTGCTTCAACGTGGAAGCAAAAACATTGCCGAAATCTCACACACTGTGCGTCTTCTCCTTTATGGATGTTTATAAATAACTTAAGGCAGTGAACCCACCTGATACTTCTTCCTCCTCCTATTTTCGCCTCACTCCTGTGAGGTGGCTTGAAAGAGAGGGGCTGGCCCAAGGTCACCCAGGTGGGCTTCACATCTAAGCAAGGCTAGGACTCCCAGTCTCCTGGTGGTTGGCCCAAAGTCAACCAGTTGGCTTTCATGCCTAAGGTTGGACTAGAACTCCCAGTCTCCTGGTGGTTGGCCCAAAGTCATGCCTAAATTGGGACTAGAATTTGCAGTCTCCTGGTTTCTAGCCTTGACTGCTGGACTATTCCTGCTTCTCTGCACAGCAAGTGGAATTGTAGATGAGGATGGACACACAATTTATCCCACCAAGACATATTGAAAAGAAAAATGCAGTGCAGCTCCTCATTTCAGTGCTGGAAAATTCTTTTTTGTTGTTGTTGTTGTTTCTTTTGTTCCCACCCAAAATAAATGAAACCCAGTCTGCCTATGACTTCTGTCTGGCATGCCGTCTTTGTCCTGCTTCATTTCAGATTTTTAATTGTCTCCAAATTGAGCTCCTTTCAGAAGGATTTAGTTGCACTTCATGGAAACCTTCCTTGTCTAGCTGTGAAAAAGGGGAGAAAGATGAACAACAATGACTGGAAACGATTCCTTTGCCTGTTTCTGCTTAAACGACGCAACTTCATCTGGACCTGGGTGGTCATTCTATGGACGGCTGACTCAAGCCCCAAATGGGGAAACCGGGTTTTTTTTGGGGGTGGGGGGCTTTGAGTTCTTAATGAAGAAAGGTGTGGTTTGCGTTAACCTCTTGCCATAAATTGGACACTGAGTATTGAAAATTTCATACTTCTTGCTTCCTTGCCTTAATTTTAAAAAAAATTAGATGGGCTCTCCAGTTCATTTTGATGCAAGAATTATGGTGCAGATTCGACGCAGGTTTTATGCACAGAGGGAACCCCTTGCTTCTTGGGGGGGAGGAGGAAACCAAGCCTTGATGCTCACCCCCCCTTTTCGTCAACATTTCAGTGGGGAGGCCGTTGAGAGAAGGAGAAACACTGTGGTTGAGCTGCTGGCTACAATTTAGTCTGTGCTGCGGCTAACAGCAGCTAAACAGCCTTATTTGGAAGTGATCTGGAATATATTATTTTGTTTTGAAACGAGCTTCAATTTTAATCCAGAAAAAAAGAGAAAAAATGTCAGGCGCGAAAGACCAGGTCCAAATGGTTGAAGGTTCAGTTATTAGACTGATTTATTGCTAAAGTCTATGCAACATAAATCTTCCCATCTAATAGTGGAATCAACGGTAGATACCTGGTTAGATCAGGGCCAATGGCATTCAATGGACCTAGTTTGCTTGTGGCTACTGTAAAGGTGCTGAGCTGCTTCCCCCTTTCCATTCCACTCCCAGATTGGCCAACTCTTCTGAAAGTCAAGTTCTGGGCTAAAATAGGATATATAAATATACGGTGGCCCTTGACTCACAACTAGTCCAGGGGTGGGTTCTGGTTTACATTGCTGCCAAGTTTGCTTCCTGCCCCACCACATGGACACCGGATGTGCCACCTGCTTTGGGCTCACCTTGTGCATGGTGCTAAAACCCCAGCTTCTGCGCATGCACAGAAGCAACAAAACAGCTTCTGCTCAACAAGATGGCAGTGGCTACGGTGCCACAGAGAGAGCTGATTCACGGGCGTGGCAGGCCTGGGGCACCGTCAGTTCCAGCGACCCAGGCCGCCAAGTTACTACCGGTTCCATAGAACTAGTCAGAACTGGGAGGGACCCACCTTTGAACTGGTCTCTTAGCAACGGTTCAAAACAGGCGGGCCTTGTTACTTACCGCTGCTACTGGTATGCGTCACCGGCATGCATGCGTGTGCATCCCAGCCAGATTTTGCTTCTGTCCATGCACAGGAAGCAAAATCTTGTGAGAGGACACGCAGGTGTGGGGGAGAGTTTGGCTTTTTTTTTTCTTCCGTGCATGTGTAAAAGCAAAAAAATTGCCAAAATCTCCCTTGGGCATGTGTGTCCTCTCACAAAATTTTGCTTCCTGTGCACGTGCAGAAGCAAAATCTGGCTGGGGTGCACACGCACGCTGGCAACACGGAGCTGCACAAGCCCTTCCATTTCCCCTACCAGTACGCAGTGTGGCCCGTACAGGCTAGCAACCCAATGCTGGTTCAAAATTACAAATAAACATAAAAGAAACTTACGACCCAGATTGGAAGTTCTGATGGGTTCTCCCCCTCTATGATCACGTGATGACTTTGTGGGCACTCGGCAACCCGGGTCCTTTATGACCATTCGTAGCATCCTCTGGGTGGCCCAATTAAAAACCATGCAAACAATTGACAAGATCGCCCATTTTCAACCATTCTTTTGCAGAAACACCATGATGGGATTTTGATTCCAGGATTTCAGATGCTTCCAGAAGACCCACATTGTCAAGAAGGGTGTCTTGCAGAAGCCTTTGTTGGATGCCTCGACCCAAGATCAGATCTCCCAGAATGCTCTTCTACCTTCTCTCTGCCTTCTTCCAGCTCCAAGGTAACATAAACATTCTTAACTTTATTTTCTCCATTCATGGAGAATTGGAATCTTTTACCTCATCTCTTCTACCATGAATTTATCATGATATGCTCTCCACCTTGCCAAATCTGGTAACTCCCAGTTTCTTTGGACTACAAGTCCCATCATGGATGTTTAATGGCTTTGCTGGTAGTGGGTGAAGTTAATAGTGGAAAAATATCTGTAAGAGATGACCAGGCTGAGTTTGAGGGAGGTGTCAAACGCACCATCAGTCTGGAGTCTCGTGGTGCCCACAAGAGTTCAGCCCTCCTTGAATTCCCTTGATTCTTATCCACCACCAATTTGCTTTGACTGTTAGTAGTTCAGATTCTTGCAGAAAGTGTTAGCATGCAATAAGCCTGTATTGTTTTGAACCACCTTGGCTCCTGACAATACCTTCGCTATTAATCTTGTTAGACTCTCCTGTAAGATTGCAAAGAGGAGCAACAAGAGTAATTAGGGAGTTGGAGGCTAAAAGCTACAAAGAAGGGTTACAGGAATTGGGCATGCCTAGACCAGTGCTTCTCAAATAGTGGGGTGCCCCCCCCCCTGGGGGATGCAGAGCAATGCCCTGGGTGGGGGCACGTGTTACCCCAGGGAACATGCTTTTTACCTCCCCACAGGGAGTAGGGTTTTTTGAACCGAACAATATCATACAGCAGGAGATATGAAGTGCAGATAACAAGCTCTTAAGAGACAGCATGGAAAAATATTTAACAGGGATGAAAAGAAAGGAGGAGAGAGATGGAGACAATGAGACAAACATAAGTCTTCCGAAAGCTAAGACGAGGAAGTATGACGAAGCGTATGTGGCGCTTGGCTTCGCTGTGACTACAATGGGAGACGAGGAAAGACCGAGATGTTTACTATGTCTAAAAATGTTGGGAGTGGACAGCATGAAGCCAAATACATTAAGGCGCCCCTTAAACACATTACATCCCAATCACACTGACAAGCTGCTTGAGGTTTTTCAGAGAAAATGTGCCAAATATTGCAAACAATTGTCCCGGCAGAGAGTTGGGGGCGCACAAAATGTTTACTTCTTCCAGGGGTGTGTGTGTGTGTGTGTGTAACAGAAAATAATTGAGAAGAGCGGTGGGAGTGGCAACCCCCACCTGGTGAAGGGGTATACAAGTCTAAGCGCTATTGCTATTGCCCTCCCTCCTTCCATCCCTCCCTCCCTCCTTCCCTTTCTCCCTCAGCCTTCCATCCTTGCAAAGTGGGTAAAATGAGGACCCAGATTGTTGGGAGGCAATATGCTGACTCTGTAATCTGTTTATATAAGTCTAAGGGCTATTGCTATTGCCCTCCCTCCCTCCTTCCCTTTCTCCCTCAGCCTTCCATCCTTGCAAAGTGGGTAAAATGAGGACCCAGATTGTTGGGAGGCAATATGCTGACTCTGTAATCTGTTTATATAAGTCTAAGGGCTATTGCTATTACGCCTTGTACAGGAAAGGGCGGCATATAAATTCAATTAATAGAATAGTAAATAATAAATCATAATAAGTCCTTGACTTACAAATTGGGTCCAGAATTCCTTTTCCTAAGCAAGGCAGTTGCTAAATGAGTCACACCCAATTTTATTAACTTTTTTGCCAGTGTGACTTTGAACGGTCACTGAACGAATGGCTGTAAGTCAAGGACTACCTGTGGAATTTCTCTGAATATTCCCTCCTCCCCACCCTGCTGGAGTGAATGTTTCTTGTAGATCTCTAGGGCAGTTCCCTCTAAATCTTTTTTCTTTTCTTTTTTTTGTGTGTGTGTGTGTGTGTGGTCCAGGCGTGCATGGGATGAGCGACTACAAGGAGGACTTCCGCTTCTGTGCTGACCGAAGGCAAACGGTTGAAGGCCACATCCATTACCGAACCCAGCCAGATGCCATCACGATCTCCAATGGTGCTGGCGGACTTAACATCAGCGCCCCATTCCCACCGGGACCTCAGCAATCCTGGGCGCTGCCTCCACTCTTGGGGACTTACCGCTTCTGCGTTTACTGGTTTCAGGAGGACCATTTGTTCAACCTTACCTACGGCATCAGCCACCCCTACCAGCTGAGTAACCAAGCCAATTATTCATTTTCCTTTCCAAAAGTCAACTGCCGCGAGAACAAAGACGGGCCCGATTTACTCCACCACGTCTCCTATGCCCTGGACAACGGCTCGGACAATTACTCCCTTCCAAGTGTGCTGGAATGCAAGTTCGGTAAGTTGCAACCAGGACAGAATGGCTTGCGGAAAGAGAAAAGCTAAGTAGCATTGGCTTTCACGGTTGAACTGTACAGTTGGTGCTCGGTTTGCAACAATTCACTTAGTGACTGTTCTGAGTTACAACGACACTGAAAAAGAAGTGACCTATGGCCATTTCTTTGCACTGAAAATCGTTGCAACATCCTCATGTCATGTGATCAAAATCCGGACACTTTGGAACTGGCCAGTGGGGGAATCTACTTATCTTCCCTACTGGTTCAGGAAGACGTGCTTTGCGCATGTGTGCCACTGTCGCACATGCATTTTCACCCTCTGTGCATGCGCAGAAGCCTTGGTGGTTAGAGTGAAGTACCACAAGCTGCTTCTGCTGACTGCTGGCTGTAGTTCACCAGTTCAAATCTCACCACCGGGTCAAGGTTGGCTCAGCCTTCCATCCTTCCCAGATGGGTAAAATGAGGACCCAGATTGTTGGAGGTGATATGCTGACTCTGCAAACCGCTGAGAGAGGGTAATTCAGAGCCGGGTGGCGCAGTGGTTGGAGTGCAGCACTGCAGGCTCCTTCAGCTAACTGCTAGCTGTAGTTCAGCAGTTCAAATCTCACCACCAGCTCAAATCTCACCGTCATTCCGAAGTGGGTCAAGTGAGAACTCAGATTGTTGGGGACAAATATGCTGATTCTGCAAACTGCTTAGAGAGGGCTGTGAAAGCACTGTGAAGCGGTATATAAAATCTAAATGCTATTGTTATTTGTGCATGCGCAAAAGGTTAAAACAGGAAAAAGGCGACATCTGGGCAGTGGGCAGAGCCTTGCAATGCTGCTGGTACAGATTCTCCGTACCATTGGTGGCCACCGCTACCTGTATGCCTGAAATGGGGCGTACCAGTAGGATCTCAGCACTGGAACTGACACACATTTATGACGGTTCCCATATCCCAGGGTCACATTCAGTGTTCCCTCTAATTTTTTTTCGGTGTGGGCGGAAAAGTATATTGTCTGAGCGACAGTCCCTTCGGGACTGGGCGGCATAGAAATCCAAAATGAATAAATAAATAAATTATATATATATATAATATATATAATTTATATACATACATACAATATATATACATACATACAATATATATATATATATATATATATATATATATATATATATATATATATATATATATATATATATATGTGTGTGTAGATTGTTCTGAGTTCGGGTTTTGCCCTGTGTAATATTTTGCATGTTTATGGGACGTTTCGGTGAAATCACATTCACCATCATCAGGCTGAAGTTTCCAAGCTTCGTGCTGTTGTAAAATGGAATTGATTTGAATGTGATTTCACCGAAACATCGCATAAACATTCGGGTTTCTTCCCGTGTAGGATTTGGAAATTTCTGGCAACGTTTCGACAAGGTCCCACTCGTCATCTTCAGGCTGGTGTTTCTGTCCTTGTTCTAGGGCGAACACTGCGAGACCTGAGCTGCCTTCCTTCTATAAATACTGGTGGCTGGGTGTGGTTTGATGGCTCAGCAATTGCCTGCTGTGTAGAAACTTCCTGGTGGGTCAGTGGGGTAACATCTGGGGTCGTTGATGTAGCTGAGGTATGCTGATTAGTTAATGATTGTAGATTAGGCGTGATATCCTGAGTAGTTGGAGCTTGCAGGCTACTTGATTGTTTTGCAATGTGTGTTCTGAGTTTGGTTTCTATGGCTGGGATACGTTTGAGGGCTGGTTTCCAGATGTCTGGTAAGCGGGAGGTATCATCCCGCTTGTTCATATTTTGGGGATGTTTTTCTATCTTGATGGCTTCCTTGATTATTCTTTTGCTGTAGTGTTCTGTTTTGGAAATTAATTTTGTACTATCAAAATAATTTCATGTCCTGTAGTTTTGAAATGTTGGAAAAGGGAGGAGGTTTTTTCTTTTTTTCAACACTTCAAAACTACAGGGCATGAAATTGATTTTGACAGTACCAAATGTTGGAAAAGGGAGGAGGTTTTTTCTTTTTTTTCAAAAAGTTCAGCAAAAGTTCAGGGTTCAGGGTGGTGGTGGGAAGCCCCCCAGCGCGGCTGTGACCTTTTAAAACAGCCGCGCGGCTTCCCAGCTGTCTCCCGAAGCCGAACGCCAAAGCCGAACTTCCGCGTTCGGCCTTCGGAGACAGCTGGGAAGTGGCACGGCTGTTTTAAAAGGTCACAGCCGGGCTGGGGGGCTTCCCAGCAACCTCCCGAACCGAACCCGGGGTTCAGAAAAATTTTGCCTCTTCTTACGAACTTTTTTCGAGTTACGAACCGGCGTTCGGGAGGCTGCTGGGAAGCCCCGCCGCCCGGCTGTCACCTTTTAAAACAGCCGCGCGGCTTCCCAGCTGTCTCCGAACGCCGGTTCATAACTCGAAAAAAGTTCGTAAGAAGAGGCAAAATTTTTCTGAACCCCGGGTTCGTATCACGAGTTGTTCGTAAGACGAGGGGTTCGTATCTTGAGGTACCACTGTATATATGTCACATGTTTTTTTGCTGAATTTGAAAATTAATTTGAAAAAATATATATATTCCCTTCTTTTTTATTAAAATAAATTAATAATAAAATAAAACCAAAATCTATTACTATGAAAACTAAAAAAAACAGCAAAACTAAAAACACAACTATTAATAAATCCATGCTTTAAAATCTTCATTTCTTAAATATTTATCATAGTATTATAGTAATTTAGTAATACTATGAAAATCTATCTGAACACCAATGCATCAATTAATACATTTCCATAATTACTTTTCTATTATTTCATTCAATATTTCCAAGCTCAATTACTTTTCAGGCACTTAGCATTTACTATCATTAACTTTCATCAATCCTCTACATTTCCAAGTATATTTTAAATTCATAATGCAAACTCATAAAACCATACAGTACATGTCATAAACCCCTTATTTATCCTATGTATCTTCCATTAATTTTACCTATGTAATTCTATATACTGTAGTTCCAAAGTTCTAATCCAATTTTACAAATTAATACATCCTAATATTAAACAACAAAATTAAATTAAAAACAAAACATAAACATATATGAATTTCAGACTTCTTCCCCCCCTCTAAATAGTACATTACCATTTTGTTTTTTACTTTAAAATAAGATATGTGCAGTATGCATAAGGATTTGTTCATTTTTTTTTTTATAGTCCGGCCCTCCAGCAGTCTGAGGGACAGTGAACTGGCCCCTGTGTAAAAAGTTTGGGGACCCCTGCCTAAATATATCTTTTACCATCAAGAAACCATGTTCAACTGACAACGAGTCAACTGACAACGAGTCAGTCGAGGTGACTGGGGCTAAACGTCTTTGTCCATCTGTCTGGGAGAGGTTTGACTTAGTGACACCTAAGGAAGTGGACAAGGCCATTGGAGCTGTGTGTTCCGCCACCTGTCTACTGGATCCGTGTCCCTCTTGGTTGGATTCGGTCAGTCGAGAGGTGACACGGAGCTGGGTCTGGGAGATTGTCAACGCCTGCTTGGGGAGTGGGTCCTTTCCGGCTCCTTATAAGGAGGCACTTGTGCGCCCCCTCCTCAAGAAGCCTTCCCTGGACCCAGCCATACTCAATAACTACCGTCCAGTCTCCAACCTTCCCTTTATGGGGAAGGTTGTTGAGAAAGTGGTGGCACTTCAGCTCCAGCGGTCCTTGGAAGAAGCCGATTATCTAGGTCCTCAACAGTCTGGATTCAGGCCCGGCTACAGCACGGAAACTGCTTTGGTCGCGTTGATGGATGATCTCTGGCGGGCCCAGGACAGGGGCTTGTCCTCTGTCCTGGTGCTTCTTGACCTCTCAGCGGCTTTCGATACCATCGACCATGGTATCCTTCTGCACCAACTAGAGGGGTTGGGAGTGGGAGGCACTGTTCTTCAGTGGTTCTCCTCATACCTCTCTGGTCGGTCGCAGTCGGTGTTAGTAGGGGATCAGAGGTCGACCTCCAGGTCTCTCCCTTGTGGGGTGCCTCAGGGGTCGGTCCTCTCCCCCCTGCTATTTAATATCTACATGAAACCGCTAGGTGAGATCATCCAAGGGCATGGGGTGAGGTATCATCAATACGCCGATGATACCCAGTTATACATCTCCACCCCATGTCCAGCCAACGAAGCAGTGGAAGTGATGGGCCGGTGCCTGGAGGATGTTAGGGCCTGGATGAGTGTCAACAAGCTCAAACTCAACCCAGACAAGACGGAGTGGCTGTGGATCTTACCTCCCAAGGACAACTCCATCTGTCCGTCCATTACCCTGGGGGGAGAATCACTGGCCCCCTCAGAGAAGGTTCGCAACTTGGGCGTCCTCCTCGATCCACAGCTCACATTAGAGAAACATCTTTCAGCTGTGGCGAGGGGGACGTTTGCCCAGGTTCGCCTGGTGCACCAGTTGCGACCCTACTTGGACCGGGAGTCACTGCTCACGGTCACTCATGCCCTCATCACCTCGAGGCTTGACTACTGTAACGCTCTCTACATGGGGCTACCTTTGAAAAATGTTCGGAAACTTCAGATCATGCAGAATGCAGCTGCGAGAGCAATCATGGGCTTTCCCAAATATGCCCATGTTACACCAACACTCCGCAATCTGCATTGGTTGCCCATCAGTTTCCGGTCACAATTCAAAGTGTTGGTTATGACCTATAAAGCCCTTCATGGCACCGGACCAGATTACCTCAGGGACCGCCTTCTGCTGCACGAATCCCAGCGACCAGTTAGGTCCCACAGAGTGGATCTTCTCCGGGTCCCGTCAACTAAGCAATGTCGCCTGGCGGGACCCAGGGGAAGAGCCTTCTCTGTGGCGGCCCCGGCCCTCTGGAACCAACTCCCCCCAGAGATTAGAACTGCCCCCACCCTCCTTGCCTTTCGTAAACAACTTAAAACCCACCTCTGCCGCCAGGCATGGGGGAATTGAGATCCTCTTTCCCCCTAGGCCTTTACAATTGTATGCATGGTATGTATGTATGTATGTTTGGTTTTTATATTAATTGATTTTTAATCATCAATACCAAATTACTATTGTACACTGTTTTATTGTCGCTGTTAGCCGCCCCGAGTCTCTGGAGAGGGGCGGCATACAAATCAAATAAATAAATAAATAAATAAATAAATAAATAAATAAATAAACAAACAAACAAACAAACAAACAAACAAACAAATGTTAACCATGATAAAACCTTGTTTTCATCTTCTTTGTTAATCAAACTAATTTATGAGTGGAAATACAAAGGTAGATTTACTCCCAACTAGTATATTATGTTCACAGAAAGCTTCATTTTAACAGAAGGCTACAATTGTTTGCATGTTTCTTTGGCTATAAATGCCAACCAGCAGTGGAATTTATTAAATATCTTGCTAAATATCTGTCCAGTCACTAAAGTATCATACATTTGCTGATTCCTCTAGTTCAAAGTTTCAAAATGTATATTAGGATATTACTTAATGTTCAATTTTATAAGAGTTCTGTTTTAAGAGAATTGTCTGAGACAGCTTATTCACAATGTAAATAAGAGGCTGCCACAAAGAAGGGGGAGTCAAGTTATTCTCCAGAGCACCTGTAGGACAAGAAGCAATGGGTGGAAACTAATCAAGGAGAGAAGCAACTTAGAAGCAAGGAGTGAATGTGAGAACAATTAATCCATGGAACTACTTGCCTCTAGAATTTGTGAATGCTCAAACACTGGAA
Organism: Erythrolamprus reginae; assembly: GCF_031021105.1. Taxonomy (NCBI): domain Eukaryota; kingdom Metazoa; phylum Chordata; class Lepidosauria; order Squamata; family Dipsadidae; genus Erythrolamprus; species Erythrolamprus reginae. The sequence goes on from NC_091958.1 coordinate 30,274,414, forward strand.
GTTTTAAAGAAGATGTTGGATACCCACTTGTCTGCAGGGTTTTCTGCCTAAGCAGGGGGTTGAACTAGAAGACCTCCAAGGTCCCTTCCATCTTGGTTGTTAGAAAATGTTTCACATTTTAAAATATCTGTACAAGCCACAAGAGACATCTCTTTAGAGGAACATCTTCCCACCTTGTAGACAATACTTCCAGAAACTGGGAATATCCATAAACAACTTCTACATCTAGTATCCAATATCCAGCATCTAGTTCAGGAAACACAGATCAGTTTGACATGCCTTGATTGTTAATGAATTATCTACCTTCAGTCTCTCTAGGACTTTCAGCTGACCTGCACCTAAGGAGGTTGTTTTGATTTTTTATTTTTTTTTGCAAAAGCAAAACCAACATCATTTAGAAGCAATTACAAATGCCTTCAATGAGAATTTAAAAAATACAATATCCAATTAGAAAAAGCAATACTTTTCTCTCTTTCTTTCTTTCCCACTCCTTCCCCAGGGTGGAAATCCAATCCAGGGGGGAAATTAGCCGGCTGGGCTTTTCTCTCTTTCTCTCCAGCGTGGAAATCCAATCCAGTCAGTTTTAAAGTCATGCCGCATTTTGGAGTTGGGACAAATGATCAAGGTCTGGTAACCTTATTCTAATTGCCAATTCCAGCCCAGAGGTCAGACCTCCACGCTGGAATTGGAAACTCGTGGGCAGACATCTCAAATCTCCTGCGCTATAACACACAACTCACCTTAGAGGGAACACTGGTCACGTTATCTCCTTTTGCGACATTCCAACAAGCAAAGTCAATGGGGACGTCCGATTCACTTAACAACGATGTTATTAACTTAACCACTGCAGTGATTCACTTAGCAAATTGGCAGGAAAGATTGTAAACAACAACTGCCTTGCTTAGTAATAGAAATTTAGGGCTCAATTGTGGTCATCAGTAGAGGACTACCTATATTTGGCTGTGGACAACTTCTATTATTTTCTCATAGATTAAAAAAAATACACCCATGTATTTTGTTGTGCTTAGTTGGTTGTGTGAATATAGCTTGCTTTTTTGTTTGTTTGTTGGGTTTATGTGGCTGTCCATTGCACAGTAGTCACTCGGGACTCAAAATATACAAAAAACCCCAATGAATTGCTTGACCTCTCATCTCTACTACACATATCCAGAGAAGCAGATTGGAACAAATGATGGAAACGGTACAAAATCTCAAACGTTTGCACAGTTTATCCTGCCCAGTTTATAGTTGGGGTTAAATATTTTATCAGACATTGCATTTCCTGCATATTAAATGTACAGACATCATATTGAAAAGGAGTTTAGAAGAGACACCGATAGTTTAAAGATGTACGGGAATAGTCTGTTCAATACAAGATGAATTAGGATTAGAGTCACTCAGGGGAAGGCAAAGAGGGAGGAAGAGGAAGAAGAAAGGTGAAGGGAGGAGAGAAGGAGTGGAGTGGAAGTAGGAGAGGAGTGAGAAGGAGCAAGAGGAGGGAAGGAGGAGATGGAGACAGAGATGGAGGGGAGTGTAAAGAAATGAAGAAAAACAGATGGATGGATAGTAGTGTAAAACAGGTGCAGAATAAGATATTGATATATACCGTATATACAGTATAAGCCGAGTTTTTTCAGACCAAAAAATGGGCTGAAAAACCCGACCTCGGCTTATACTCGGGTCACTGAGGAGTCACCACAAGAGGGCGCCCCGCTGGAGCCCGGCAGGCATTGGTGGCTTGGGCGGGTGAGGGAGCTAGGGCAGGGAGGGCATTGCTGTCTGTGTAAATACGTAGTGCCATCTCTGACAGCCGGACACAGGGACTGGGCTGCAGAGGTCGCGCTTTTCCACCCTCCACAGCTCCAACTTTTAATTAGGAGAGAAGGGTGGCGCGGAGGAATGATGCCGGCGCCGAGGAGGCTCCTTTAAGGCAAATTCAAGAGTTCAGAAAAGAGAGGGGGGGGAGGCGATGGGAAGCTGGTGAGGTGGGGGGGCGGCGAGAAGACAGAAGCAGGAATCCACCGCTGCTTCAAAAACAGAGCCGCCTGAAGAACTGGAGCCGGGTGAGACATTGATAGAAATGTGGGCGGGGCGGGGCCCTGCAGCTCGTCTCTCTCACCTCCTCACTTGCTTTCTTTCTTTTTAAAATATTTAAATACCGATAAATAAATATGCTGTCGGCTGCTTCCTCTTCTCCTCTTTTGTTTTCTCCTGTCAGTTGCAGTCGTGGAGGAAAAGGAGGAAAGGAAAGAGGCAAGGCTTCTTTTTTCTTTCCTCTTCCTCCGTTTCTTTCGCAGCTGCAGCTGCCGTCCCAAGTGGATCTCTTTAGAAAATCTGCTTCCCCGAACAACACATGGGGCAATAAAGAGAGACGGAGGAGGAGGGAGGATCAGGGAGGGAGGATCAGGGTGGGAGGGAGATCCAGCCAGTGAGCCAGCCAGCAAGCTAAAGGGGGCGGGAACGGCATGAACTCTCCCCAGGTTCTAAAAACTTGTCAGGTTTAAAGAGCCCTGGGTTAGGGTTAAAAATGCAAGAGTCTTCAAACCTGAAAAGATTAAGGCTTGTGGACTTCAACTCCCACTCCTGTGGTAGCATGGCTGGGGCAGGAATTCTGGGAGTTGAAGTCCACTAGTCTGAAAACTGTCAAGTTTAAAGAGCCCTGGGTTAGGTTTAGAAATAGGTTTTAGCTTGGTTGCTAAGTGAGCTACTTTTTTTACTTTTTAATTTATTGTTATTACCAGATTGCTTTTGTTTACCCTCTTTTAAATTTACAGAGCTAGTTTACTGGTTTTCTTTAAAATAAATATTCTAAAACATTTAATCTACTGATTTCTCAATTAATGTAATTTTATTGGTTTCCATTTTTATAAGTTACCAGTAGCCACTGCATTTTCTAACCTCGGCTTATACTCGGGTCAATAAGTTTTCCCAGTTTCTGTGGCAAAACTGGTGCCTCGGCTTATACTCGGGTCGGCTTATACTCGAGTATATGCGGTAACTGATTGGATAAAAATGTATAATTGTGTATGTTACTGATATATTTTAATGCAGTGATGGTGAACTATTTTTGGTTCACATGCCAAAAGGGTGTGAGTGTGGGCGTGCTAGCATGCCCACACCCCTTTCCTGCCCCCTGCATGTACACCCCCTATGCTGCCCCCCAATGCCCACAGGCCTTGCTGAAGCCTGGTACATGAAAAAAATGCCCAAGCAGACAAACTGGAAGTTTGGGAAAACACACTCCCGGTTTTCCCGTTGTGCTCACCCTCCAGAGTGCAAAAAACAACACAACGGACAAACCGGAAGCGTGTTTTCCCAAACTTCCAGTTTGTCCGTTGGGCGATTTTTATTTCTGCCTCTGAGGCTTCCCTGGAGCATCTGGAGGGCAGAACGGCCTTTCCCAAGGCTGAAAATCAGCTGGTGCACTGGAGCCCACACAGGGCAAAGTCTTGCGTGCCCTCTAATACGTGTCATAGGTTCACCATCACGGTTTTAAGGCATTTGCATTGCTCTATGTATGAAATTGTGGAGAATTAAAAAAAAAATTACAAAATTTATCAGACATTGCAGAGTGCTACCGTGGGAATTGAAAACATTTTTTTAAAAAAATCAACAGCTACAATTGTAAAGATGTCGATTATTGTTATTTTTTTATCCAATGCCATTTCCTATCGTGAACATGGTATCAGAAAGCTTGAATTCCACCTAATAGGAACAGGAATGGGACAACTCACGAGAGCCAGTTCACCACTGCCAATTTGCAATGTCCAGCTCACCACGGCCAGCTTACTGTGGCCAGTATCGCTTGTTATGGGACAAGTTGCCACAGCACGAAAATTAAATACAATTTGAAGAAAGGGTGAAATAGAATCATTAGATAAAAGATTTGCAAGAGAAGGGACAAAATGAACGTGAATGACCAAACCCAAAATGATTTCTTAATTATTTTATTTAATGAAATAAAATTGTTGAATTGTCCTGCAGCTGGTATTGGGTTCCTACTGGTACGGGCCAGACTGTAGCTCCGGAAGGGAAAACGGAGCTGTGAGTGCAACTCCCTGCCCCCGGCATGCACGCACATGTGTCCGAGCGATATTTTGCTTCTGCACATGCACAGGGAGCAAGCTCTTGTGAAGGGATGCGGACATGAGCGAGATTTTGGCTATTTTTTTTCCTTCTGCACATTCGTGAAAGCAAAAGAATCACAAAAATCTCACATGTGCGCTTCCCTCACAAGATTCTGCTTCCTGCACATGCACAGAAGCGAAATCTCATTCGGACGCACACGGGCACGTGCCGGGGTCGCGGAGCTCTGTGGGAAGCGCACCGGTAGTGGTGGGAAGTGGAATCTGCCCCTGCCTGTAGCCAGTTTTTCCTGGGCAAACTGGCCCTGCCGAATTGTCCCGTGGCAAGCTGGACATGGTGGGCTGTCCCAGGAAGAGCCAAACAAGGAGGGCCGTTTATTTCACTTTGCTGGTTTGCTTTGCTCCGTAGATTTTGGGAAGAGAGCCCAGAAAGAAACGTTGATTCAGATCAGCAACGTGGAAGTAGAAATGAGACGGACAGAGTTGAAACTGAAGAGCTTAGAAACCCGGCCTAGCAGTGGCACAGATGGGCCTTCGGAAGATCCATTTGTGTGAGTATTTGGCAGCCAATCTGCGTTCTCATTCATTTGTATATATTAAAAAAGTAGGCACTGCGTAGTGATGGCAAAAAGGAGTGAAAATGGAACAGGGTGGTTGGAGGCAGTAGCCGGATCCTATTGGTCCATTTGACAGCATCGTACTGGTAGTGAAAATTAAAGTGCGCACACCGCTCCAGCATGCGTGCATACGAGTCTGAGTGAGATTTTACTTCTGTGCATGTGCAGGGAGCAAAATCTCACAAAGGGATGCACGCATGAGAGAGATTTTGGTGATATTTTGCTTCTACACATGCGGGAAGCAAAAAAATGCTGCAATCTCTCACACACGTCTCCTCGTGAGATTTTGCTTATTGTGCATGGACAGAAGCAAAATCTCACACAGACGTGCATGCACGCTGGAGACGCAGAGCAGTGCACACCGTGCACCGGCAACGATGTGGGAGTGGCAACTCCTGCCTGGTTGGAGGTACCGTTTGCACAGGTCTTGTACAAGTCCGGTTGAGCCAGTGGTGGGAGATGCTCTTTGCACAAATCCTGTCTGCATCTGAGACCCAGAATCTTCCAAATTTTGAGATTAGCACTTACGTATAATAATAATAATAATAATAATAATAATTAATTAATTAATAATTTATTAGATTTGTATGACGCCCCTCTCCGCAGACTCCGATAGTCTGTCCACTCTGAAGCGAACCTGGAAAGAGCCGTTTTCGAGCTTCAGAGTTGCCACAACGCAAAGAGAAGAGAAGAAGGGAGAGCATAGCTGGATGTGTGTGTGTGTGTGTGTGTTTGTAGCCAAAACAAAATAGTTTTCTGTGGGAACCAAGGACATTCCAAAAGGGAGCTTGAGGAAGGAGGGGTGAGGTAACCGGGCAACCAGCCTCCATCTTGATTGGACAATGTGACTGACTGTTTGGGGAAAGGGGAAACCTTCACCTTTAATCAGGTGAAAACTGGGAACTTCTAGAGTCGGTTTTCACCAGTTTGTGCCAATATATCTCCACTAAAACTGTTCTTTGAGAAATCTGTCTGCACCAGAGTTCTGCTTTCTATGGGGTTGTTCTTTGGAACATAGTCCTTGAGTTGTTACCACAATTGTGAACAGAATTCCCATTGTAAATCATTGCAATTATCAATGAAGTCACAACCCGATTTCATAACAATTTTTATGATGCTCATTAAACAAATCACATTAAGCAAATTGGCTAGTTGAGCTAATCCAATCTCACCATGGCTGGGGTGTTTTGTTTTTTGTTTTTTTACGAGAATTCAAGCCAAAAAGTTTGCAAATTACAAGCATGTGCCTTTAAGACATTGCAAACAGTTATACATATGACCCAGTTGTCTGAATTGTCATAAAGTGACTGCATGTGTGTGTGTGCGCGCGCGTCTGTATTGCAACAGTTGTAAGTGTGAGTACAGGTCCTAAATCACTTTTCTAAAGCAGTCATTAAATGAATGGTTATGGGTTATAACCTCCCTCCCTCCCTCCCTTCTTTCCTTCCCTCCGTCCCTTCCTTCCTTCCTTTCCTTTGCTTTGCGCATGCGCAGAGAGTTAAGAAAAGAAAATGCAACGTCCGGGTTGGTGAGCGGAACTTCGCGTGGCTGCTGCTTCCAGTTCTCCGAATCGCTGGTGGCTACTGCCACCAAACTGGTAGCATTTCACCCCTGAGCCAGATTCACACAGAAAGCTAAGCTGTGGTTTATGAATCCCTCTCGGTTAGCCCAGATACATGATGGTTCAATGTAGTGGGTGATTTTGGTCACTGATGTGCTAATAAAGACCCCAGACATAGAAAATGGAGGCTGGTGGCCTGGGGTCTGGAGCAGAATATTTCCAACTACATCCAGTTCTCCCATCCTCAACAGGTACCTACACCAGTTGGAGTCCAAGCTGGGCAAACTGCAGTTCCAGGAAGCTCAAAAGACTTTCGAGGGGACAATAATGCATGCAAATGTCCAGAAAGTCTCACCCCAAATTCCTGAAAACGTGCCCATTGAGGTTACACTGGAGGTGAGTCAAGCATCAAAATTATGTCTGTCAAGTTCCACCTTGCTCCGTTTTCTCTTTTTCCGTTGCACATTTGCATTGCCCAGTGTTTCGTCATCAGTTTGCAAATGAAAGAAGATGTTTGCAAGAAAACCTGAATGCATTTCCATGGTTATTTATCATTTGCCATCTGCATCTCTTAATAAAGACGTCTAGGTGAGTTGGGGACCATTCTGAATTGTCTGCCTTACAAATAAGATTTCCTACTTCTCGGGAATAGAAGAGGAAATCGTGGAAGGTTCGATGGTTGTTTGGGCACAAAATATAGGCCGTAATATACATTTAGAGGAACGGGAAAGAATATGAAATAAGAACTGTAAATAAACATTGTTGACTGCATTTAAAGAGAACCAATATAAAATGCTATATAGATGGTATTTAACACCAGCAAATTTGGCAAAAATATATAATAATATAAAACCGGATTGTTGGAAATGAAAAAAGTAAAGAAGGAACTTTTTATCACACGTGGTGGTGATGTACTAAGGTGAAGAAGTATTGGGAACGGATAAGGAGATGACTACAAGAAATTATAGGCAAATAGAATTTAAACCTGAACTATTTCTATTAGGAATTATTTACAAGATAAAGAAACAAATCCAGTGCATAATTCTACAAATAATAACTGCAACAAAAATTGTATATGCCCAATACAGTATTGGAAACTAGAAAATACACCAAGTGATGAAAGGATTATACATAAAATACTCGAATGGGCAGATATATACAGGCTCACTTTGGAAATGAAAGGCAAAGAGGAAATTGAATTTTATGAGGTGGTATAATTGGTTAGAGCAGAGAAATAAAGATGTATAGAGATAAATGTAAATAATCATAAGATACATATGACACTACTGTTAAAAAAGTTTATTAATTTGTATATCAAAAATGAATAAATACTTTAAAAAAAAGATCTACTTCTCTTTTGTAAAGCTGTGCTAGTTTTCTTTTTGCAGGAGAACAAAGTCGTCTATAAGTTCAAAGTTAACCTGCCCAAAAAAGTGTTTGAGACAACCAGAGACGGATTCAAGAATGAGGAGATGAAGGTTGTGGTGTTATTGGCCACAAGTGAGACCCTCTTTCAGGTAACAATGGGCAGGAGAGTTTTGGCTGTACTTGACACTGATTCCTTAGCCTATGTAAAAAGTAAAGAATTGGATGGAACATAGGAAATGGATTTATTTCGTCTGAGTCAGTGGTGGGTTTCACTTACTATTGCTACCAGGAATGGGAGTATGCACATGATGACATTGTGCTGGGTGGGTGGAGCCTCCTGTCACTGCTGCTACTGGTTTGCCTGGACCGGACTGAACTGGTAGGAACCCCTCACTGGTCTGAGTATTGCGCCAAGAGTAGCTGACGTTCAAAGCAAGTTCAGAGTAGATGTTTTAGATCAGAGGTCCTCAAACTTGGCAACTTTAAGACTTGTGGACTTCAACTCCAAGAATTTTTCAGCCAGCTATGCTCCACAGATGGCACTCTGGGAATTGAAGTCCACAAGTCTTAAAGTTCCCCTATTTTAGGCTTTAAAGTTGAACCTTCCTTCAAGTCAGTCTGAACTTTTCTGTGTCATACAGAAGCCAAGAGCTGCGTTAAAATGCTGCATATGTGCTTTATTTAGCCTAAAATCAAAGAAAACATATGCTTCCTATTTTCAGAATCTCCACCCAAAATATGAAATGTTAGCAATACCTGCTAGATAGAATCTATTTGCTTTGGGATTGTGTGTGTGTGATATTTTATTATTTCCATGTCACACGGAAACCTCGTCGATTATGAAACCGCGCAGGTTTAGTTTTCACCTGCATCAACAAAATTAGGCTCCTGGGAAAGAGTTTGTTGCAAAGTTAACAGCTATGCAAGAACCCTAGTTTGAGAAAGGTTTGCTCAGAAGGTAAAATCATCTTCGTTTTGAGCTCAAGTCCAGAATGTGTGGTAACTTTGTTCATAAGAAAGACAGAAATGGCTTGCCTTGCCGCTGCTTTCTTTTGCAACATTTCCCCACCCACCCCCGAGATCCCAGTTTTTACCCTGGGAATTTCTGAGACCTCTTGGTTGTATCCCATCCAAATTCTGCACGGAGCAGACCCAGCTTAGCTTCCCTGGTCACATAGGTCTAACCATGTAGCGTCCCTTGCAGTGTATATGCCAGTGATGGCGAACCTATGGTATGCATGGTGAGGGCACACGAGACCTTGCCCTATGTCAGTTCCAGCCTACGTGATCAGCTGATTTACAGCCTTCTTTTCGGCCATTTTCCGCTGTCCCCGGGGTTCAGGAAAGCCTCCTGAAGCCTGTGGACGGCGAAAAACACCAGAAAAGAAGGCCAAAAATCAGCTGGCCAGTTGGCATAGGGCAATGCCTCGTTTCTGAAGTTCCAGTTGGCCTCCTGGGCCATTTTTAAGACCATAAGAACCTAAGAAGAGCCCCGCTGAATCAGGCCAAAGCCCATCAAGTCCAGCATTCTGTGTCCCACAGTGGCCCACCAATTGTCCATGGGGATTTTGAGCAGAAAGAGAAGGCAAGACCCTCCCTTTCCCCTGACTCCAACAAATGGGACCCAAGGGAATCCTGCCTGCCTCCACCAACATAGAGGCGGCACATGGACATCCGTTTCAATAACCACCAATACAGTTAGCATCCATGAATCTGTCTAATCCTGCCTTGAAGCTATCAAGGCTGACAGCTGTCAGACCTCTTCTGGAAGGGAATCCCATCAACCAATGACCCTATGGGTGAAGAAATACTTCCCTTGATTTGTCCTAATATTGTGTGATAGAGAAAATAATTTTCCTCTATTCACCTTTTCTATCCCATGCATGATTTTATACACTTCGATCAAGTCACCCCTTAAACGTCGTCTTTCAAGGCTGAAGAGACCGAGGCGTTACAACCTGGTTTTATAAGGGAGGGGCTTCATTTCCTTGATCATTCTTGTTGCCCTTTTTTGCACCTTCTCCAGTTCCATTCTATCCTTCTTGAGGTGCAGTGACCAGAACTGTACACAGTACTCCATTTTTTCACTGTCCCCAGGCTGCAGGAGGATTTCCTGGACTTTGGAGATGGGGCAAAATGGCCCAATAGGCCTACCAGAAATCCGGAGGCTTCATCGAGCCCCGTGTGCATGCGCGCAGGGTGGGTGGTGTAGCACAGAGGGATTGTGTGCATGTGTGTGTGGGGGAAGTGTGGGGGTTGTGTGCATGCACGGGGGAGGGCATTGCATTACGGGTGTGGGCAGGAGCGGGCATGTTATTGCACACGCAAGGACTCTTTTGGCACTTGAGCCAATAAATGCTCCCCATCACTGCTATATCCTGTATGGTGGGTTGTAACAAATTTAGTTTAGATTCAGAATCCCTGCAGCAATTTGCCTCCCGACAGATTTAGTTTCACTTTTATTTTAGCACAGGGCTTTGCCCTTCAATCCATCAGCTGAGTGTCGGGAGGCAGATAAGCTTCTGCTTGTGCTAATCAGGCTCTGCTGCTGTTTGCTGCCAGGAGGGAAATTGGGACCAAAGAATGGGGGCTACATTGGGTATATAAGATGCACCCAAGTTTTCACCCTCTTTTGGGGGGTAAAATTGTGCATCTTACACTCCGAAAAGTACAGTACATTCAGAAGCTTGACAACCAACTCACATTTTTGATGGTTGAAGTGTCCTGGGTCACATAATCCATCTTCTGACAAGCAAAGTCAATGGAGAAACCAGATTCACTTAACAATCATGTTACTGATTTAACAACTGCAGTGATCCACTCAACAAGCCTTAAAAGGTGGTAAAATGGGACCAAATTCACCTAAGAAATGTTTTGCTGAACAACATAAATTTTGGGCTCATCTGTAGTTGTAAATTGAGGACTACTTGCCTTCTAATCTATTCTCCAACAACATTGCAATAGCACCCATATAACACTATTAATCTATTGCGGTCTCTGATTTTGCAAAATATATGGATTTGGGCTCCATATCCTGAGCCATAAAAGGGCTGACCTTGAACTTTTTTTGCAAAAATGTTTGCCTTTATTGCTTTCCGCATCATGTAGGAAAAATACAAAAAGAGTGAAACAAAGACCAAAAGTAAAAGCATTGACAACAGTTACCGTGAAGACAAAATCTCTGGGGATCGAGCAAGCCAACCATATTGCAGATTAGAAGAGACAAAGTTTCTCAGCCTCAGCATCAAGCAAATTTCTGCCTAATAACAAATTGTGGCCTTGCATAGTGCTTGGGAAGAAAGTATAGAAGAAGGGACCCATAGTGCACAGGTGAAAAAGTCTAATATATCACATGTGTCCTGAATTAATATTGAGGTGTGATGTTGAAAACAACTGTATGTATGTATGTATTTTTAGTTTTCAAACTTTCTTTCTGGCAGGATAATGATTCTAGCTCGCTCCTTGGTGGAAATGTGGTTGGGATCTCAGTGGGGAACATGCCTGTCCATGGGTTGCCCAAAGAAGAACGGATCTCTATCACCTTTTGGCACCATCTCCTCCAGGTAGGTCTGAAATATCTCCTCCCCACCTTCTGGAAGCTTATACAGGTGGGGCAGAAGAGATCTCCATCAAGAGTTTCAATGGGCTGCCTTGAAAGACTGCGAATGAATCTCATGTGAAAATGAGGAAGCTCCTGAGAACTTAGTGGCAGGATAAATATCGATGGAGACTCTCTGTTGTTATGCCAGGCCCTTCACTAAGAGTCCCCCTAATGAGTTAGGAATGTAAATTCAGGGAGTTCGACCGCGTCGGAGGTGCGGAAGCCAAGCTCCGGCTCCGCAACCTTCCTTTCCCTCCTGTAGGACGCGGATTCGCATTGTGCCGGCACCGGAGGGGTCGGCACAGGACAGGGGGTCTCCTGGACACCCCGAGACCGATCACTGGGGTCTCAGGGGGTTAGGGATTACCCCGCAGGAATGGAGAGCTGTGCCCAGGCGGCTGCCTGGACACAGCCATAGTGGCCGCCGAAAGCGGAAGTACAAAAACAGAATTGAAGTCTACAAAAAACAGATCGGCAGATAAAGGAGATCGATAGCACCACACGGAATTCTTTTGGTATCGGGACGACTTTGGAAGAAGAAGCTTTTAAACTTTAAGGCGAATCCACAAAAGAAGAAAACTGAAAGTGATATCCATTCGCTGAAGAGAAAGCCAGCCGGAACTACTTGTCTTTGTTACAATTAAGTATAACTTTCACTTTTTTCTAAACTTAAGATTATAGTGTGGTGTGTACACGTTCCCTTTTTACTTTTTTCCTATATTTTTGATATATAAATTTTCTTTTTCTTCCTTTTAAATAAAGTTAAATAAAGTTAAACTTTGATTTGCTAAACATTGAGTGGGTGAAGTAAAATATACCAATGAACTGAATACATGAACCTATGAACTGAATTAAATTGAAGCTACGTTATTTGAATGGAATCCTACTGAAGCTATAATTATTTGAAATGAAATTTGGATTACTTATTCTATTTTTCTATTTTTAAAACTGTTGACATCATTTTTATTTCTCTTCTATTGTTGTTTTTGGGACTATTTTTCTGTGTTATAATAGAGGTGTAAGGATATTTTTTGTATTTTTACTTTTTCTACCTTTTTTTATAAAATAAAGAGACTCAGATTATTTTATAAGTACTTGAATTTGGAAAGGTTCACTTTAATTGGATTTATTGCCAGAAATATTTTTCCTATTTTTCCTATGGACTAAGTGGGATTATTCTCTCTTTCTCAACACAAATTTGGAGGTGTAAGGATATTTTTCGTGCTTGTTTCTTCTCTCCTTGTTTTTCCATATAATAAGAAGACATTTATTTTAACTGGACATTACATTGGATATTACAGTGGACACTTGCTTGGAGTATCTTCTTTTTTGAGATTTTTATTAAAGCATAACCTATATTTGGCATTTTTGGACTTAATAGTTTCCTTCCTTTTTTTGCTCCTTTCCTCACCTATTGGACCTTTCCTTTAGATTTTTTGGATTTTTTTTTTCCCTTCAATTAATTTTCTCCCCTTTTTTCCCTTTTAAAATCATATTTATATTTTTTTTCTCTTTTTTGGTATCAAATAGATATGTGCTAGAATATTGGCTTCTTCCTTTCCCCCACCTGAACCCCCCTTTAAGGAGTCTAGGAACTTATTGAAATATTTTTCTACCTTTCCACCCTTCCTTTCTTTTCCCTTTTTCTTTTCCATTTTTTTTCATTTTCCCTTTCTTTCTAATTAAACCAAAATAATTAATTATAACATAAATTGAATTGAATTGATATACTTAATTTCCTTTTTTTCCCCCTCTCCTTTGTTTTACTTTCCCATTAAGAATACATAAGATTTAGATTAAAATAATTTTTAAAATAAAATAATAACAGTGATTTTGGATTATGAAAGGTTCCCACAGGGCACAGAGTGTGACATCAGTGACTACAATAACAACGCGAAAACAACCAACTACTCCCGTCCCAACCTCTACACCCAGGGTCTCTCCAACTTCATCACCGCTACAACAAAGGACCATACCTACAATGTTGGCCAAAGAGAAAGAAAAAGATAAGCCTACGATGGACCCTAGTTTCCAGATTATCCAAGAAGCACTAGCAGACATTAAGGCATTACAAACCCAGGCAAAAACTCAAAGTGACACTGACAAGGAAGAAATGAAAACTTACTTACAAGAACTGAGGCAAGAGATGAAGGAGATGAAAGACGAAATCAAAAAAGAAATTACGGAACTTAGAACCGAATTAACTGAAGTAAAAGGGAGAACGTTGTTGAAATGGATGGAAACATAAAAGTCATTCAACAAAAATTACAAGACAGCGAAAAGAGAATACAAGTGACAGAAGGGAAAATCCAAGATGTGGGACAGAGAGTAGAAGAATATGAAGATCGTAACTATGCAGCCCGCAGAGATTTTGATATAGCAATAACTAATCTTGAACTTCACTCCGCACAACATGGCTTGAGGTTCCAAAATATTGAAGAAGAAAAAGACGAAGATCTGCCTGCAAAAATGGCAGAAGTCATGGGCGCTATTTTGCAGTTAGACCCAACAGACCTGGTAAAAGAAATTGACGAAGTCTACCGAGTCCAGACTGGATATGTAAGGTGCCATAACTTACCTAGAGAAGTCCATATCAAGTTTACAAGAAGAATCGTTAAAGACACGATACTGAGATACACAAAAAATGAGTCCATTAAACGAGATGGGAAAGAAATCACGATTCTGAAACAAGTTCCGAGGAGAATCCGAGAGAGTAGAAGACAATATTATTTTCTTACAAGCATTTTAATCAGAAAGAACATTGTTTTCAGATGGCTGATCCCAGAAGGCTTGACCTTAACATGGCAATCAACGAGAGTGAAAATAGAAAGCGTAGAACAAGCAAGATCTTTCCTGGCACGCAGTGGACTGGACAGCACCGCACAAATCCAGATTCAACCAAACCCTAGCGACGAAACGATGGGGGCCACAGGTGGTGGAGGGGAAGAAGCGTTAGTGGTGAGGCAGAAACAACTACAGATCTCACAGGACTTAATTTTGGATACCTGACTTCGAGAACCAAAAGAACCGAAAAGGTACTATAAATAAAGATGACACATGATCTGAAAATATTTTCAGTCAATGTAAATGGATTGAATAACCCAAGGAAGAGAAACCAAGTATTAACTAAACTTACGAAACAAAAAGCCCAGATAAACATCCTGCAAGAAGTCCATATCAAAAAATCAAAAAGAAGTCTTCTTAAAAACTCAAAATTGGGAAAATTATATACAAGTTTGGCTAATCAAAAGAAAAGAGGTGTAGTAATGTATATTGATGATCTAATTGAATCCAAAGAAATATACAATGACGGGGATGGAAGGATTTTGATAGTACAATTAGATTTAGAAATAAAACCCTTAACAATTGTCTCAATTTATGCACCAAATGATAATCAAAAACAATTTTATAAAGATTTACATGAAAAAATTAATGAGTTATCAATTGAAAATATGATAATAATAGGAGACTTTAATGCAATTTCAGATGACCAAATGGATTATAACGGGAAAAGAAAAGAAAAGAAAAAAAAGGTAATATTACCGGCCTCATTTTGGAAAATGAGTTCAGAATTAGCATTAAAAGACGTATGGCGAGAACAGCATTTAAAAGATAAACAGTATACTTTTTATTCTAACCCACATAAGACATGGTCTAGAATTGATATGGCTTGGGCCCCTATCCACATAATGGAACAAATAAGTGAAATAGAAATAGAGACAAACACTTGGGCGGATCATAACCCTCTATCCATATATTGGAAAGGTAAAAGGATAATAAAGAATTGGTCAATGAATAGAACAATAATAAAAGATCCTGAATATAAGAAATGGATAGAGAAGGAATTAGAGATTTTTTAAAAAATAAATAAAAACACAGATACCACCCCTCAAAATTTATGGGATACAACCAAAGCATATATACGCGGATTAACAATATCATTCATAGCAAAAAAAAATAAAGAAAAGAAAGAATATCAAGGAACATTAGTAGAAGAATTAAGAAAATTAGAAATTTTAATGCAAAAAGAGGATAAGGATGACAAATTAAAAAATCAGAGAGAATTAATAAGACATAAACTGAGATTAATAGAACAAGAATTAATTGTAGAAAAGATAAAGAGAGTAAAACAAGATTATTTTGAACATGCGAATAAACCTGGAAGATGGCTGGCATACAAACTAAGAAAAGAGAGAGAAAATAAAATTATAAAAAATCTGACAGATTCAAAAGGTACAATAAAACATAGAATAGAAGATAAAAAGGAAATAGTATCGGAATTCTATAAACAATTATATAAGAAAGAAGAGATAAGTGAGGATTTAATTTTTAAATATCTGGGAAAAATAGAACTTCCAGTTTTAACGGAAGCTCAACAGCAAAGATTAAATAGACCTGTTTCAGATATAGAAT
Organism: Erythrolamprus reginae; assembly: GCF_031021105.1. Classification (NCBI taxonomy): domain Eukaryota; kingdom Metazoa; phylum Chordata; class Lepidosauria; order Squamata; family Dipsadidae; genus Erythrolamprus; species Erythrolamprus reginae. The sequence continues at coordinate 30,290,059 of NC_091958.1, forward strand.
TAAAACAATCTATAAAGAATCAAAAAAATAATAAAGCGACTGGTCTAGACGCAATACCAGCTGAATTTTATAAACTAGAACTAGAAATATTTTTCTCCAACATGCTTGAGATATATAATCAAATATTGACAACAGGTAAATTACCAAAAACCTGGTCAGAAACTTTAATAACCTTAATACATAAGGCAGATACAAAGAAAGAAAAAATTGAAAATTACAGACCTATATCATTGTTGAACGTCGATTACAAAATCTTTATATCAATATTTGCCAATAGATTTAAAAGTATTATAAATAATATGATACATAGTGATCAAAATGGATTTCTACCAGGAAGACAAATTAAAAATAATTTAAGAATAATAGTTAATACTTTGGAATACTATGAGCAGCACCCTGAAAAGCAAATGGCACTTATATTTCTAGACGCTCAAAAAGCATTTGATAACGTGGATTGGAATTTTATGAAAATACAATTAAATAAGATGGAAGTAGGAACAAAGTTTTTTAATATAATAGATGCTATATACTCTGAACAAACTGCTAAAATTATAATAAATAATGAACAAACAGAAAAAGTAATTATACAAAGAGGAGTAAGACAAGGTTGTCCAATATCACCATTGTTATTTATTTTAACTTTAGAAGCATTGTTGATAAAAATAAGAGCAGACAAGAAAATAAAAGGATTGAAAATTAGAAAAGAAACCTATAAAACACAAGCATTTGCTGATGACGTAGTGTTTATTTTGGATGACCCAATAGAATCTATTTTAAATTTAACAAATGTCATTGAAGAATATGGGAAAGTTGCAGGATTGAAAATAAATAAGGAAAAGACACAGATATTAACAAAAAACATGACTGAAATACAGAGAAAATACTTAGGAGACCTATCAAACATGAAGATCACGAAAAAAGTGAAATATTTAGGGATATGGATGACTTCCAAAGCCGTATCTTTAAAAGAAGACAATTATTTAAAATTATTAAGTCAGATTAAAAAAGACTTAGAAATATGGAGTAATCTACAATTATCACTTGTAGGAAGAATTTCCACAGTTAAAATGAATATCCTTCCAAAAATATTGTTTCTTTTCCAAGTGATTCCAATAAATCCAGGAACGAAATTTTTTGCCGAATTGAATAAGATAATAAGAAAATTTATTTGGCAAGGTAAAAAATCAAGAATAAAACAAAACTCATTAGAAGATCGTAAGGAAAGAGGAGGCCTGGGTCTCCCAAATTGGAAATTATATTACCATGCCACGGCCCTGACATGGATAAAAGAATGGCTCACACTAGAAAATCAAAGATTGCTTAATCTAGAAGGCCACGACTTGATGGTCGGGTGGCAAGCATTTGTATGGTATGATAAGTTAAGAACCCACTCATATTTTAAAAATAATGTTATTAGAAAGGCATTGATAGAAGTGTGGAATGAAATAAAGAAAAATCACTTTTTAGTAATGCCAGAATGGGTTTCACCCCTTGAAGCTATAGTACACCCAAATCTTAAAGGAAAAGGTAAGATTTGGAAATATAGTGATTTGTTAGATAATCAATTAAAATTAAGAACAAAACAAGAGTTATATGAGTTAGGTATAGATTTAGATTGGTGGCATTATATGCAGATTAGTTCTAGATATCAAATAGATGTAAAGACTTATATTTTTTAAAAAGAAAATAATGTATTGGGCAAATTATTATTCCAAAATCAAACAAAGATAATTGGAAACGTTTATAAATATTTATTAAATCATAGAACGATAGGTTGGATATTGAAGGATAATATGATCAGTTGGTGCAAAAATTTTGGCAAAGAGATTGATTTAGATACTAGGGAAAAGATATGGATGTATAATTGGAAAATAACAAAATCAATCTCTTTCAAAGAAAATCAAATTAAGATGTTTTATAGATGGCACCTTCCACCATATAGAATCTCTAAAATGTTTCCTTCGGTATCGCCCATTTGTTGGAAATGTAAAAAAGAAGTTGGCACATATTACCATGCATGGTGGACCTGTCCGGAGACAAAAATATTTTGGAATAAAGTAGAGAATTGGATAAATGAAATAACAAAGGAGAAGATAAAAAAATCTCCTGAATTTTTTCTATTGGGTATTTCAAACATAAAGTATAAAAAAGAAATTTACTATTTAATAATACATATATTGACAGCGGCACGAATAGCATTCGCGCAGAAATGGAAAGAAAAGACGATACCGAAAGACACTGAGGTGTTTAAAAAAATTATAGAGTGTGCAGAACTAGATATGATGACTAAACGTTTGAACAATCAAACCGAAACAGAATTTTATAAAATTTGGGATAAAGTATATGATTGGTGGAATGTTAAAAACAGTATAAAAAATTAAATATATAAGAATAAATGACTATTTTAAAATCATAAGATAGCACTATATAGTATATATTATAACTAACTTAGAAGTGTTTATATTATCTCCTTCTTGTATTACTAATAATTTGTTTATTGCTTTTTGATATATATATATATATATATATATATATATATATATATATATATATATAAGTATATTATTTTTCATGATTTTTCTTTTTAAAAAAAACACATAAAGAAACTTAATTAATAATTTTAATTTTAAAAATTTATAACTAAACTTAACGATAATGTAATCTTCAAGTGTGGTTTTTCTGCTTAGATCTGATAATAGTTAGAGTTTTTTATATTCTGTATTAGTTAGACTTCTATGATAAGCGGAGCAATGGTAGCTCCTTAAATGTTCAATGTTGTATGTCTTTGTTTGTTTTCTTTTGAAAATAATAAAAAATATTTTTTGAAAAAAAAGGAATGTAAATTCAAACATACACCGTCTCAGAGTAAAAAAGAAAATCCGTTTATCCAAAAATAGTGCTGTATGCACACACTTTAAACAGAGCCAAAATTACTCCCACACAGATTACAGTCCTGGAATGCTGTGAGAGGCAAAAACAAACAGAGCAGATAAAGGGCAGCTGTGAAAATGTCACAGCCGCCCCCCTGTAATGAGTCCACAAGATATACTTAACTGAGAAATATCCAGAAAGTCTGTGTAAGTCCTGCAACAGTTCAAACCAAAACAATTGTCTTTCTCCAAATGGATAAACACCCACAATATCCGTAATTTATCAGCAACCCAATTAACCTAATTGCTTCAGCCACAGGTATTCTCCCTTATCTTCTATGATACCTGTGCAGTTGGTCCCTTCTAGCTATGAGCCTGTGCATATGGGCATCTATCAACCGATCCTCCTCCGAGTCTGATGTCTCACTAATGGGGTCATTACCTAATGGGCTGGCTGCATCCACCTCTCCGTCCGATTCCACTCCCCAGCGTTTGACCTTGGCAATGAATCTTCACTGTCAGAAGACGCTGGCAATAAGACAAGTCTCTGAGGATTCTCCTAAACCAAGACAAGAACCTGAGAATTCTCCTAAACCAACGTCCAAATTCCCCATTGCAGGAGTTGGCCCAGAGCCAACCACAATATCTGTTATACCAAGTCACGTTTGTCCCAAATGTGTTTTATTTTCAAGAGGCAACTGGACTTTCTAGTTTTCTTTGAAGACACTTCTTCCTCCAAGAAGCTGAGCCAAAGAAGCTTTTTAGATGAGAAGTGAAACGTCTTCAAAGAAAAACCAGAAAGTCTGGTTGCCTCTTGAAAAAAGTACTTTGGGACATAATGGAAGGGTAGACTAAGCCAAAGATTACTCTAGGAGCCACTTATCAACTTCTCCACTTCTTAATCTCTACATGGAATTGGAGCGCCAACACATTCAGAAAAGGAAGTAGATACCGTATTTTTGGAATACAAGATGCATATTTTTCCTCCCTAGAAAGGTTGAAAATTTGGATGCATCTACTTTGAATGTAGCTTTTTTGAAGGTTTTTTCCCAGTCCTGACTAGGTGCTAAGGAGCTTCCTACTCCTTCCAAAGAAGTTTTTTTCCAGCCTTAAGTCTTTGCAGGCTTGTTTTCATTCCTACTCCCTCTGAATAAAGTTTTTTCAGCCCTAACCAGTGTTCTGTCTGGGTCCCTCCAGAAGCCAACACCAACCAAAAAGAGAATCCAGACACACTGGTAAAAAGCAAAGGCAGTTTATATAATTCAAAGCAAACACAGGTAACAGAAACTGTTCTTACAGACAGGAACACGCTGGAACTTTACAGAGGTTTTACGAAGGCCATGAAATAAAACAGGATTCTTGCTGTCAAAAACAACGCTGGAGATAACAAAACCCACGCCTCCCCTAAGTCTTCCAGACTTCTAGGCCACAAGCCAAGATCAGAGACGCCGAGAAGCGAAGCAGGGTCACAGAACTTCCAGTTGATAACGCTCCACAAGGCTGCAAGGGCGGGCCTGCCTTTTAAACCCTGCTGAGGAGAACCACATCCAAACCCAGCTGTTGCCAATTCAGTGATGCAAATACCTTTCTAATTGGTCCCGTCTCTGAGCTGTACGTCGCTGTCTCATGTCAATTATAGCCTGTGCTTCTTCATCCAATGAGTCCAGGCTACTAGCTGGGGAGAGCCCCCCCCCCGGGGGCTCTCAGGCTGCTCTCCCTCCTCCTCTTCCTGACTTTCCTCTCCCCCGTCTGCCTGGTCCTCCCCCTCCTGTTCACTGTCCTCCTCCTCTGGGCATGGATCCAGCAGAGACGCAGCCAGTCCCTGAGGAGCCTCAGGCTGAATCACAACAACCAGGGGATAAAATAATCTGCTAAAGCTGAACAACTAAGGATGCTAGCCAGAGGAATACCTGGTAGGCAGATTTACTTCCCCCCATTTTCCTCCCTCAGAACTCAGGTGCATCTTATACTCCAAAAAATATGGTAAATATGTTCATGCTATCCAGTGAATGTGTGAAATAGCCTTGCTCCTAAAATGAATTTCTGGTGTGACTTCAGTGGGAGTCACTGACGTGAGAGGTATGTGCCTCAGCTGCTAAAAAGCCACTGCAGTTCTGAGCTGCATCAACAGAGAGATAGTTTCAAGATGATGAGAAGTGATAGTACCATTTTATACCACACTCTGAATATTGCATCCAGTTTTGGTCACCTTGATCCAAAAGATGCCACACTTTGAATACTGCACACTTTGATGCCATACTTTGAATACTGCATCCAGCTTTGGTCACCATGATCCAAAAAAAGATGTTGAGACTCTATAAAAGGTCCAGACAAGAGCAATAAAAATGATAAGGGGTCTGGAGCATAGTTCCCTCTAAGCTGAGCAGTGAGCAATCGCTCACTTAAAAATCATCATCAACTCAGAGTTTTCCAAACCTGCCCAGAAGCCGAGAGGCAAAGAGTGAGAGGGAAGGAGAGAGAGAGGAAGAGAGAGAAACAGATAGAAAAAAGAGAGGAAGGATGAGACTTCCGGTCTGGATTGAGACCGCAGTGGAGTCTCTCGGGCAGGGCTCTGCCCTGAGGCTCCTTCTACCCCTCCGAAGGTCGCGGTTTGCGATCGGATCGGTCCGGATGGCCCGATCCTAGAACAGGGGGTTCCCCTCTGTCCAAGGAGCCGCTGCCGAAGCTCCAGAGACAGCGGTTTGCCCTGCAGCTTCGGAGAAGGGAGAACCGATCCTCTTTCATAAGAGGATACGGCCAGTGCGATCTCTCCAAACCTAGCGGGAAGCAAGGAAAAGCTAAAGGAAAGTAAAGATTTCTGCAGCCTATTGGACCGAAAAAGAATACAATACACAAGAAAATTCAAGGTAAAATTTTATTGTTTCATGTGTAAAAACGGAAGACTGGATCATAGTAAAAGTTACAAGTGAAAGTTTTTTCTTTAACAAGGCGAAGGTGAAAGTTATTGGAAAAATTGTATCCAACCGCAAGTAACAGCCGGATCTAATTTCTTCTCACTTTCGTTTCTCACTTTGAACTTGAACTTTGAATTTTTGAACTATTAAAAATATTGAAGAACTAACAATATAACTCAAATTTGACATGATTTCAGAAAAGGTTTAATTCGCAAAGTTGAATAGAATTTGGAACTTTTAAACTGTCAGCAAACACTGTATCATGGGCTCTAATTTTGACAGCGGAGGGATAAAGAACACTTTTGCTGCATTTTTTTTCTCTGTCCTTTTCTTACAACAATAAAATGAAATAAATTAACAACTTGAAAACAAATGGAAAATAAAATGAATTGATATATTAAAGCTAAAAGAACTCATTTAGCCTTCTTTTTTGGGACTGTTCGCTTTTGGATTATTACCTTTGGATTACTTGCTGTTTGTCTTTGGATTATTTGCGGAGATTTCCTTGCATCTGTCTTGGACTGTGAAGCATAAATTGACTCCATCTTAAGCCTTAAATAGCGGAGACTTTGCCTGCATTTGTCTTGGACTGTGAAACACCAACTGACTCCATTTTAAAACAAAAGAAAATTTGTCTTTGCTTTTAATTGGAAAATTGGGATTACACAGAAAATAACGATATAGAAGCCTATTTCCTGATACTATTGGATTTACAACATTCTTCATTAACAAAGACTACTTGATTTATAAGAAGACTATAAGTATATAATATTTATATTCTGTGTTTTAAATTAATCCTTTTTTCTTTTCTTTCCGTATTGTTGTTCTAAAAAGCAAATTGACTTAAAACATATGCACTGTTAACAAACCTTGGTTCCCTGCTCTACCTTAGTGAAATTAAAAACCCCTTTTTGCCTTTTTCTCTCTTAAGACAGTCCTTTCTTTTTTTTTATTTTTATTTTCTTTCTTCTCACACTTTCCTTCTCTTATTCATTCTTAGACATATTGCCATTCTCTCTCTTTCTTATTTTCCAACAGGTACTTTCCTCTTTTGTATTGGATTTTTCCTCCTTTTCTTTTCCTCTAAAAGTGTTATATTTTTCTTCTTTTCTTCTGGTCTTGCTAATTTAAATTCACATTGTGAATTTTGCTAGTAATTTGACTGATATATTCGTTGTTCTTATTAGGCAATAATACATTGTTACATTTTAAGGGAAATTGTTAGTAAAGTAAATTGAACAGGTTTGGAATTTATAGTGATTCTCTTCTTTTTACTACATATAAATTAACAGTAATTTTAAATTTGAAAATGTCAAGCACTTCAACCTATGTTAAAACAGTTAAAAAACAAGTAGCTGCCGCAACTTCATCACCACAAGGATCACCCTATCCTTCCCCGACACACCAGGTTTTATCTGTAACTATGTCTACTAAGGAGAAGGACAAAGACAAATCGCTGCAGCCTACTCTGACAACAATACAAGAAACCTTAAACGCAATGAAGGACTTTATGCTTAAATCTCAAGAAGATGCAACTCAACAACGAGAAGCTATAAAAGACGATGCAACACAACAAAGAGAAGCCATAAAATCAGAGCTGGCGGAATTTAAAACAGAGATGGCTGAACTAAAAGCAGACACGGGAGAAATGAAGGCACAGATGGAGATTCAACAAACCCTACAAGAAAGTGAAGACCACGTTAAAACAGTTGAAGAAAAGGCTGACAAAATTGAGAAGAGAATGGACTACCTTGAAGGTAGAGCTGACTCACAATACAGAAGATATGACGAATCAGTCACTCACTTGGAGATGCAACGTGCTTCGTATGGGCTACGATTTCAGAATATAATAGAAGAAAAAGATGAAGACTTAAAGATGACTATGACTGAAACTATTGGAGGAATACTCCAGGTGGACCCCACAGAAATATTGAGAGAAATCGATGAAGTTTTTAGAATTTCAAATAGCTACATTCGTCGCCACAATCTCCCGAGAGAGATCCATATCAAGTTTGCAAGAAAGACCCTGCGAGATGACATACTGCACTGGGCAAGAACCTCAAAACTGCAACATAAAGGATTTGGAATAAAAATACTAAAACAAGTCCCAAGAAGTGTCAGAGAAAGTAGAAGAGATTATCACTTTCTAACTAGAATTTTGATCAAAGAAAATATAACCTTCCGTTGGCTCATTCCACAAGGACTATCATTGACTTGGCGTTCTAGAAGATACAAGTTGGAAAACCTGGATCAAGCAACGGATTTTTTTGAAAACAGTGGTATAAGCCAACTGGATCAACCAGCAAAGCAACAAACTGTACAACAACAACCAGTACAACAGCAAACAGTGAAAGAATCAGCAGCGCAACAGGAGCAAGCTACGGGGGCTACCGCACAGACAGAAGAGCAGGACCAAGGTGCTAGAAGAGTTCAACCTCAGCGCGAAACCAAAAAACTTAACAAATGACAATAATTAAAGACTTAAAAATCTTTTCAGTAAATGTGAATGGACTTAATGAACCAAAGAAAAGAAAACAAATGTTCTCCAAAATTAAAAATCAAAATGCTCAAATCGCAATACTACAAGAAGTGCACATTAAAAAAAGTAACCAGAAATTATTATTGAATCCTAAAATTGGTAAAATGTATGCTGCATTAGCAGATCAAAAAAAAAGGGGAGTAGTGATGTATGTCGAGAATTCTATAAATTCCAAACAATTATTTAAAGATGATGAAGGTAGAATTTTGATTGTACAAGTTAACATTGAACCTAGACCTCTGGTTATTGTTTCTATCTATGCCCCTAATGAAGATCAAATGACTTTTTACAAAAAATTACATCAAATAATAACAGAGTTAAACATTGAAAATGTTTATTACAAACAGACAATTAGATCATTCTGGGGGGGGGGGGGATAATAAAAGTAAAAAGAGAAGAAAGAATCTATTACCTAGCACTTTCCAAAAAATGAAAGCGGAATTATTATTAAATGATATTTGGAGGGAAAGACATCCTCATAAGAGACAATATACTTTTTACTCTAACCCCCATAAAATCTGGACAAGAATAGACATGGTATGGGCTTCAAAAATAACTGCAGAACAAATAAAAGAGGTCGAGATAGATGTTAATACATGGGCTGATCATAATCCAGTAGTAGTTTATATGAGAACCAATAATAAACAGGTTAATTGGCGGATGAATAGAAATATTTTGAAAGACAAGAAATATAAGGATTGGATTGAAAAAGAATTAAAAATATTTTTTGAAATTAATAAAAACTCAGACACTACTCCACAAAATTTATGGGACACAACTAAAGCATACATAAGAGGATTAACGATATCTTACACAGCAAAATACAATAAGGAAAAAAAAATAAAATATGAACAACTAATAAATGAACTAAAACAACTAGAATCATTATCACAACAAAATACAAAGAATAAAGATTGGAAAATAAAAATAGAGGTAATCAAACATAAAATTAGATTGATAGAACAAAATCAAATAACTACAGGCCAGTTAGCTTGACATCAGTTGTCGTTAAAATGATGGAGACTCTACTGAAAAAGAGGATAAATCAGCACCTAAAAAACAATAAATTATTGGACCCAAATCAGCATGGCTTTACTGAAGGCAAATCATGTCAGACTAATCTCATTGATTTCTTTGACTATGTCACAAAGGTGTTGGATGAAGGTGGTGCCGTGGATATTGCCTACCTGGACTTCAGCAAAGCCTTTGATACGGTTCCACATAAAGAGCTGATAGATAAATTAGTGAAGATTGGACTTAATCCCTGGATAGTTCAATGGATTTGCAGCTGGCTGAAGCATAGACACCAGAGGGTTGTTGTGAATGGCGAGTATTCTGAGCAGAGTCAGGTTACAAGCGGTGTGCCACAAGGGTCTGTTCTGGGTCCTATTCTTTTTAATATGTTTGTGAGTGACATAGGGGAAGGTCTGGTAGGGAAGGTTTGCCTATTTGCCGATGACTCTAAAGTGTGCAATAGGGTTGATATTCCTGGAGGCGTTGGCAATATGGTAAATGATTTAGCTTTACTAGATAAATGGTCAAAGCAATGGAAACTGCAGTTTAATGTTTCCAAATGTAAAATAATGCACTTGGGGAAAAGGAATCCTCAATCTGACTATTGTATTGGCAGTTCTGTGTTAGCAAATACTTCAAAAGAAAAGGATTTAGGCGTAGTGATTTCTGACAGTCTCAAAATGGGTGAACAGTGCAGTCAGGCAGTAGGGAAAGCAAGTAGGATGCTTGGCTGCATAGCTAGAGGTATAACAAGCAGGAAGAGGGAGATTATGATCCCGCTATATAGAATGCTGGTGAGACCACATTTGGAATACTGTGTTCAGTTCTGGAGACCTCACCTACAAAAAGATATTGACAAAATTGAACGGGTCCAAAGACGGGCTACAAGAATGGTGGAAGGTCTTAAGTATAAAACGTATCAGGAAAGACTTAATGAACTCAATCTGTATAGTCTGGAGGACAGAAGGAAAAGGGGGGACATGATCGAAACATTTAAATATATTAAAGGGTTAAATAAGGTCCAGGAGGGAAGTGTTTTTAATAGGAAAGTGAACACAAGAACAAGGGGACACAATCTGAGGTTAGTTGGGGGAAAGATCAAAAGCAACATGAGAAAATATTATTTTACTGAAAGAGTAGTAGATCCTTGGAACAAACTTCCAGCAGACGTGGTAGATAAATCCACAGTAACTGAATTTAAACATGCCTGGGATAAACATATATCCATCCTAAGATAAAATACAGAAAATAGTATAAGGGCAGACTAGATGGACCATGGGGTCTTTTTCTGCCGTCAGACTTCTATGTTTCTATGTTTCTAACTGAAAAAATAAAAAGAGCAAAACAATATCACTTTGAACATGCGAATAAACCAGGCAGATGGCTACCATATAAACTTAGAAAACAGAGGCAATCAAAAATAATTAAAAAATTAGAAGATAAGGACGGTTTAATAAAATACGACACAGAAGGAAAAGCAGACATTGTATATAATTTTTTCAAAGAACTATATACAAAAGATAATATTAGTGAAGATGAAGTTTTTAACTACTTAGAACACTCAAAATTACCACAAATAACAGAAGATCAACAGGCGATTATGGATGGACCAATAACAATGGAGGAACTCCTAACAATTATTAAAAAACAGAAAAACAATAAAGCCACTGGCCCAGACGCCATACCAGCAGAATGGTATAAAATAGAAAATGAAACAATAAGAAATAATATGTTAGAAATTTTTAACGAATGTAGACTTGAGGGTAAAATTCCCAAATCCTGGTCAGAATCATTAATAACCCTAATTCATAAGTCGGGTACAGAACCAGAAAAAATTAAAAATTACAGACCTATATCATTATTAAATGTAGATTATAAGATATTTACTGCAATATATGCAGATAGACTTAAAAGAGTTATAAATGGGATAATACATCAAGATCAAAACGGCTTTCTACCAGGTAGACAAATTAAAAACAACCTTAGAGTGGTCATAAATACATTGGAATATTATGAGCAACATCCAGGGAAAACACTATCATTAATGTTCCTAGATGCCCAAAAGGCCTTCGACAACTTTAATTGGATATTTATAAAAATGCAACTAAATAAAATGAGATTCGGTCCAAATTTGTTAATTTAATAGATGCCATTTATTCAAAACAAACAACGAACATAATATTAAATAATGAACAACTGGAAACTCTTGAGATAAACAAGGGAGTTCGCCAAGGCTGCCCTATATCACCTTTGTTATTTATTATGACTTTGGAGACTTTATTAATCAAGATAAGAGCAGACCCCAAAATAAAAGGCCTAACTGTAGGAGACGAGACTTACAAAGTCCAAGCTTTTGCAGATGATTTGACCTTTATAATCGAAGAACCGATAACGACAGTCCCAATATTAATGCAGACAATAGAACACTATGGAAAGGTAGCAGGTTTAAAGTTAAATAAAAGTAAAACACAATTTTTAACCAAAAATATGAATAAAATACAAGAAACCAAATTAGAACGCATTTCCGGAATAAAGATTGCCAAAAAAGTAAAATACTTGGGAATATGGTTAACAGCCAAAACAATAACATTAAAAAATGATAATTACATAAAATTATTGACAGAAATCAAGAAAGATTTAGAAATCTGGAACAATTTAAAAATATCCTTTTTAGGAAGAGTGGCAACAATTAAGATGAATATTCTGCCCAAAATTTTATTTCTTTTTCAGGTAATCCCAATAAATCCAGGGGGTATTTTTTAAAAAAACTTAACAAACATAGTTAAAAAATTTCTATGGCAAGGGAAAAAAGCAAGGATAAAAATAAATTTCTTAGAGGACATTAAAGAAAGGGGAGGTTTCGGACTTCCAAATTGGAAATTATATTATCAGGCTGCCGCCTTAACATGGATTAGAGATTGGATAACCTTAGAAAATAAAAGAATATTAAATTTAGAAGGGCATGATCTCATGCTTGGATGGCATGCCTTCATATGGTATGATAAGGAGAAAAATCACTCATACTTTAAAAGACATACACTAAGGAAATATCTAATAGAAGTCTGGAAAGATATAAGGAAAAACCACTTTTTAACCATTCCAGAATGGGTTGCCCTTCTAGAAGCAATAATGCACCCAAAGTCCATAAAGGACAAAAAAATAATAAGATATAAAGATCTATTAAATGACCAAATGAAATTAAAATCTAGGATTAAACTACAAGAAGAAGGGACAACAATAGATTGGTGGCATTACGCACAGATTCGATCCAGATATCAGAAGGATAAAACACTTTACATCTTTAATAAGAATAAAAATCTGTTAAGCAATTTAATTACTCTTAACCAAACAAAAACAATGGGGAAAATATATAAATTTCTCATTGCACATAAAAATGTAGAGTTGACCCTAAAAGATAATATGATAAGATGGTGCAAAAACATTGGTAAAGAAATAGATATAGATACATGGGAGAAAGTTTGGATTAATAATTGGAAAATGACTAAATCAGTATCATTAAAAGAAAACCAAATTAAAATGTTTTATAGATGGCATCTCCCACCAAATAGGATAGCAAAAATGTTCCCTAAAACCTCTCCATTGTGTTAGAAATGTAAGAAAGAAATAGGAACCTATTACCATCAATGGTGGACATGTGGTAAAGCTAAAATATATTGGAAGATGATAGAGAAAATAATAAAAGAAATTCTAAAGCAAGATATAGAAATTACCCCGGAATTCTATCTATTAGGAATTACCAATCAGATTTATAAGAAAGAAATTTTATACTTAATTATACACATTTTAACTGCGGCTAGAATCACCTATGCGCAGAACTGGAAGGGGGAGGAAGTCCCCAAAGAAGAAGAAGTTATTGCAAAAGTATTAGATTGCGCCGAAATGGATATGATGACAAGATGTTTAAATGATCAAGAAGATACTAAGTTCTACGAAACATGGAACAAAGTTTATAAATGGATAGATAAGAAAAAATAAGATATATAATCTATTTTTAGTAAACACGTGGTACTTATTTTTGCTTGGGTTATATTAGTACTAGTTAAATCTATTGTGTTTAAGGACTATATTAGAATTAGTTTATATATAAGTAATATGGTAAGAATTTTGGTTTTATATATATATTAGTGAAAATGTGAAAAACTTCAATTCAAAACTTAGCAAAATTTTTAATAATTAACATATATCTAATTATGTATTCTTTTTCTGTATTTGAATTTTATACTTTCAAGATAAGCGGGGAAAATGTATCCCCATTTTGTGTTTAATGTTTATATGTCTGTTTGTCTATTTTATGAAAATCAATAAAAAAATTAAAAAGAAAAAAGAAAAAAGAGAGGAAAAAAGAGAGGAAGGAAAAGAGAAAGAAAAAGAATTGGAGTAAGGAAGAGAGAAAGAAAATCAAAATCTAGTTTGAAACTAGCTCAACTATTTAAGTGGCATTTTGATATTGATAGAGTTGCCCTATTATGAGCTCACTGTTATAGACACACAGTACAGTAATAGCTCATGATACGAACTTAATTGGTGCAAGGAGGAGGTTCGTAAGACGAAAGGTTCGTAAGACGAAACATTGTTTCCCATAGGAAACAATGTAAAGTCAATTAATCCGTGCAACCAAAAAACCCCCCGCAAAAAAACGGCTTTCGGCAAGCCGCGCGGCTGTTTTAAAAGGTGACAGCCGGCCTGGGGGGCTTCCCAGCACCCCCCCGAACCCGGGTTCGGGGTTCGGGGGGTGCTGGGAAGCCTCCCAGGCCGGCTGCGACCTTTTAAAACACCCGCGCTGCTTCGCAGCTGTTTCCTGAAGCCGAACGCTAAAGCCGAACTTCCGCATTTGGTTTCGGGAGACAGCTGCGAAGCGGCGCGGGTGTTTTAAAAGGTTGCAGCCGGCCTGGGGGGCTTGCCAGCACCCCCCGAACCCGGGTTCGGGGTTCGGGGAGGTGCTGGGAAGCCCCCCAGGCTGGCTGCGACCTTTTAAAACACCCACACCGCTTCGCAGCTGTCTCCTGAAGCCGAACGCTAAAGCCGAACTTCCGCGTTTGGCTTCGGGAGACAGCCGCGAAGCGGCGCGGGTGTTTTAAAAGGTCGCAGCTGGCCTGGGGGGCTTGCCAGCAACCTCCCGAACCGAACGCGGGGTTCAGCAAAATTTTGCCTCTTACGAACTTTGTTCGAGTTACGAACCGGCGTTCGGGGGGGGGGTGCTGGGAAGCCCCCCAGGCCGGCTGCGACCTTTTAAAACAGCCGCGCCGCTTCGCAGCTGTCTCCTGAAGCCGAACGCTAAAGCCGAACTTCCGCGTTTGGCTTCGGGAGACAGCTGCGAAGCGGCGCGGCTGTTTTAAAAGGTCGCAGCCGGCCTGGGGGGCTTCCCAGCAACCTCCCGAACCGAACGCGGGGTTCAGCAAAATTTTGCCTCTTCTTACGAACTTTGTTCGAGTTACGAACCGGCGTTCGGGAGGCTTCTGGGAAGCCCTGCCGCCCGGCTGTTACCTTTTAAAACAGCCGCACAGCTTCCCAGCAGTCTCCAAACGCCGGTTCGTAACTCGAAAAAAGTTCGGAAGAAGAGGCAAAATTTTTCTGAACCCCGGGTTCGTATCACGAGTTGTTCGTAAGACGAGGGGTTCGTATCTTGAGGTACCACTGTATAGTATTTTATTTTGAAATTCTCTGAGGCAAAACAGGGTGGGTTTTTTATTTATTTGTTTGTTTGTTTGTTTGTTTGTTTATTTAATATTTCTGTGCCGCCCAGTCCCAAAGGGACTGCCACTCAGACACTATACTTTACCGCCCACCCCCCCAAAAAAATTAGAGGGAACACTGCTCCAGAGGGTAGAAAAAGAAATAATTGGTGGAAGCTTATTAAATCTAGAAATAGGGAGAACTGCCTTGACAACAATTAATCAATGAAACAGCTTGCCTCCTGAAGTTGTGGATGCTTCATGCTGGAGGGTGTTTTTTAAAAAAAGAAGACTAGACAAAAAACTATGGGATGGTATAGATTGGATGACAAGGGGGTCATCCAAACCACAAAGTGTTCAGTTAAGAAACATAAACACAGAATTTTGTTTTCCTGACTATGGGGGAGAGTTCCTTGACTAACTAATCCCTGGCCTCCAGCCCAGAAACCATAGAAAGCATTTCTTATACAATGGTGTGCTGTACCAGATGTTTAGCACATTTTCCCCGCCCATAAATTCTAGGATTTTGTTTGCAACACAATGCAAATTGAAAGCCTTGTTTTTTAAATCTATTCAGCCCTTGGAAAATTGGTTCCTTTGTACACTTAATACGTAATACAGCTCAAAATAAAACAGTGCATCACTGCTATGTGGTTACAAGCAGGCAGCTTTTTCAAGCAGCAGTCAACTAGCAGCTATGACAGAGAAATGCAGAATATCCATTTGTAATCAGAAATAACCCAATTTCTTCCTTTTGAATAAACTTTGGCTTCTTTTTTCCCCAGACGGTTTTAATTTCTGAAGTTTTAAAAAGATGATTTTGTTTTCAAACCAGCAGCTTTCAATAGCATTTAGCATTTAGACTTATATACCACTTTATAGTGCTTTTACAGCCCCCTCTAAGCGGTTTACAGAGTCTGCATATATCACCCTCAACAATCTGGGTCCTCATTTGACCCCTCTCGGAAGGATGGAAGGCTGAGTGAACCTTGAGCTGGTGGTGAGATTTGAACTGCTGAACTATAGCTAGCAGTTAGCTGACATAGCCTGCAGTGCTGCACTCTAACCAGCCAGAATAGAGCTGGAAGGGACCTTGGAGGTCTTTTAGTCCAGCCCCCACCTCAAACAGGAGACCCTGTACCAATTTGGACAAGTGACTGTCTAGTCTCTTCTTAAAAACTTCCACAACTTCGGGAGGCAAGTTGTTTCACCCGGGAATTATTCTTATTCTAATCTATAGACTAAGAATAGCTTTGCCTGCAACAGAATTTTATCCTATACCGTCATTGACCCCAGAAAAGATTCTTTGGCCTTCTTCTTTTTCATGGATGTATTTTTATTCTTGCCCAAGCCAAAAAACGGAATGTGGGGAGGACAGAAGAGGAAGGAGGCGTCTAAGTGTCTGCTGGTTTTAACTGTGGGAGCGGTCAACACTCACAAATTTTCAGCATCCCCAGTTCCAAGAGGTGCATCTTGGTGGCAAGCTGTGCCATGGGTTAACTGTTCTCATTGTCAGGAAATTTCTCCTTATTCCACGTTGCTTGTTTCCATGATTAATTTCCATTCCTTATTTCTTGTACCTGCCCTCTGATGCTTTAGAAAACAAATTGACCCTTCCTCTTTGTGGCAGCCTATCAAATATTAAAGACTGCTATCTGTTCCCTTAGTTCTTCTTTTCTCTAGACCAGATATACCAGTTCCTGAAACTATATTTTGTATGTTTTACTCCCCGGGCCTTTAATCATCCTAGTTGCTTTTCTCTGCACTTTTCCCAAAGTATCAAAAAAAAAATTTGTAATGTGCTGAACAAAGTGGATGTAGTACACCAGGTATAGCCTTACTAAGGCTTTATAAAGCAGTACTAATACTTCATGTGGTTTTGATTCTGTGCCTCTGTTTATACAACCAAGGATTGTATTAGAACTGGGGTGGCGCAGTAGTTAGAGTGCAGCACTGTAGACTACTTCAGCTGACTGCTAGCTATAGTTCAGCAGTTCAGATCTCACCACTGGTTCCAGGTTGACTCAGCCTTCCATCCTTCTGAGGTGGGTCAAATGAGGGCCCAGATTGTTGGCAGCAAGAGGCTGACTCTGTCAACAGCTTAGAGAGGGCTGTAAAAGCTCTATGAAGCAATATATAAGTCTAAATGCTATTGCTATTGCTATTGCCATTAGCCTTTTTGACTGCTGCTGCAGACTCTTGGCTCATGTTTCAGGAAGCATTCCAAAGATTCCATAGTACCTCTCATAGTTACTGTTTGTGAGCCAGGTTTCACCTAATCTTTACTTGTTGTACCTTTGGTTTTTCCTGCCTAGGTATAAAAGTTTGTTTTTCTTCATATTAGATTGAAAAGGGTGGATGACTTACCAAGCATAGACAACTTCGGTTTGGACAGTCAAAAATTTGACAGATGTTATGCCTAGCACGGCATTAATTATGACTTTAAGAACCATAAAGAATATCCATCTTAATTTTTAATGCTGCATGACATTTTTTTAGACAAGGAAACAATCAAATCTTATAGGTCAGGGTTCTCCAACCTTGGCAACTTTAACACTTGTGGACTTCAGCTCCCAGAATTCCTCAGCCAGCCATAAATGATAGAGTTGGAAGAGGCCTGAAGGGTCATTTAAGTCAGGGGTCTCCAACCTAGGCAATTTTAAGACTTGTGGACTTCAACTCCCAGAATTCCTCAGCCAGCTTGGAGTTGAAGTCCTCAGGTCTTAAAGTCGCCAAAGTTGGAGACTCCTGTTATAGGTAGTCTTTGACTAAGGACCACAGATGGGGCCAGAACCTCAGTTACCAAAATGAGCCAGTTGTTAAGTGAGTCCCGCTCAATAGTATGACCTCCTGGGCCATGGTTGTTAAGTAAACGACTTCCAGTTCAGCCAATATGGCTTCCCCCATGGGATTTGCACCTTGGCCAAAAATGCAGGACACATGGCCCTTGAATGCTGCAGCCATCATAAACAGATGCTGGTTGTGAAGGGCCTGAGGTTTGATCACGTGACTGCAGGGATGCTACAAGAGTTGTAAGTGCAAGGACCAGTCAGCGTAAATTCCCTTTTTCAGCTCCACCCTCACTTTGAATGGTTGCAAACTGAATGGTTATAATTCAAGGACTATCTGTCTGGGGGCTGTCACCTGCATGCAGGAAGAATTTAAGTGACTTTTTGGAAGTCTTTTCACACGTGGGTGTGTCCCCGGGCACGGGGGTTAGAGTCGTGGTGGGTTGATGCCGGTTTGGACCGTTTTTTTAGAACTGGTAGTGGAAATTTACCGCCGCTTGCTAAACCGGCAGTAATGACCGGCAGTCCATGCTCCCAAACTGGTCCTCTGTTCATGGTGACTTGCAAAAATACAAGCCATGCGAAGCCTTCTGCATATGTGGAAAGGGTAATTTATGGGTCTTTTGCATGCTGTGATTGGGGCACGCGTGCAAGCAAAATGCACATTTCTGTCGCAAGTGCGAACCCGTAGGGAAGGTAAGTGAACCCACTGCTATGTTAGAGGGTTCGTTAGAGATGGCGAGGCAGCTATTATTTGTTGGTCTGTGGCTGCTGTTTATGTTTTATTTTGTGTTGCTGCCTTGCGGTGGCTTCTTCTAACCCACCCCCCCGAGTCATTTGATAGCTTTCAAAAGGCATTGAACCAATATTTTAGACATGTGCTGTGTTCCCTAATTGAGTGGTGCAGTGGCCTAGAATTGGAGCTCTCGCCTCACAATCAGGAGGCTGTGAGTTCGATCCTAAGTAGAAGGCAGATATTTCTCTCTCTGGGCACCATGAGAATAGATCTGCTGAACAAAACTGCATTGACAACAGGTGGGGCATCCAGCCAGTAAACATTCAGCTCCATTCAGTCGCCCAAGACTCCCCCCGCCCCCATGCAAGGGATTACAGGGTCATGAAGAGAGGATGACACTGTTTCTGTGTTCACTATTTGGATTTTTGTTTTATTTCAGAGGAATTTGACTCCCACCTGTGTGTTCTGGGACGTAGGCTCCAAGGGTAAGTGTCCGGAGAAGTTGGCTTTTTTTTTTTGGTGGGGGGAGCACGGGGGGAGGCACTTTGGGGGAGGTAACTGGGGTAAGGAAGGAGAAAACAAGCAAACAAAGAGTGAAACAAGAGGGGGAAAGGGATATTTTTGTATATTATGAATGAGTGTAATATAATGGTTTTAAATGTAAATGGTTTGGGATCTGATTTAAAATGTTACAGGATATTGAGAATGGCTAAGCAAAATAAGGTGGATATTATGATTTTGACAGAAACACATAAAAGACAGGGAGGAAGGGATAAATTGATTAATGATAGAAATTGGAAATGGGTATATGAATCTCGAGGAATGCAAAATAGTAGAGGTATGGCGATTCTTATTCATCAGAGGGTTTTATTTGAAGAGGTTGGAGTTCAGAAAGATAGAGAAGGGAGGTGGTTTTTTTGTTAAAGGGAAAATTAATCAAAAGAAGTTGACATTGGCAGCAATTTATGCCCCAAATGCGAAAACAAAACAATTTATAATAGATACAAAAAGGAAGCTAGATAACTTTATGCAGGGCACAACGTTTTTGGCAGGAGATTTTAATATGCAATTAACAATGGGGTCGGAAATAGTAGGATGTTACACTTAAATAGACTTAATATGGTAGATCTCCATGCAGATATCCCAAATAGAGCTACGTATTATTCAGCAAGATATCATATATGCATTGACTATATATTAATGAATAGAGTGGGCAATATACAAGTTTAAAAAGTAGATATCAAAAGTATTTGGTTGTCAGATCATGCCCCACTATTGGCAAAATTGGAAATAGGTCAGGAATGCAACCAAAGAATTTGGAGATATAATGCAGTTGTAACTGCTAGTGAACAAGATAAAGATAAATTGCAGACAGAATTGTGTGGATATTTTAGAATTAATGATATAGGTGATATTAAACAATCAATTGTTGCATGTAAGGCTTTTATGAGGGGACAATGTATATGTATGGAAGCAGATATTAGAAAGAGGTGGGGTAGAGAAAGGGAAATGAAGATAAGGGAAATAGACTTGATACAAGAGCAGCTAAGATTAACTAAGAGTAGGGATTGGAATAGTTTATTGAAATTGAAAAGGAAACAATTGATGGTATATGATGAGATCCAATGGAATAAGATGAGAATGATGATGAGACAAAAACATTGTGTTAGGGGACAAAACCAATGCAACAAATGGCAAGATATTTGAAGAAGAGGAAAGAAAAATCATGTATATTAGCACTGAGAGACCCTAGTGGAGAGGTTAGATATGGTAAAGAGCAGCTAGAGAAGATAATGAGAAAATATTATGAGGATTTGTATAAAGAGAAGCAGGTTAATATAGGAGTCCTCAATGTTGGGAAAATAGTAAGCAAAGAAGACAAACAAATATTGAATGCAGAAATCACACAAAAAGAAATTACTAGAGTAATTAAAGGGTTAAAACAAACCAAAGCACCGGTAATGTTATAAAACTTATATGAATGTATTGTTGCCATACCTGGGGAAACTGTTTAATAATATACAGTAATACCTTGTCTTACGAACTTAATTGGTTCCGAAACGAGGTTCGTAAGGTGAAAAGTTCGTAAGACGAAACATTGTTTCCCATAGGAATCAACGTAAAAGCAAATAATGTGTGCAAACCCACTTTAAGGCTTAAAAAAAGTGGCAGGCAGACAAAGTGAAGGCTAACGGAGTGGAGACAGACAGCAAGGAGAAGTAAGGAATGGAGGTCCTAACGAAGGCTAACGCCACCCCAAATCTCTCCCAAATCGCTTTCCCGAAAGCTTTGTATCTTGCCCCAAATCTCTCCAAAAATCGCTCCACCAAAATCTTAATTTCTTGCCCCAAATCTCTCCAAAAATCACTCTCCCAAAAGCTTAATTTCTTGCCCCAAATCTCTCCAAAAATCGCTCTCCCAAAAGCTTCATTTCCTGCCCCAAATCTCTCCAAAAATCGCTCCACCAAGAGCTTTCTATCTTGTCCCAAATCTCTCCAAAAATCGCTCCCCCAAAAGCTTCCTATGCCAGCTAAATCGAGTTCCTAACGAAGGCAAATGGAGTGAAGAAAGGCAGCAAAAAGAAACGAGGCATTTTGAAAGGAGAGGTGAGTTTGGAAGACTTTGGAAGTGATTTGGGGTGGCTTAGGAAGCTTTTGGGAGAGCGATTTTTGGAGAGATTTGGGGCAAGATACAAAGCTTTTGGGGGAGTGATTTTTGGAGAGATTTGGGGCAAGATATGAAGCTTTTGGGGTAGCAATATTTGGAGAGATTTGGGGCAAGATATGAAGCTTTTGGGGGAGCGATTTTTGGAGAGGTTTGGGGCAAGATACAAAGCTTTTGGACTGGTGATTTTAGCAGCAAGATGGGGTGAAGGAAGCGGCAGGCTAGAGGGGATTTTGGCAGCAGGATGGGGCGGCTGTGGGGAGCAGAGGAAGCAGAGGGCTAGAGGGGAACGTGGCAGGGAAATGGGGCAGCTCCAGCGTTCTCCGCCTCAGGTGCAAGCAAAAGGAGGCAGGGAATTCCGTCGGGGAATTCCCATGCAAGCAAATGGGAAATCCCGGTGGTGACAGTCACAAGGCAAGGGAATCCCTTCGGCAGTCAGATAGCTCATGCACAGTAGTAGAGCCCACGGACCCGGGCTCAGGTTCGTAAGACAGAAAGGGTTTTTAAGACGAGGCAAAGAAATCTTAAACCCCGGGTTCGTATCTTGAAAAGTTCGTATGACGAGGGGTTCGTAAGACGAGGTATCACTATATTGTTATCTCATGATATCCCGCAGACATGGAAGCTTTCAGAGATTGTTACTATTCTGAAAATGGATCAAGATCTAAGAGAGCCTGGGTCCTACTGTCCTATCAGCTTGGCAAATCAAGATTATAAAATATTTATGAAGATATTGGCAAATAGACTTGAAAATATTTTACCAAAAATAATTGAAGAGGATCAATACGGATTTGTGAAGGGAAGGAAAATAAGTGAACCAATTAGAAATGTAAAAAATGTGATGCACCATGCTACCGTTACTAAAAGGAAATTAGGAATTTTGAAATTAGATGTTTATAAAGCTTTTGATAAAGTTAACCATAGTTATTTATATAAACTATGTAAGGAATTAAATATGGGGGATATATTTTGTGAAATTATAAAAGAGGTTTATAAAGGGAATGAAGCGTATATAATGGTGAAAGGACAAAGAACGCAGAAAATTAAAATATTAAATGGCACCAAGCAGGGATGTCTTTTATCTCCAATGTTATTTGTAATAGCAATAGAGATGTTAGCTAATAAGATAAGACAAGACAACACTTGGGCAGGATACAAAATAGGAGAAATAGAAATGAAATTAAACCTATTTGCAGACGATGCAATTATATTGACCCAGACCCCGATGGAAATGATTAAAGGTATAAGAAATATTTTACAAAAGTTTAAACAGGAATCAGGATTATTATTATTATTATTTTATTATTATTATTTATTAGATTTGTATGCCGCCCCTCTCCGTAGACTCGGGGCGGCTCACAACAATAACAAAGACAATGTAAGAACAAATCTAATAATTTATGTACATAGCACTAACAGAGAGTCACTGGCTGAGGTGGTAGGAGTCAAATGGGGAATTAGTCTGGAATCCCCATGTGGACACAAGAAGATGAATTGTTTATGAAATTAAAATCTTTTTGATTTTAGCCAGCCTCCCGGGCAAGTGGAACACATCAGGGTGTGAAGTGGTGCCAGGAGAACATCAAACAACCTGCCTTTGTGACCATCTCACTTTCTTCGCGGTGCTCCTGGTGAGTATCTTTGCAGAGCAAGTTGGGGAAAAAATAGGGGGGAGGCCTTCCAGATGTTGCAGAGTGTCTAGAACAACTGATAATCCGAAGGAATTCAGCCACTGATTGTGTTGTAATTTGACCCAGTCTGGAGGATCTTGCTCCTGAGCTCACTGAAAGATTTCTTGTGATCTTTTCTCACCTTTTGTGCTTCCTAAACCGCTTCCTTCCTTTCTTCTCGCAGGTGTCGTCTCCGGAACTCGACCACATCCACCATAAGTACTTGACTATTGTGACTTATGTCGGTTGCATCATTTCAGCTCTAGCTTCGTTCTTCACCATCTTCTTTTTTCTTTGTTCAAAGTAGGTTGGGGTGGAGTGGGGAATTTGTGCACCCTATCAATGGAGACGAGATGCCCACAAACGGGGGTCTGCGGGAGGCGGGAATCTGCATGCATTGGAAGGACAGGTGTTTTGTGAGCTGGATGGAAACTGATGACCTGTGGCTGCCCAGTCTTTTGGACTTCAATTTCCATGAGTCCCAACCAGCATGGCCAACAACATGTCAGAAATCCAGTCAGAAGGGATTTCTGGAGGGAGACTGCCAGACCCGGCCCAAACTTGGTCTCTTAGGAAAGAAACATTTTTGAGTCCATTTGTAAAGAAAAAAACCTTGTAGTAAAAGTAATGCCAAACCAGAATGAAAGATTGTGTGTGAAAATCCCTAGGGCAGAATCTTTTTGGTTCGCATGCCAAATGTTTCTCCATTTCTTTTAAAACAATATTCCTCAAAATATTTCATTCTTCTAGGAGAGGGGTGGGTGCTAACTTTCTACTGTGCTTCCCTGAAAATTAGACCGGGTCTTATTTTCTTTTGTCTCCTGAAAAAATGGCCAGGTCTTATTTGGGGGGAGGTCTTATTTTAGTGCATGCACTCAAACAACATATCTTTTCTTTTATGTACACCAAGCACCAAGAAAAATTCCTTGTGTGTCCAAACACACTTGGCCAATAAAGAATTCTATTCTGTTCTATTCTATTCTATCCCATTCTATTCTATCTCATCCCATCCATTCCATTCCATCGTATTCCATTCCATGTTATTCTCTTCTGTTCTCTTCTGTTCTAATTTAATTTCTATTCTATTCTAGAGTACTTTATTCCAAAAGTGTGATCAGTCTTATTTTTGGGGAAACACGGTACAAAGCCTTGGGGGTGAAACTCTTTCCTACAACAGGTCCTAAGGCTTTCCATGGCTGTAGCTCTGAGCAACAAAAGAAGCACAATGCTATTTCTTCTTCCCAGGAAGAAGCAGAGAGACCACATCGTCTACGTCCACATGAACCTCCTCTGGGCCATCTTTCTCCTTGACATGGGCTTCCTCATCGCCGTGCCCCTGGCTCCTACCGGAGGGGAGACAGCTTGCAAAACTGGCGGGATGTTCCTACACTTTGGCATGCTGGCGTGCTTGACATGGATGGCCATCGAGGGCTACAGTCTCTACCGGCTGGTGGTCGAGGTCTTCAACTCCTACATCAAACATTTGCTTCTCAAGCTCTGCTTGGTGGGCTGGGGTGAGTGATGGAGGCCTTTGGGGAAGCAAATCTCAGGTCACCTAAAACCTCAAAGGTTATGACCAGCTTCTTAGAAGGCGAAGCAGACAGCGAGAGGAAGAAGGTGGGCACAGCCGCGAAAGACTGGTGCAGCGCTCCAATTCAGAGTAGCTTCTGCTGTGAATTCAGGAAGTGAATGATGAGCCGGGTTCTCACAGACAAAACTTCCTGGATGTCAGCAGCTGGTCCCTACCAGTACAGTCGACGCCATTGTACCGGTAGCGAAAATGGAGGTGCATGCGCATCTCCGCAGCTCCAGCATGCATGCACGTGCACGTCCGAGCAAGATTTGGCTTCTGCGCATGGGCAGGAAGCAAAATCTCACAAGGGGATGTGCATGCATGGAAGCAGAAGCCAAAAGAATCATCGAATCATCGAAATCTCACGTGCCCATGTCCCCTTGTGAGATTTTGCTTCCTGCACATGTGTAGAAGCAAAATCTTGCTCAGATTTGCACGCACGCCAGAGACACAGAACTGTGCGCGCAGCACCCTGGGAGCAGCAGGAGCGGTAACCCCCGCCTGCTGGATGTAGACACAGAAGAACCAGGTGGGAAAAAAGGCCTTTAAACCAGGGGGCTTCAACCTTGGCAACTTTTAAGACCTGTGGACTTCAACGCTCAGAGTTTCTCAGCCAGCTTTGCTCTGGGAGCTGAAATTCACAAGTCTTAAAAGTTGCCACGGTTGGAGCCCCCTGGTATAAATGGAGGGCATTGTTTTTGATTGTAATGTATTAGACATTTTTCAATTTGGGGGGACTTTATCCCAAAGGTGTTTTTGTTTGCAACAGGCAACTGGACTTTTTTTTTTTTTCTGAAGAGCTTTCGCTTCTCAGAGCCAAAGCATCTTCTTGGATAAGAAGCGAAACGTCTTAAAAAAAAAAATCAGAAAGTCCCGTTGCCTCTTGAAAAAGCACCTTTGGGACAACCATGACCTAGGATGGCGGAGAATCTCCATAGTCTTCTTCATATTCTTAAGAAAACATTATGCTTTTAAAAAATCTCTTCCCTTATTGTCAGAATGGATTACTCTTTTTGACAAACGTGTGATTAAATGGCATGATTTAATTAGCATTTTTAATAAAAAGCCTTTTTAATCAAATTTGCTCTTTAGAAAAGCTATTCTCAGTTTCTTTTCTTTTCCTTCCTTCCTTCAATTTCTTTCTTTCTTTTTTGCTAGAATCAAATGGCTCTTCACCGAGAGTCTCCTCCCATGAGTCTCAGATTATTTAACTTGGCTCTAGTTTTAGGTTCTCCGATTCTGTTTTTAATTGGATATTTCTTTATTCAGCATAATGCTTGGAAAGAGACTAGGAGGGAAGTATACAGTAGACAGCATGGAAAAAGTTTAAATCAATGGAAAACATAAATAATAATAATAATAATAATAATTTATTAGATTTGTATGCCGCCCCTCTCCGAAGACTCGGAGCGGCTCACAACAGTAATACAAAATAAAACTATATAAAGTTTAAGTTTAAGTTTAATCAGATTTGTATGCCGCCCCTCTCCGCAGACTCGGGGCGGCATACAAAACTTTCTGAGCGAGCAATGTGGCACTAATTTGGGTTGTTCTTTGCAGGTCTTCCCATATTTGTTGTGTGTCTAATTTTTGTGATCGATCAGTCCCACTACGGCCCTTTCTCTTTTAAGATCTACGAGGCTGCAGGTGAATACACCAATTCCACCATGTAAGTTCTTGATGTGTGTGAAAAAAGCGCCCCCTACTGTCTGTTCAGAAAAGTGTATTTCTCCTTGAGGATTAATAACCCTAGCAGCTGACAAAATATAGTTGTTGTTGTTAGTTGCAAAGTCATGTTCGACCCATCAGGACCCCATGGACAACGTTCCTCCAGCCCTTCCTGCCATCTACTATCCTTTGGAGTCCATTGAAGTTCACGCCGACTGCTTCAGGGACTCCATCCAGCCACCTCATTCTCTGTCGTCCCCTTCTTGTTTTGCCCTCAAAATACTAATTCTAATATATGTATGTACTACTATTAATTTAATTTTCTTTGATTTTCTTCTGTACTTACTATTGCGTTTTCTTTTCTAAAAGTGGAAAATTAATAAAAAAATATTTAAAAGAAAAGAAAATAACTTATGACTGCAATTGGAATTAGAATTTCCATTGCTAAGTAGGCGCTTGTTAATTGAGTCGTGACTAGTTTTATGACTTTTTTCCCCCTGCCCGTTCTGCAAATCACTTCAGTTAAGCGAACTGACTTACGACCATAACCGCCCAACATTTCTGTTGCTAAATGAGACCGTTGTTAAGCGAACTTTGCCCCATTTTATGACCTTTCTGACCACAGTTTATGTCAACAACTATCAACATCACAAAAGGAGGTTGGCACTGCCACATTTCGTGACTAGGCTTATTGAGGCCCCACTTAGCATAACTCAGAGAGGCCTGAGATTCTATGTTTCTATCAAGATTGCAACGAGGCTCGTTATCCCACCTGCCCTGTTAGCATAGCCCATCTTTTGGTCCCTTGAGGCTCATTGTGGAAACACCTGTATCCAGGTAATGCTGTAACATCATTTCCATCAACCAAGTTCCTTGGAGAACAAGGGAATCAGGGAATGAGCAGAGGCGACAAAGAGGGCGGGATGCATCACCTTCATGATTGGCACCAGAGTGTCCGGGAAAGTCCTGTTTTGGGGGGAAGGTGTCATCTTAAGGAAACTTTCCCAGCCTATTTGAATGCTCATATTCCAGTTTTCATGCACTTGCCAGCTAGATAAATACTGTAGTATGTGGACTTAACCTTTCTGTTTTTTTCTCCTCTTCGTCTTCTTCAGCTGTTGGATTACCAAAAAGGAGATCAACGATTTCCTGAATTTGGGCTATTTAAGCCTGGTGCTCTTCTTCAACAGCATCATGCTGGCCACTATGGTCTATGAGATTCTCAGGCTGAGACATCGAGAGCATCAATGGGAATATGTGGTGATGCTCCTGGGCCTGAGCTGTGTCCTGGGCCTCCCCTGGGGGTTGGCCTTCTTTGCCTTCGCTTCTGGGACCTTCAAGCTGGTGGCCGTGTATCTTTTCACCATCATCAACTCTCTCCAAGGTCAGTGAGTATTCCTGCTCCTCTTCGTCTTGAGATCTGCCACTTTATCAGGTTTTGTCCCTTGGATTTTCATGCAACACAAGACAAGAGTTGCATTTTGCCTTTGTGACTTCACCTTTTCAATTCAGTCTGAGCTTGTGAAAATGATGGTCTTCACTAGACTAGCCATGCCCAGTTCCTGCAATCATTCATTGTATGTTTTATCCTCCAATCTCCTAGTCATCTTGGTTGTTCTTCTCTGTACTCTTTCTAGACTCTAAATCTAGAGTCTCAACATCATTTTTATAGTGTGGTGACCAATGCAAAGAATGTGTTTCACCTCTGAATTTCAGCCCTTCCACAACATTGACCATCCGCAACAGATCTGATGGTGAAAATATTCTGATGGTGAAAATAGCAATAACATTAGCATTTAGACTTATATACCGCTTCATAGAGTTTTCACATTCCTCTCTAAAGAGTTTACAGAATCGACATATTTGCCCCCAACAATCTGGGTCCTCATTTTACCCACCTTGGAAGGACGGAAGGCTGAGTGAACCTTGAGGCAGTAGTGAGATTTGACCTGCTGAACTACAGCTAGCAGTTAGCTGAAGTAGCCTGCAGTGCTGCACTCTAACCACTGCGCCACCCCGGTTTCCCGTGAAAGGTTGACACGCAGCAGTGTTCAAAAGGCATCAACACTGCTGCTTGTCAACATTTCACGGGAAACCAAAGTTAGGAAACCTAAGTTGGTGAGATTCTAGAAAGAGTGCAGAGAAGACCATCAAAGATTATTTCTGTTTTCTTAATATTGCCAGAATATACTCCCTATGGCTTATAATAATGATGCCGCTCTGTGGAAATTAAACCTGCTAAAGAAAAAATATATACATTTTTGAAATCAGAACAAAAAATGATTTAGAAAATTACAAGGTCAACTGCAATAATTACAAAAAGTATTTTTTGTAGAACTGTGTTATGAGACTGGAGGTTAAAATATACAAATGACACTTTTCAGGAACTGGGCGCATCTAATCCAATGAAGAGAAGGGCTAGGGGTGACTTGACAGCCTTCCAATATTATTCCACAAAGAAGAGGGGTCAACCTAGTGTTCAAAGCACCTAAAGAAAGAATGGATGGAAATTTATGAAGGAAAGAAGCAACCTAGAACTAAGAAGAAATTTCCTGATAGTGAGAACAATTAATCAGTGGAACGTATTGTCTCCAGAAGTTATGGGTGCTCCATCACTGGAGGCTTTTAAGAAGAGAGATTCTACATTAAGATTCTACATTTAGGCAAGAAAAATAAAATGCACATGTATAGTATATGTGGTACATTGCTCAGCAGTGGTAACTGTGAGAGGGCTCTTGGAGTCCTAGTGGACAACCATCTAAATAGGAGCCAGCCGTGTGCAGCAGCTGCCAAAAAAGTCAACACAGTTCTAGGCTGCATCAACAGAGGGATAGAATCAAGATCATGTGAAGTGTTAATACCACTTGATAAGGCCTTGGTAAGGCCACACTTGGAATATGGCATTCAGTTTTGGATGCCATGATGCAAAAAGGATGTTGAGACTCTAGAAAAGGTGCAGAGAAGAGAGACAAAGATATTTAGGGGACTAGAGGCTAAGGCATGAAGAAGGATTGCAGGAACTGGGCATTGCTAGTTTGATGAGGAGAAGGACCAGGAGAGACGTGATAGGAGCGTTCCAATATCTCAATGGTTGCCACAAAGAAGAAGGAGTCAACCTATTCTCCAAAGCACCTGAGGGTAGAACAAGAAGCAATGGGTGGAAACTAATCAGGGAGAGAAGCAACTTAGAAATAAGGAGGAATTTCCTGACAGTGAGAACAATTAATCAGTGGAACATCTTGACTCCAGAAGCTGTGAATGCTCCAAAATTTTTAAGAAGATGTTGGATAACCATCTGTCTGAAGTCATGTAGGGTTTCCTGGCTAAGCAAAGAGGGTTGGACCAGAAGACCTCCAAGGTCCCTTCAAACTGTATTATTCTTTGTCTATTGTCTACTTTTTATAGAGTAATAAAATCTCGCAAATCTGATGACATTTCCACCTATCTTCATGTGAACTAGGGAGATTCCTGTCTGAGATGCTTTCTCAGATTACATTTCTGCCCCAGACTCAGATTTCTTCGATCTATCTGTTGCCTTGGCTGCAGCTCTTCCTCCTTTCCTCGAGGTTTTTCCTACAGTACTACATGACACTGCAGTTCTAGCCGTGTCTTTGAATTCCTCGCTCCCTTCCGGGAACTGCTTAACCCCTGCGACCTCCTCCTGTTCCTCCAGGTTTCCTCATCTTCCTCTGGTACTTGGCCAAAGTGCTCCAGTCTCGCAGGTCAAATTCCATGCAGTGCACGACCTCCAACAGCCTGAAGCTGCAGTCCACCAGCTCCACCATCTGACCTCGTCCTGTCCAGGGGGACTTTGGATGAGAGACGCTCACACAAGGATCTTCCTGGAAACTCAGCCAAACAATTCTTTGGTGGACTTGGATGACTTTCATACCTCTGAGCAGCTTCAACCCGACGCTGATCTTCTTTTCTGTCAATATTTGTATGGCTGTTTTTTCAATGTAAATATTTTTTTTTAAAAAAATTCCACTGGTGTAAAAAGTTTATGAGAGTACATTGAAATTTAAACTATGTATATTAAAGACAAATGTTATTAGTGTAGATGTGATTACATGTGGTTAAATATAGCTCAGAATACTAGTTTGTTTGTGTTCTGTGCCAGGCTGGTTGTTTGGGACTGCGAGAGGCCTGGGACTACGAAACCTATCCCAGCCTGTTCTTGGAACAGCAAGCTTCAGCAAACCTCCCACTAACTAAATGCAGTTCGGGGGTCAGAAAAGTAATGCTGTGGCCTGTCGGCCATCAGCCAGATCAGAGGAGGAAGAGTGGGAGTCAGGAACAACCTGAGAGCTCTGAGGAGGGAATGGAGCTGGCAGAGAGAGAGAGAGGTGGAGCCTGGGCCATGCATCAGCCCTCAGATGGAAAGTCAACAGCCCCCAGGTTTGGAGGTGGCTGGTGAGGAAGAGGAAGAACGGCTGGGTCCAGTACCTGATCACGGATGCACAGAAGGCAGAGGAGAGGAGAGCAGTGGGCATCTAAGGGCTGGTCCTTTGGTTGGAAGTGCCACCATTGCTAGTGAAGCCCTCACCCTACCTCTGGGGATCAAAGGCAGGGGGCACAGATGAATAGACATAGCAGACAACTATCTATCTCCCAGTCGGACAGACTTGTTAGCCTGCGATGAGAGAGAAACTTAACTTCAGCGATTTGGTTGTGTTTAGGAAATTGGGTCAGAACACGTAAGCTCCTGCACTTAAGACACGAAAAGCCAATTTACTTATTGTGAGAGCAGTTCGTCAGGAAGGTCAGAGGGACACCCCCCCCCCTGTAAACGCCTGATTGGTCAGATTGTAAAAATATCTTCCAAGGTGCCAGAATAGAAGCTTTAGTTCCTAACATCATGGGAAAATTGTCTTTTCCATGGGCTTAGGCGACCCCTGTGAAACGGTTGTTCTACCTCCAAAGGGGTCCCGACCCCCAGGTTGAGAACCACTGGTTTAAGGACTCCTGCCTTGGCCTGGGGGTTAGATTACAAGACCTCCAGGGTCCCTTCTAGCTCTTGGATTCTATGACCTGGCCCTCTGCCCTTCCTCTTTTCTTCTGAAGCCCGTTCTCAGCAAATTTCTTTTGAACGTTTACCTAAGAAATGTTGATGCAAGAGAAGACCACAAATGACCTTTGTTTCTTGGGTAAAATTAAAAAAAAATGAAATAAAGGCAGCGTCTGCCTTTGGGTCTCAGACATGCTCCAGAGTGGCAAGGGCCACCATTCAGCTATTTATTGTCAGGGAGCAATGGCTAGAATGCAGTATTGGGGACTTTAACTCTGCCCACAGTCTGAAGTTCTAGAAACCACCCAGAAGTGCTGGAAAGTCGATCAACCGAACAGCAGCAATAAAGGACTAATTTTGGGCGCCTTGCAAATGAAGCACAACCTCTAGAGGGCACAAAAAGACCACACAGTGCAAATCGGCTGCTGTTGAACATAAAATTGTCATGACTGGGGGATCCAAAGGTAAACGTATTTTCACGGAGACTACCAACATCGAACATTGCTGGATGGAATTGGAAGCAGGACTGAGAGAGTAAGGTGCTAAATTAGAAAAAAAAAAACTTGCTGCAGAGTTTAAAAAGTTTTCCCCAAGTTGCTGACTGTATTTCTTAACTGAGAAAAGAGAGAGAAGAAATTTGGTATTTGGCAATAGAGAAATTGTAATTTATTTTGCAAATGAACTGCTCCAGAGGTCCTCAAACCTGGCAACTTTAACATTTGCAAACTTCAACTCCCAGCTCTGCTGGCTGGAGAATTCTGGGAGTTGAAATCCACAAGTCTTAAATTTGCCAAGTTTGAAGACCTCTGATTCAATCTTTGACTTATGATTACATTTCAGCCCACAATTTCTATTGCTAAGTGAGAACCCTGTGAAGAGAGTTTTGCCACTATTCTATGACTTTTCTTGCCACAGTTGTTAAAGGAATCACTGCAGTGGTTAAGCGAGCCACACAGTTGTTAAGCGAATCCAGCTTCCCCTTGGAATTCACTTGTCAGAAGGGCGCAAAAGGCGATTCCCACGACCCCGGGAGACTCCAACCATCATAAATACGAGTCAGTAGCCAAGCATATGAATGTGGATCACATGACCACGAGGGTGTTGCAAAGGTTGTTAAGGATGAAAAATGATCATAAGCAGTGAAGAGCTACCAAAATTTTTACTACCACACTGTCCGTGGCTTATGCAGGACGCCCTACATTTCTTTCAACATCTTTCAGTGCAAATTGTGGCAGAGCTCCATTTTCAGCACCCCACTGCGTTCCCCCCCCCCCCCCCCCCCCGTCCGGGCAGCAGCCCACCTCTGGTCACAGTCACTTTGGTAACTTCGGACGGTCCCTAAATGAACCGTTTTTAAGTTGAGGGTTGCCTGTAATGTAACCAGGCAGGATTCCTCATTTAAGAAGAGCCGAGACCTGTGATGGCAAACCTGTAAGGTTCGCATGCCAAAAAAGGGTGTGTGCGTGTGCTAGGATACACGCATGTGCCCATCCCCATTCCCCCACCGCCATTCGCAACCCCTGCGCTGCCCCTGTACATGTACACACACACACACACACACACAGTTCCTGCACAGGCTCACAGCCCTCACCGAAACCTGGGATGGTGAAAAAATGTACAAACAGGCAAACCGGAGGTTCAGAAAAAGGACTTCCGCTTTGCCCATTGTGCTGTTTTTTTGCACTCTGGAGCCTTCCTGAAGCCTCTGAGTGAAAAAAACACCACAACAGGCAAACTGGAAGTCCATTTTTTTTGAACTTCTGGTTTGCCCGTTAGGCAGTTTTTAGCACTCGGGGGCTTCCCTGAAGCATCTGGAGGGCAAAACGGCCTTCCCTAAGGCCAAAGAACAGCTGGCTAGCGCTGGAGCTGAATAGGGCAACCCCCCACATGCCATGGGTTCGCCATCACAAGTCTGAAATAGTGGAGGTTCTCCTGCTTGAGCAGGGGGCTGGACTAGAAGACCTCCAAGGTCCCTTCCAGCTCATTCATTCTAAGTGGTGCTCATATTTGATAATGATCAGTTTCCACCCTTGTGGTCCCTGTGGGGCAAATGTACCTATCTGTGGCCTGAAGGAAGCCCTCATAAGAACATAAGAAGAGCCCTGTGGAATCAGGCCAAAGCCCATCGAGTCCAGCATTCTGTGTCACACATTGGCTCCCCAATTGTCTATGGGGATCTTGAGCAGAAAGAGAAGGCAAAACTCTCCCTTTCCCCTGACCCCCAACAAATGGGACCCAAGGGAACCTTGCCTGCCTCAACCAATATAGAGACGGCACTTGGACATCCATTTCAATAACCATCGATATACTCGACAACCATGAATCTGTCCAATCCTGCCTTAAAGCTATCAAGGCTGACAACTGTCACGACCTCTTCTGGAAGTGAATTCCATAAACCAAGGACCATCTGGGTGAAGAAATTGATTTGTCCTCACTTTTTTACCTATGAACTTTAGGGAGTACCCCCTTGTCCTAGTATTGTGTGATAAAGAAAAGAATTTTTCTCTATCCACCTTTTCTATCCCATGCATGATTTTATACACTTTGATCAAGTCACCCCTTAAACACCGTCTTTCAAGGCTGAAGGGACCAAGGCGTTGCAACATGGTTTCATAAGGGAGGGGCTCCATTTCCTTGATCATATTTGTTGCGCTTTTTTGCATCTTTTCCAGTTCCATTCTATCCTTCTTGAGGTGCGGTGACCAGAACTGTACACAGCACTCTAAATGTGGTCTCACCATCGATTTGTACAGAGGCAATACACCACTTACCGACTTATTTTTGACTCCCTTCCTAATCACGCCATGCATGTAATTTGCTTTTTTTTTACTGCTGCTGTGCACTGGGTTGACATCTTCATTGAGCTGTCCTTCAAACAGACCACAATTCCAGGGCTGTCTAATTTTCCGTGCATTAATAACGCTGCCAAAACCACAAAAGGAGGTTGGCACTGCCACGTTTTGCAACGTTTTCTTTCCAGTTCTGGAATTCTGCACGGGTTCCCATCCCAGACTTCAACAAGACTGCCTGCGTGTAGCCTGAGAACTCAGACATGGCCAGTCAGCTGAGACAAGCAGGGGAATCCCACCATCGGTTTCACTTCGCTTTTGAAACTGACTAGCCAGGGCTGCCATGACCAAAGTGTTCTTTCCCAGTTAAGGAGCTCTGCTGGTGTTCAGTGCTCCTGGTGCTGATTGAATTTAGCATAGCATAATGGCTGTTCCTTTATTCTTATTAGTTTAGAGACGTGGGTGGCGCAGTGGTTAGAACGCAAACTTTGCCACTGCCAGCAGTCCAATCCTGAATTGCTCAAGGTTGACTCAACCTTCCATCCTTCCAAAGTGGGTAAAATGAGGACTCAGATAGTTGGGGACAATATGCTGACACTTTACACCACCCAGAAAATGCCATAAAGCACTGTGAAGTGGTATGTAAGTCTAAGTGCTATGGCTATTTTTCCTCCTTCCTTCCTTCCTTCCTTCCTTCCTTCCTTCCTTCCTTCCTTCCTTCCCTCCCTCCCTCCCTCCCTCCCTCCCTCCTCCCTCCCTCCCCCCCTCCATCCATCCATCCATGATGAGCAATGGCTAGAAGGCACTATTGCAGGCTGACTCTGCCCAGTGCCAGAAGTTTGATCCTGAATCGCTCAAGGTTGACTTAGCCATCCTTAGCCTTCAAGCCAAAACCTTGAGCCATCCTTCCAAGGTGAGTAAAATGAGGACCCAGATGTGTGTGAACGGGTCCAAAGACGGGCTACAAGAATGGTGGAAGGTCTTAAGTATAAAACGTATCAGGAAAGACTTCATGAACTCAATCTGTATAGTCTGGAGGACAGAAGGAAAAGGGGGGACATGATCGAAACATTTAAATATATTAAAGGGTTAAATAAGGTCCAGGAGGGAAGTGTTTTTAATAGGAAAGTGAACACAAGAACAAGGGGACACAATCTGAAGTTAGTTAGGGGTAAGATCAAAAGCAACATGAGAAAATATTATTTTACTGAAAGAGTAGTAGATCCTTGGAACAAACTTCCAGCAGACGTGGTAGATAAATCCACAGTAACTGAATTTAAACATGCCTGGGATAAACATATATCCATCCTAAGATAAAATACAGAAAATAGTATAAGGGCAGACTAGATGGACCATGGGGTCTTTTTCTGCCGTCAGACTTCTATGTTTCTATGTGTGTGTGTGTGAAATAGGCTGATTTTGCAAACTGCTTAAAGAGAGGGCTGTAAAGCACTGTGATGCTTATGGTATATAAGTCTAAGTGCTATGGCTATTTTCCTTCCTTCCTTCCTTCCTTCTATCCATCCATCCATTCATCCATCCATCATGAGCAGTATCTACAATGCAATATTGTAGACTGATTCTGTCCACTGCCAGGAGTTCAATCCTGACCGGCTCCAGGTTGACTCAGCCTTCCGTCTTTCCAAGGTGGGTAATATGAGGACCCAGATTGTTGGGAGCAAGAACTGTGACGTGGTATATAAGTCAAAGTGCTATTGCTATTATAATATGAAATACAAAAATACAGAAGAAAATAATAGGGAAATAAGGGAGGGAGAAGGGGAGGCAAAAGTATAGGAAAGAAAGAAAAGGCATTGATTTCCAACTCCCTTTGGTCCAGTAGAATAAGATAATAGAATCAAACCTCAACCTTTTTACTTTTACATAATAGTATAAAGTAGCAATTTCTACAACAACAAACCTATCTATTCAGTAAACCCCAAAATTAAAGTTTCATTTTTTCCACCTCCAGCACAAGAAGTGGTTTCCAAGGAGAAACAAAAGCAATTGTGTCCCCCCACTCCTTAAATAAAGTAGTACATTTTGCCATCTCTGCTAACATTCATCCATTGAGGGGATCGAAGCCTTTCCATTTTTGTGCATAAAGTAATCTTGCTGCCATCAAGATTATATCTGACATATAATTTAATATATGACATCAAAGCGCAGCATAGTTTGAACAAATATTAACAGACTAACAGAGTTGGGAAGGACCTTGTGGATCATCTAGTCCCGTGATGGTGAAGCTATGGCACGTGTGCCGCAGGTGGCACACAGAGCCATATCGGAGGGCACAGGAGACTTTGCCATGTTTCAGCTCCAGCTGATTTTCAGTTTGTCGTTATGCTGTTTTTTGCATTCCGGAGAGTCCAGGAAGCTTCCCTGAACCCTCCACAGTGCAAAAAACAGCACAAGGGGCAAACCGGAAGTGTGTTTTCCCAAACTACTGCATTGCCCATTTGGGCATTTTCTTTCACCTACCAGGCTTCAGAAAGGCCTGTGCGCATGCGTGGGGAGCAGGATGGGGCGTGAGCATGTATGTAGTGGGGAGAGAAGGGGTGTGGGCATGTACATGCATGCCCACCCCTTTTGGGTTCGCCATCACTGATTTAGTCCAACCCCACCAACCAAGCAGGAAACACTACACGGTTTTTGACAGATGGCAGTCTCTTCTTGAAAGCCTCCCAACACTTCTGAAGGCAACTTCTATTCCATGGGTTGATTGTTCTCAATGTCAGAAAATTTCTCCTTATTTCCAGGTTGAATCTCTCCTGGGCCAGCTTCCACCCATTATTCCTTGTCTGGTCTGCAGGAACTTTGGAAAATAGCTCAACCCCCTCCTCTCTGTGGCAGCCCCTCAAATACTGGAAGACTGCTCTCATGTCTCCCCTGGTCCTTCTCTTCACTAGACTAGCCAGGCCCAGTTCCTGCAACTCTTCATCGTACGTTTTAGCTTTCAGTCCCCTAAACATCTTGTGCTTGACCTGGAAATTGCTCTGAGCTTTAACATATATTTGGAGGAGAAAAGCCATGACTGGGCCATGGTGCTCTCAGGGTGAGGAGGCACGCAGAGCTCTGCCGGTATTTCTTCCCAGGGGAAAGAAAACATTGAAAACATTGAATTATTCCATGTTAACATAATAACAGTATTGGAGGTGACCTTGGAGGTCTTCCAGTCCAGCCCCCTACTCAGGCAGGAAACCCAATACAGGTAGGCCCCGATTTACAACAGTTCATTTAGTGACTGTTCAAAGATAACAACGGAGGTGAAAAAGCAAGTTATTCACACTTATGACCCGTTCCAGATCCTCACGATTATGTGATCAACATTCAGCCGCTGGGCATTTTTAAGAAGTGGATCGAGGAAATAACTAAACAAACTTGAACTCAAACCAGAAACTTTTCTTTGAGGAATATTTAGAACAAAAGTAAATAGAAACCTTCAATATCTCACATTACATATCACGACGGCTGTTAGAATCTTATATGTAGAATTTTGGGAAACAGATATAATAATCCCTGCAAACACCATGATTATAACCACAATACTGGGATGTGCAGAGATGTGTGAATTGACAATGCAATTACATGATAAAGAGGAATTTTTAGAATTTGGGAAAATTAGTATAAATGGTTGGAACAATTAAAAAAAAGAATCAAAATAACTAATAATAATACTTAGGACATCTTGGGTGATGAAAAGATAAGAATAAATAAGTTAAAAGTAAATAATATAATAGATTGTTGATAAATGGAAGAAATACGATCAAGATATGTAACGCTGTAATATGAGTGTATATCATCTATTTTTAATCTTTGATGTTCTTAGGTTAGATTATGCTGTTTATGCTATGGTATAGTTTTTTTGTATGTCGGATTTGAATATATGTATATTTTGCATGTTGCTTTGTTTAAAATTTACTCAATAAAAATATTTTTTTTAAAGATTCAGTCGCTGGGCAGCCAACTCCCATTTATGATGGTTGCAGTGTCCAGGATCATGTGTTCCCCTTTTGTGACCAATGGAAAAATCAGATTCACTTAACAACCAGGTTACTAATTTAATTGCAGTGATTTATTTAATGTATGACAAGCATGGTCATAAAATTAACAACCCTTTCAATTATCAACAGAAATTTGGGGGCTCAGCTGAGGTTATAAATCCTGTACCATTTCAGACCCATGACTGTCCAATCCCTTTTGAAAAACTTCCACAACTTCTGGAGGCAAGTCGTTCCACTGACGAATTGTTCTTATTCTAATCCAGGGGTCGGGAACCTATGGCTCGCGAGCCAGATATGGCTCTTTTGATGGCCGTATCTGGCTCGCAGAGCGGCTCCTTGCACTGAGCTCCCGCTTGCAGCTGTCCCCCGGCTCCTGCTCGATGCCGCGGTTTTCGGCGCTGTTCTGCTGTGCCCCAAAGAAGGAAGGCAGGAAGAAGGAGAGCTCCATTCTTCGCGCCTTTTTCCCGCCTTCCTTCTTTGGGGCACAGCAGGATAGCGCCGAAAACCGCGGCATCGAGCAGGAGGCGGGGCACAGCTGCGAGCGGGGGCCCCAGGACGGAAGTACCGGCAGCGCCCCGCCCAGCTGAAACTTCACCGGCGTCGGCGGCAAGTGTCCTTTGTGGCCCGGTGGGAGGGGGGGCTGGGAGGGGGGGTGGCTGCAGCGGCCGCAGGCAGTCGCGGGGAGATGGCGGCGGCGAGAGGAAGCTCCAGGCGGCGGCGAGAGGGAGCGCTCTCTCTCTCTCTCAGCTGACTGCAAGCGGGAGCCCTGACGTGGCGGTCAGTTGAGAGAGAGAAAGAAAGAAAGAGAGACATATAAGAGAGGCAGAGAGAGAGAGAGAAAGAGAGACATAGCAAGAGAGGCAGAGAGAGAGAAAAAGAAAGAGAGACATAGGAAGAGAAAAAGAGAGACTTAGCAAGAGAGGCAGAGAGAAAGAAAGAGAGACATAGCAAGAGAAAGAGAGACTTAGCAAGAGAGGCAGAGAGAGAGAAAAAGAAAGAGAGACATAACAAGAGAGGCAGAGAGAGAGAAAAAGAAAGAGAGACATAGCAAGAGAAAGAGAGACTTAGCAAGACAGGCAGAGAGAGAGAGAAAGAAAGAGAGACAGAGAGAGAGAGAGAAAGAAAGAGAGATAGCAAGAGAGGCAAAGAGAAAGAAAGAGACATATAGCAAGACAGTGAAAGAGAGAGAGAAAAAAGCAAGAAAGAGATAGCAAGGGAGACAGAGAGAGAGAGAGCAAGGGAGAGAGAAAGACAGAGGAAGGGAAGGAGGGAGAGAAAAAGAGAGCAAAAAAGAGAGGAAGAAAGAAAGAAAGAGGGATGGAGAGAGAGAAAGAAGGGAAGGAAGGAAAAGAGAGAAAGAGGGAGAAATAGAGTGAAAGGGAGGAAGAGAGAGGGGTTTTTTGTCCAAACTTTTCTTTAGCGGCCTTTAAGACTTGCGGACTTCAACTCCCAGAGTTCCCCAGGCAGCTTCGCTGGCTGAGGAACTCTAGGAGTTGAAGTCTGCAAGTCTTAAAATCGCCAAGATTGGAGACCTCCTGCTCTATCTACACTGCTCAAAAAAATAAAGGAAACACTTAAACAACACAATATAACTCCAAGTAAATCAAACTTCTGTGAAATCAAACTGTCCACTTAGGAAGCAACGCTGATTGACAACTTGGAGTTTATATTGTGTTGTTTAAGTGTTCCCTTCACTTTTTTTTGAGCAGTGTACTTTGAAATTAACTTGGATACCACGGGCTCGTTCAGACCTGCGTTCACCGATGGGCGTAAAAACTAGATCGAAAAGGATATTGAGATGTGAAGCAATATTGTACGGCTCTCGCGGAATTATATTTCAAAATATGTGGCGTTTACGGCTCTCTTAGCCAAAAAGGTTCCTGACCCCTGTTCTAATCGATAGGCTAAAGAACAGCTTTTGCCTACAACGGAATTCTTATCCTATACGATCAGAAAAGGCTCTTTGGCGTTTCTTGTTCTTCCTCTTCCTCTTCTTCTTCCTCTTCTTCCTCTTCCTTCTTCCTCTTCTTCCTCTTGTTCTTCTTCCTGGGCGTAATTTTATTCTTGCCCAAGCCCCAAAAACGGGAAGGAGGGGAGGGCAGAAGAGGGAGGAGGGGGCGGAGGGGATTGCAGGCGGAAGATGAGCCTCGAAGACGAAGCGTCTCAGGGTCCCCTGTTTGCAACTGCGGGGGAGAGGGGGGCGGCGGTCGACCCTCGCAAACTTTGGCCCTCACCGGTTGCGAGGCGCGCACTTTGGATGTTCTTTCCCGCTCGCCCCGTCCTCCTCTCCTTCCGCAGATACAGCGTTTCCTGCGGTTGGACCAGATGACCTTTGAGGTCCCTTGCAGCTCTTGTCAATCTGTTAACGGCCTCGCTCCCCGCGCACCTTGCCGCCGAGAACTGGATTCCACCCGAGCGGAGGGGGGTGCGAAGGACAGCCGTCTTTCCCACGCCTCCACCAACTCCCCCCCCCTCGCCCGTGAACGTCCCCTCGCGCAAGGAAAGCCCCGCCTGTGGATCCGCGCAGATCAACCCCGGCTGGCCGTCGCTTGAGTGCCTGCTTAGCTCCCGCCGGAGAAGAGGAGAACGCAGCGGGCCCGGCAGTGAGAGAGAGAGAGGAAGGAAAGGCTGCAGGTAAGCAAGCGGCTGCGGGACTCCCCGACTCAAGGTTTTGCCCCTCTCCCACCTGGGCGGCTGGCTCCCAACACGCGGCTGTCCGGGAGGAGGAGGGGGCTTAGCTGAGCCCCAAGCGAGGGTCTTGGGGGAATCCAAGCAGCCGGAGCTGCTTCCCGGACCTCTTCGCCTTGCCAAGGTAGGGAAAGCGATAGGCTGCTTTGCCTCCGGGGGATTTGGGACCCTTGTGGGTCATCTAGTCCAACCCCAACCCCCTCAAGCAGGACTCCTTGCACCATTCCGACCAATGGCAGTTCAATCTCCCTTTGAAAGTCTTAAGTTGCAACTGGAGGTAGAGATGGAGGGAAGGAGCTGGAAGTGACCTCTGAGGTCTTCTAGTCCAGCCCCCTGCTCAAGCAGGAGTACCTACACCATTGCAGAGAAGTTAAGCCAAGTAATGTGAGATAGAAGCATAGAGCAGTGTTTCCCAACCTTGGCAACTTGAAGATATTTGGACTTCAACTTCCAGAATTCCCTGACAGTTGAAGTCCCTTCATAAAATATTGCTTCTCTGCATGCACATGAAGCAAAAAATACGAAATAATATGATGGGGCCCATAGGACTGCTACGAGAGCAGTTGTGTGCAAATTGCGCAATCTGGAGGCTGCTATGGTGTGCAGTCTGCTACTGGCTGGAAGGGACCTTGGAGGTCCTCTAGTCCAACCCTCTGCCCAAGACAGGAGACCTTAGACCAGTGATGGTGAACCTATGGCATGGGTGACACAGGTGGCACGCAGAGCCATATCTGCTTGCACACAAAGGGTTGCCCTAGCTCAGCTACAATGCGCTTGTTTCTGCTGGCCAGCTGGTTATTGGCTTGCACAGAGGCTCTGGGAGGGTTATTTTGGCTTCCAGGGAGCCTCCAGGGGGTGGGGGAGGGCGTTTTTAATCATATCCGACTCCATGGAATCCTTTGGAGCCTGGGGAGGGTGAAACACGAGCCTAGTGGGCCCACCAGAAGTTGGGAAACAGGCAGATTCTAACCTCCAGAGGGGCTCTGGGAGGTGGGGGAAGCTGTTTTCACCCTCCCCAGGCATTGAGTTATGGGTATGGGCACTCATGCATGCGCGATAGTGCGCACGCACGCTCTTTTGTCACCCAAGGAAAAAAAGGTTCGCCATCATTGTCTTAGACCTTTGAAATGATCTGTTCTTAAAGAGAGAGGTTGACTTTCATGAATGAATATACCAGTGGTAAAATCCAAACTTTTTTTTACTACCAGTTCTGTGGGCGTGGCTTGGTGGGCATGGTGTGGCTTGGTGGGCATGGCTTGGTGGGCATAGCAGGGGAAGGATACTGCAAAATCTCCATTCCCTCCTCACTCTGGGGCTAGCCAGTGGTGGTATTTGCCAGTTTTCTGAGCTACTCAAAATTTCCATTATCAGCTCTCTGAACTACTCAAAATTTCCACTACTGGTTTTCCAGAACCTGTCAGAACCTACTGTATTTCACCACTGGAATATATGTGTCCCATGATAATGTTGCAAGATCCAATCTGGGTCGATGAGTGGGACCAGAGGTTTTATCTTCCAAGCTTTCAGACTCACGCTGGAGCTCATCTTCAGGCAACTTCTGTCTAGCACTAGAGAGATATTCCCTGCAACGAAGCAAAGACAGACAGAACACCAGAGAGCAGAGAAAACCAATTTCGTTGTATGCGTGATGTGCAATGAAAATGAAGGCTTTGAACCTTGAAACCAGAGGGTTGAAAAAGAAACTGGTCCACATTTGTGGCAGGAGAGTGAACGGGGAATGAAAGAGGAACTGAAGAAACCGAAGTACTTCAGACAGCCTGAAGACAGAAACTAAGAACTCCAGCAAAGTTCACAAAAAAGGAGAGCGAAAGTTCAGGAATGAGACACAGAAAAGAGATGGGGTGGGGGTGGGGAATAGAGGAGAGAGAGAAAGAAGCAAAACTGATTGAAAAAGAGCAGCAAATTAAATCCAGGTTTCCTTTCCTCTCTGCCTATCTCAAGATTCTTGAGGAAGAGTGACATAATCCGCCACTACATCACGCAGTCCAAACTGCAAATTGTGCAGAATGCAGCCGCATGAGCGGTTATGGGCCTTCCAAGGCATGTCCATGTCTCTCCAGCACTCCGTGGTCTGCATTGGCTGCTGATTGGTTTCCGGATGCAATTCAAAGTGTTGGTTATGACCTATAAAGCCCTACGTGCCATCAGACGAGATTACTTGCAGGACCGCCTTCTGCCACATGAATCCCAACGGCCGATAAGGTCTCACCGAGTCGGCCTTCTCTGGGTCCTGTCGACTAAACAATGTCGTCTGGCGGGACCCAAGGGAAGAGCCTTCTCTGTGGGGGGGCCGCCCCTCTGGAATCAGCTCCCCCCAGAGAGCCATACTGCCCCCACCCTCCTCGTCTTTCGTAAGAATCTTAAGACTCATTTATGCCACCAGGCTTGGGCTGATTAGATCTCAGCCCCTGGTCAAGGAATGATTGTATGATTGATGTACAAATGGGTGGGATTGATTTGTAATTTAATCAGGGATTTTAGATTTTGAAATTTTAATTAATTGGTTTGATTTTATTGTGATTTACTGTTTTTTAATATCTTGTAAGCCACCTCGAGTCTTTGGAAAGGGGCAGCATAGAAATCCAATAAATAAATAAATACATAGATACATACATAGATACATACATACATAGATAGATACATACATACATAAATATAGCTCCGTGTACCACAGGGTTGCCATTACTGCCCTACACCATTTCTGACAAGTGGCTGTGTCCAGTCTTTTCTTAAAAGCCTCCAGTGATGGAGCACCCACAACTTCCACCTGTTGTTTCTTGCTCTGCCTTCTGGTGTTTTGGAAAATAGGTTGACCTCCCCCCTTCTTTGTAGCAGCCCCTCAAAAAAGAGGGGGCCCAACCTATTTTCCACTCTGCCCTTTGAAGTCATAGATGGATGTGATGATTAAGTTGATCCCCCCTTTATTGCACTAACCGTCTTAAATATTGGAACACTACTACAAAAGATTAGAACACAAGGATTGCTTGCACATCACTATGTTTTCTTTGTCTGCTCCTCTTTCTTATCCCATTTGGATGTTTGTTCAAGTTTAAAATCAGTGTGGGGGGGGGAAGCAAAATGAGAGGACATCAGTCCACAAATAGAACATAGGGAAGAAGATATTGCTATGATTGCGCAGGCAGAAACTGTGGAGCAGAAGAAGTGAAATAGATTTATCTTCTGGATAACCAAAATTTACATTATGGTGGTAGAGAAGTGGCTGAAACTGGCAAGAACTGCACTGTGCTGTACAATAGTCAGTGAGTGGCAGTCTCTCAGTAGTGGGAATTAGATTTAGATTTAGATTTAATTGGATTTCTTTTGCCACCCCTCTCCGAGCACTCGGGCCGACTCACAGCATGTACAGAAAAACAAGAAACAATAATAACAATCCAATTAATACATCCAATTAATACATTAAAAAACAATCTTTAAAATTCTAATTAAAAAACTATCAATATCATTCATTCAACAATCAAACTAAAGCATTCATTATTAATACTAAAGCATTCATTAATTAATATTTAAGACCTGGTTTCCTATAGATCAGATGCAATCAGCACTTGGAGTTTTTGGCCTGCTATCCGTCTAGATGCGGCTGTGATACAGAAGAGCCCGAGAAATGGCAGATCTGGGGGTTGGACTAGAAGACTCCAAGGTCCCTTCCAGCTCTGTTATTCCGTTTTTAAATAACAGGTTCCAATAGAAGAGAATATTTGTTGCTCAGGGTTGAACTGTGGGGGCCTTTGGTGCTATCTGAGTGTAAATATTTTCTTGTAGACGTTTCATTACCCAACTAGGTAACATCATCGGTGTTAGCAATCAAGAGAAGATAAACTCTGTAGCTTAGGGTTGAGCTGTGGGGTCTTTGATGCTGTCTGAGCCCAGTTGGTTTCTTGCAGACATTTCAATTCCCAACTAGGTCATATTTTCAGAAGACGTGACCCAGCTGTATTGTGAAATGCCTACAAGAGAACAGGGCAGCTCAGAGACCACCAAAAAAGAGCCCAGAAGGAGTTGGGTGGCTTAGAAATCTAATAAATGAAAATGAAATGAATGATATGACTTCACAGAAACAAGAGGAATTAATTTGCTGGACCACGTTTCCAGACCTAAGATTGGAAACGTTTGTTATTTATTACTTCCTGAGCTTAAATTTTTGCTTGAGTTGCTGACAACTCTGAGTGGTATACAATATCCTCAAATTAGGTCTAACAAAAATCTCCGTACATCTACATATATAAACTTCAAAAAGGTCAACTACATTAGACGCAGGCTGCAAAGTAAACAATGAAAATGGTCCCATCTTGGGGGTTCTCTACTTTGCTGACCCAGCTGGTTTTCT
Organism: Erythrolamprus reginae; assembly: GCF_031021105.1. Classification (NCBI taxonomy): domain Eukaryota; kingdom Metazoa; phylum Chordata; class Lepidosauria; order Squamata; family Dipsadidae; genus Erythrolamprus; species Erythrolamprus reginae. The sequence goes on from NC_091958.1 coordinate 30,335,045, forward strand.
ATTTCCTTGAAAACAATTTTCTTTTTATAGAACGATCCTTTTGTAGTAAGCGCAATGCAATTGTGGAATAACCCAAAGACGAGTAAAAAACCCCAGTTAGCTCAACTCTTTCCATTCTTTTAGCTGCTGGGACAGCTCAGCTCTTCATCCTGATCAGGGTTGTCAGAGAGAAAAAGAGGAAATGACTTTTTCTCATCTGACTTTTTCAAAAGTAACACAAAGTTTGCGTCAGTGGTTTTTTTTTTTTTAACCATAGTCTGTGGAGTCATTCAATTGTGCTTGCTTAGCAAAAAAAAAAGGGGGTGGGGTGGGGGATTTTGACCTCAAGTTTATTTTCATAACAAGTGAATCAGAATAACATGGAGATACAGTTGATAAGTCCACCTCAGAAAATTTGCTTCTTGGAAGGTAATGCTACTAAGATTATTGATAAAGGGGGAAAGTCATTTCTTCATATATTTCTTTTCTTTGTCTTTAGTGTATGCATATTGTTCTGTTTTTCTTCTTACTCTGGTTTTTCTTTTGTCATACCTGTTTTCTTTTTATTCTTTGAATTTGTATTTTATTTATTTTCATTTATTAAAATGTATCCTGCCTTTAGAATAGTCCTCAACCTATGACTATCATTGGAGTCCAAAATTTTATGTTGCTAAGTGAAAAATTTGTTAAGTGAGTTTTGCCTCATTTTCTTGCCACAATTGTTAAGTGAATCCGGGCTGTCTTGTTGACTTGCTAGAGGGTTGCAAAAGGGGGCACCCCCTGGACCTGTATTGGGTTCCCATGGGCAGGGCAGCCATCAGGAATTTTGGGGCCCCATACAGCCTAAGTGTCTGGGGACCCCCCCCCCCCGCCATTTTAAAACTACTTTTATTTTGCGACATACCAATTATGTATTAAATTTACCTTTCACAAAAAAAATTTAAACCCTGCCACTATAAGGTACACTTGTTTGACAGATTAATAATGTGAGTCATTTTGTTAAATCTTTTGGTCAAGTATGTTTATTACTATAGTGCAAATATAACATCATAAAGGAAAGCACAGTGAACTGTAAACATATACAAATATTTACTAGACATATAACAAATATAACATTATAAAGTGCAGCTGCTAGGGCCACCAGTTCTGTCATATATTCAGCTTTAGTAAAGCCGCACTGATTCCACATGTCTGTTCGCTGGCCTCTCAGTTTTTGACCAATGTGTTAATAACGCAGAAAATATATTCAAGTCACATCAACATATTACATACATATAAATAAATAAATAACCAGAACAGTGCAAATACACCAAATTAACAAAATATTATTAATTTTGCCATCAACAATATTAAAAGCAGCAATAAGATAGCACAAAGGATAAAGACAAAATACTCCTGCACCACACTAGAAAAATATTTGTTTTCACAATAATACCAATAAATAAGAGGTAACCAGAAGATAAATTATATGCAATAATGTTTAAAACTATACGTAAACTCCACCTGGAGAAGCTGATGGGTAGTGTAGTCCATGCTATTTAAGGAACTTTGCAAAGTGGAAAGCATCAGGCGGTACAACACATCCCATCAATAAGAGGTTGCAAGGCAGGCAAACCTGGGGCTGATGGGTGATGGGTAACCAAGCTTGGGGAGGATGGGTGGTGTAGTCTGTGCCATTTAAGAGACTTCCCAGTGAAAACCATTGGACAATAGAACAAGTCCCGTTGACAAGGGGGCTGCAAGGAGCTGGGGCGGTGGATGATGGGTAGTGCAGGCTGTGCCAATGTAAAAAGCTCTGGGTAATGCCGACATGTCACCAAGAGGATCGCAGAGCGCCAAACTTGAGGCTAAAGGGTGGTGTAGCCAAGGCCGGGAGTCTAAAAGATGGGCATTGTAGTCCTCACTCCCCCTCAAGGCAAATGATGGGTGCTACAGTCCTCACTCCCCCCAAGGCAAACAATGGACACTGTAGTCCTCACTCCCCCCTTCAAGGCAAATGATGGGCTTTATAGTCCTCAATCCCCCTCAAAGCAAATGATGGGCATTGTAGTCCTCACTCCCCCCCAAGGCAAACAATGGGTGTTGTAGTCCTCACTCCCCCTACAATGGGTGTTGTAGTCCTCACTCCCCCTCAAGACAAACAATGGGCATTGTAGCTCCCCCCCCCCCCAAAGCAAATGATGGGTTTGGTGTTTGGGTTCAGGAGGACGCTGAGAAGCCTGCCATGTTCCGGTATGTTGTTACTTACTAATAAAGGCCCTTTCAAGTAAAGCTTCAGAGTACTACATTGGTGACGAGGATTCCAGTCATATAGTGGTAATTATATCCTTCAGGATGTCAACCCAGTTAACTTTCGCCCCTTTTGACCCACAAGGGGAGACGTGGGATTCGTATGTGGCCCGTTTTGACTGCTTTTTGATCTCAAACGGGTACACTGAGATCTCTGGGGATCGGAAGAGATCCTATTTTCTAGGGTTCTGTGGGACCGAAATGTTCGAGACCACTCGAGCTCTGTTTGCTCCAGTCTCAATTCACAACGTTCCCTGGGAAGAATTTTTGAGAATGCTTCAAGATCACTATGCTCCGACCCCCTCCCGGTGTACACGCCGCTATAAGTTTTACCACAGAAATCAAGGGGATGGGGAGTCGATAAATGAATTTGTAGCAGCCCTTCGTAGGGCGGCCCTTTATTGTGAATTTGACAATTTAAATGACTACTTATTGGATAGACTGGTTTTTGGGGTAAGGGACGGCCGCCTCAAGCGGCGTCTCCTGGCCATTCAGGACTTGACCTTCCAGGCTGCGTTGGCGGAGGCTCGGGCTTTTGAGCTGTCGACCCAATCCCTAGCTGTCATGGACAGCTGTGTTAATGTCACGCTGAAGAGTTCGCCTTTGCTGGACAAGGCCATTCAGGACTTGACCTTCCCCAGAGGTTGAGGAGCCTGGGGTGGCCGAGGAAGAAGAGGTTTGCCGGCTGGCGGTGGGTTGTGGCGTGATCTGCCTGCTGCCTGCTCCCGTCCCCCGCTGTCTTGTTGCAGGGGGTGCGGGGGAAGCCATTTCAGGTCGGCTTGTCCTTTCCGGGACGCGGCTTGCCGGCGTTGTGGGGCAAGAGGTCACATCGCCAGGGTCTGCCGGTTTCGCAGATCCCCGCCGCCGGCTGCGAGGGACCAGAGGGACTCTGCAAATTTCTGTTCTCATTGGCAGAGGAAGTCGCCATTTAATCGGAGGGAAGATTGTAATGCCATTTTCAGTTTGCCGCGTCCGGTTCCAACGTACGTTCGGGAGACGTCTGTTTCGTCAGACAAGATTTCAGTGGAAGTTTTCCTGGGACGGGCAGTTTGCTCCATGCAGGTGGACAAGGGTTCTGCTCATTCGCTCGCCTCCTGGTCCACGATGAAGTGTTGTTTTCCGGCTTTGAAGAAATCTTGCCTTCAACCTTGTCATTTGAACTTGAGGGACTATCAGGGAACCCCTATTCCTGTTGTGGGGGAGGGCAGGTTTGCTGTGCGTTTTAAGGATTTTGTGGGGAAATTATCGCTAATTGTGGTCAATGGACCCTTTTCTGACTTGCTTGGACTGGACTGGTTCAATTCATTGGGTCTCTCGGTGGTCAGGGTCAATGCTGTGAGGGAAGGTTCAGGGTTTGACCTGTGGGCTAAGGAATTTCCCACTGTTTTTGACGAGAATTTGGGTTGTTATACGGGCTCCCCAATTTCATTCAGTTTGGACCCCCAGGTACCGGCGGTGCGCTTAAAAGCCCACCGTGTGCCCATTCCCCTGAGGCCAAAGGTGGACGCCGAGCTAGATAGATTAATAGCTCAAGGGGTTTTAGAGCCAGTTGATCAGGCAAAGTGGGAAACCCCTGTAGTAATTGCAGTAAAGGGGGATGGGGGAATTCAGTTATGTGGGGACTATAAGTGCTCCATTAATAAGGCATTGGCCCATCATTCCTCTCCGCTTCCTGTAGTGCAGCAGCTACTTCACTCCCTTGGTAATGGTAAGATTTTTGCCAAGCTCGACCTCACACAGGCTTACCAACAGCTCCCGGTGGACCCCGAGACGGCGGAGGCACAATCTATTATCACTCATCGGGGGGTCTTTAAGTGCAACCGATTGCAATTTGGGGTATCCATTGCTCCGGGAATATTCCAGGGTCTCATGGAGCGGTTAGTGTATGGAATCGAGGGAACGGTACCCTACTTCGACGACGTTTTGGTTGCAGGTAGTACAGCTGAGGAGCTAGAGTCGAGAGTAAAAAAGGTTTTAGCCAAGTTCCGGGACGCGGGATTAAAACTAAAATCAAAAAAATGTGTGTATGGGGTTTCAAAAATGGAATTTTGGGGGTTTACTCTAGACGCTGAAGGAATTCACCCCACAGCAGAAAAAATGAGGGCTATTAGGGAGGCACCGAGGCCACAGTCCAAGGCGGAGCTTCAGGCATTTTTAGAACTGTTGAATTTCTATGCTTTATTTTTGCCACACAAGGCGTCAGTAGCAGAGCCGTTGCACAGATTATTGGACAAGAGAGCTATGTGGCATTGGGGAAAACGTGAAGAAGCTGCTTTTGTGACAGTTAAAGATTTACTTACCTTCAATAATGTATTAACGCAGTACTCACCTGCTCTACCTTTAGTTTTGACATGCGATGCGTCCCAGTACGGTGTGGGAGCCGTATTAAGCCATAGATTGCCCAACGGTACGGAGGCTCCGTTAGCTTTTTTTTCGCGGACCTTGGCCAAGGCGGAGAGGAATTATGGCCACATAGATAAGGAGGCTTTGGCCCTCATCGCAGGGGTCCGCCGGTTTCATGATTATTTATATGGACGGCATTTTGAGCTGGTGACTGACCACCAGCCTTTGCTAGGGCTGTTAGCGGGCAACCGGCAAAGCCCAATTGTGTTATCCCCACGGATGTCTCGCTGGATAGTTTTTTTGGATAATTATAATTACACAGTAAGTTATAGACCGGGGCGCCACATAGCTCATGCAGATGCACTGAGCAGATGTCCCCTAGCCGATCTTCTGTTAGACCCAGCACCAGCTTGTTCAGTCATGGCTTTAGGGGAGGAAACCCTTTTGTTGGCAGCCCCTGAGGTGGCTAGAGAAACGGGGCGCGATCAGGTGTTAGCCAGAGTCAAGCAGTGGGTGCTTCGAGGGTGGCCTGCCTCCTCCCCTTCGGAGGTGTTTGCACCGTATTGGCGTTGCCGGAATGAGTTTTCTGTGGAAAGGGGATCTCTACTTAGAGGAAGTAGAGTGGTGATTCCTCCGAATCTTCGCTGTCAGGTTCTTGCACTTTTACACAAAGGGCATCCGGGCATCGTCCGCATGAAGGGGCTAGCCCGCGACTATGTCTGGTGGCCGGGCATGGATAGGGAGATTGAGCAGCGGGTTGTGGCATGTTCCCTGTGCCAGGAAAGTCGGCCTTTTCCCCCCCGATCCGATCCATTGTGTTGGGAACCTCCTGCAGGGCCATGGGCGCGGCTGCACATTGATCTGGCTGGCCCCTTCCTGGGGCAGAATTTCTTAGTTGTGGTAGATGCCCACTCTAAGTGGTTGGAGGTGGCTCACCTAAGGTCTACCCAGTCACAGGCCGTCATTGATGAGTTAGGGTCTTTATTTGCCACGCACGGGTTCCCTGACATTCTTGTGTCAGATAACGGTCCACAGTTTACGTCTGTGGTGTTTGAATCTTTTCTGGTGGCTGCGGGTATTAGGCATGCGTTGGCATTGCCTTGGCATCTGGCTAGTAATGGGCAGGCTGAACGTATGGTTTGTTCGGCCAAGGATGCGCTCAAGAGAATGCCAAGGGGGTCTTGGCAACAGAAGTTAGCTGAGCTATTGCTAGTCCAACATTCTACCCCATGTGTGGCAACAGGGAAGACCCCGGCTGAGCTATTGATGGGTCGGAAGCTTAGGATTACCCTTGACAGGCTACATCCATTGTACTCGCAAGCGGCACAGTGGCCGGAACTGCCGGGCAGGAAGGTGGAGGTAGGTGACTCAGTGTATGTACGTTCTTACGCGGGCGGGCGGAATTGGGAATTGGCTACCGTAAGCAGGGAATTGGGGCCCCGTTCGTTTGAGACAGTGTTGAAGGATGGCCGCAAACTATACGACAAAACACTGAACAAAACAAGGAAGGGGAACGGGACAAGCCTACAAACAAACCTGAGAATAAAAAATTTCTACCTGCAAACAAACACAAACATCTAAAATGCCTGTACACGAACGCACAAAGCTTGGGAAACAAACAGGATGAACTGGAATTATTAATACACGAGGGCCAATACGATCCAATTGGAATCACAGAAACCTGGTGGGACGAAACACACGCCTGGAACACACAGATAATGGGTTACAACCTCTTCAAGAAGAACAGGTCAAACAAGACAGGAAGAGGTGTTGCAATATACATCAAAGACCACTACACTGCCACAGAACTACATCCAACCAAAGATGATAACCCCCTAGAAATCATATCGGTCAACATAAAAGAAAAAAAGAGCAACACCACAATTGGAGTATACTACAGACCACCCAATCAAACAGACACAATGGACGACCTCTTCACATGCCAACTAACAGACATATGCAACAAACACAGCACGACAATAATGGGGGACTTCAACTACCCAGACATCAACTGGAAAACTAACTCAGCACCAAGCGGAAAGTCTGCCAAATTTCTTTCCAGTCTAGCTGACAACTTTCTAACCCAAAAAGTTGAAACAGGAACCAGAGGGAATGCTATATTAGACCTAATACTAACAAACAGGGAAGAAACAATAGAAGGAACAGAAGAAGAAGGGAAACTGGGAGAGAGCGACCACGTCATCCTCAAATTCAACATAGTGCAATCACTAGCTACTATACCCAACACCACTACAGTCCCAGACTTCAGAAAAGCGGACTTTAACAAGCTCAGAGCGAACCTTGAACAATGCCCCTGGAACAAACTCTTAGAAGGAAAAACCACTCAGGAAGCCTGGGTGATCCTAAAAAACAGCATCATAGACGCCCAAAACAACGCAATCCCCATGAAAAGGAAAAACAGGAAAACCAAAACTAAACCTGCATGGCTAAACAAAGCCCTCGCAGATGACATAAAAGGAAAAAAAGCTAAGTACAAACAATGGAAAGAAGGACTCATAACCAAAGCGGAATATCAGCAAACAGCCAGTTCCTGCAAACAAAAAATAAAAACAGCAAAGGCACAATATGAACAACACCTTGCAGCGGAAGTCAAAGACAACAAAAAAAGATTCTTCCAACACATCAACAATAAGAAGAAAATCAAAGAAACAATCATCACACTAAAAAACGAAGAGGGTAGAGAAATCACAGACAGCAATGACCAAGCACAGCTACTCAACGCCTACTTTGCATCAGTCTTCACACAAAAGGGAACCTCCCTCCAACCAATCTGCAATTTAACTGCAACAAACTGCCCCAGAACCGAACTCAACATAGACAAAAGCACAGTGAGGGAGTACCTGAAGGAACTCAACGAATACAAATCACCAGGGCCAGACGGACTTCATCCCAAAGTCCTAAAAGAATTGGCAGACACCATAGCGGAACCACTCCTCCTCATCTACCAAATATCCTGGATCACTGGAGACCTACCGGAAGACTGGAAGTGAGCTGACGTAGTCCCCATCCACAAAAAAGGCAAAAAGACCGACCCAGGTAACTACAGACCAATCAGTCTGACCTCTATACCTGGAAAAATACTGGAGAAAATAATCAAAAAACAACTTACTCACTTCCTAGAAACAAACAAGATCATATCCAATAGCCAGCACGGATTCATCAGAAACAAATCATGCCAAACCAATCTCATATCATTTTTCAACACCATAACCAAGTCAGTTGACCAACGCAACTCAGTGGACCTCATATACTTGGACTTCAGTAGGGCTTTCGATGAAGTCGACCACAATCTCCTAATCCACAAACTAGAAAAAAATGGAGTAGATTACTACACATGTAGATGGATAAACAGTTGGCTGACCAACCGCACCCAACGAGTTGTCCTCAACGGCACCAAATCCACATGGAAAAAAGTAGACAGTGGAGTACCACAGGGCTCTGCACTGAGTCCTGTACTCTTTAACATCTTCATCAACGACCTGGACGAGGGAATAAAAGGGGAACTAATAAAATTTGCAGATGACACAAAGCTGGCGGGGGTAGCCAACACCCTTGAGGACAGGCTCAGAGTACAAGAAGACCTAGACAGACTATCACAGTGGGCCCATACCAACAAAATGAGGTTCAACACCGACAAATGCAGAGTCCTCCACCTCGGCAAAAAGAACCCTAGACATACATACAGCCTGGGAGATACCCCACTCAGCAGTAGTGACTGCGAAAGAGATCTTGGAGTCTTGGTGGACAATCAACTAAACATGAGTCAGCAATGTGCAGCAGCAGCCAAAAAAGCCAACTCAATCCTAAGATGCATCAACAGAGGAATACGCTCCAAGACCAGGGAAGTACTAATACCACTCTACTATGCCCTGGTCAGACCCCACCTGGAGTACTGCATCCAATTTTGGTCACCTCACTACAAAAAAGACATCGAAACTCTGGAGAAGGTGCAAAAAAGAGCAACCAAAATGATTAGGGGACTCGAAACCAAGACTTACGAAGAGAGATTGAGAGAACTGGGCATGGACAGCCTAGAAAAAAGAAGGTCTAGAGGGGACATGATAGCAGTTTACAGATACTTGAGGGATTGCCATGGTGAGGAGGGGGTCTCTTTATTCCCCAGGGCACCAGAGGGCCGGACGAGGAACAATGGTTGGAAGCTGACCAAGGAGAGATTCAACCTGGAAATAAGGAAGAACTTCCTGACGGTCAGAGCGATCAACCAATGGAACTGCCTGCCAGGGGAGGTGGTGAACTCCCCAACTCTGGACACCTTCAAGAGGAGATTGGACTTCCATTTGGCTGGGGTGCTGTAGGGTTTCCTGCTCAGGCAGGGGGTTGGACTCGATGACCTAACGGTCCCTTTCAACTCTATTAATAAAATAAAATAAAAATAAAAAAATAAAAAAATATGGAAGAGGCATCTGGATCAAATCCGATTAAATAGGGCCGTGGCTTTAGGGGGCGTGGGGGACGAAGACCGCCCCAGGGTCTCTCAGAGGGAATTGCTAAATGCACCCCTATCAGTAGACGAGCCAGGGAGTTTACCCCTGGAGGCTGCCCAGCCAGAAGCCGTCCCAAGTTCAGCCTCAGAACAGAGCGAATCACTCCCAGAGTTAATTCCAGAAGGTGCCGTGGGGCTGAGACGCTCTGGAAGAATTTGTAAAAAGCCTGCGTATTTAAAAGACTATGTGTGCTCCAGCCAAAGGGGAAGGAGTGAAGTGTCCGCTTGGTAACAGCCGGCGGCAAGCGGCAGTGATTGGTGTCCCTATCCAGGGTGCTGATTGGACGCACGCGCCCAGTTATAATGTAAGCGGGAAAGTTTACTGTATCTGGATTGGTTTGTTCCTCAGCCAGCTCTGTGTATATAAAGGCTGAGTTATGTGAAATGTTAAGTCTGTGCCTGCCATGTTCCGGTATGTTGTTACTTACTAATAAAGGCCCTTTCAAGTAAAGCTTCAGAGTACTACAGTTCAGGTTTGGCGTTTGGGTTCAGGAGGCCACCGAGAAGCCCCGCCACCCGGCTGTCATCTTTTAAAAATGCCGGGGGGCTTCTCAGCGGCCTCCCAAACCCGTACTTTTGCCGAACTTCTGGGTTCAGTGTTCGGGAGGCCGCCGAGAAGCCCCGCTGCCCGGCTGTCATCTTTTAAAACAGCCGGGGGCTTCTCGGCGGCCTCCTGAACGCCGAACCCGAAGTTCGGGTGTGGCATTCGGGTACAGGAGGACGCTGAGAAGCCCCCCCGGCTGTTTCAAAAGGTGACAGCCGGGCGGCGGCATTTTTTTGCGGTTTTTTTTCATTGCACGGATTAATTGATCTTACATTGCTTCCTATGGGAAACAATGTTTCGTCTTACAAACTTTTTGTCTTATGAACCTCCCCCGGAACCAATTAGGTTCGTAAGACGAGGTATTACTGTACTTAAAAACACTTTAAAACCTTTAATATGCATTGACAAGTGTGGTCAGATACAGAGAGCTGATTTAGTTTAGTTAGGAGGATATCCGGAATGATGGTATCGAAAGCTAAGCTGAAGATTATAAACAGGCCACTTGCATAAGTCTTTGGAGATTCAAGATGCTGTAGAATGTAGTAAAGAGTCAAGTTAACAACATCATCTATCGATCTCTTTCTTTGATAGGCAAATTGCAGGGGGTCTAACAGTGGATCTGTGATGATTTTCAAGTGGGACATCACTAGTCTCTCAAACGTTTTCAGAACTACAGATGTTAGAGTAAGTGGTCTATAGTCATTCAGTTCCTTGATGGTGGGCTTCTTTGGCACGAGGATGCTAGTGGAGTGTTTGAAGCAAGAAGAAAAATAGCACATATCTAGGGATTTATTGAAGATTCAGTTGAAGATGGGGGCCGATTGGTCAGCACAGACTTTTAAGCAAGAGGGACTTATCTTATCTTATCTTATCTTATCTTATCTTATCTTATATTATTATTATTATTATTATTATTATTATTATTATTATTATTATTATATTGATCAGAGACTTTAAAAACAGATACCAATTCCAAGATATTGTTGTGGTTCAGCCTGGGACCCCTCCGGGAATGGCTGATTTGCTGTCGGTGTCCAGCTCAGAGGCTGAGGACCAGGAGGGGCAGACTGACGAAGAAGCTGAATCCCAGGCTGAAGATGAAGGACAGCCAGAGTTCCACCAGGGGGAGCTCTCCCCAGCAAGCAGCCTGGATTCCCTGGGGGAAGATGCTAGTGACTTCATAGATATGCGACAGAGGAGAGCTAACGAGAGGAGAACGCAATTGGCTAGGTATTTCCAGCATTAGTGGTTGCAGCTGGGTTTGGGTGTGGTGCTCTTGGGAAAGGATAAAAGGTGGCCCCACCCTTCCTGGCTTGTGGAGTTTTATCTTGGAGATTCGTGAGACCTGTCTGTGAACTTTGGTGGCTACAATCCTGGTTTGTGCCTTGGACTATTGAAACCTTGGGGGGGGGGGTGCCAGCAAGCAGCTTGTGAAATTGACTGGACATCAGGACCCTGTTGTACGTATCTGTAACCTGTCTGCTGTGAAGACAGGTTTTCCTTTGTGCTTATTTTTTTCCTGCTATAAACTACTTTTGGATTTTACCAGAGTGTCTGGCTGTTTTTTCAGTGGGTGTGGAGGTCTGGGAAAACCCAGACAGAACAGATATATTCACAGCTCATTTCTGCCCTGCCTGAAAGACAATGATGAGGTTTTAACTTGCACAATTGCAAACTTTTCCAGGTGCGTTGAGGAAGAGACAACTACTAAAGGTTGCGCAAGGAAACCTGGTTTGTGTAAGACCAGAATGACACCATCAAGCCTCTGCAGCATCAGGATTGAGACCAGAGCTCCTACGATGCCTTTTTATCTTCTCCTCCTCCTTCTCCAGCTCCCAGGTAATATCATGTCTCCCTTTCTATGGAGCACAACATCTCACCTTCCCTTCTAAGGTGCTACAGAGCAGGGATCTCCAACCTCACCAGTGAGGGTTGCCTGAGGAATTCTGGGAGTTGAAGTCCACAAGTCGTAAAGTGGCTACGGTTGGAGACCCCTGCTCTAAATGCTCCTCAGGAGATGCTGCAGGTGAGCAAGGAGGTTTCTGTTATTCTTTCTTGCTTTACCCAACAGTGTGGGGGAGAGGAAACCCAGACGGAATGAGTGACGTGGAAAACGAAATTGAAAGAATAGAAACAAAATTGACAAGATTAGAAGAGACTCCGCAGGGTAGGAATGTCATACGTGAAGATCCCTTTATGTGAGTATACAGGGGCTGATGGCCGTCTGTACTGGGGAAAAAACAAGAGCTGGGCCTTTGATTCCGCTCAGCTCCAAAACAGAAGAGGCTTGCCTTTTAATTGTTTCATCGCTGCAGTCTCCATGTTATATGGGATTATATGGGGAACACCCATGAAACACCTACACTCCACGAACTGCACTGGCTTCCCATTAGTCTCTGGGCACAATTCAAGGTGTTGGTTATCACATATAAGGCCCTACATGGCTCAGGACCAAACTATCTACGGGACCGCCTCTTGCCACATGCCTCCCAGTTGGCCTCCTCTGGGTCCTGTCAATGAAGAAATGCAGGCCGGCGGGACCGTGGGGGAGGGTCTTCTCTGTGGCTGCCCCGGCTCTATGGAATCAACTCCCCCCCTGATGTCCGTACTGCTCCCACCCCATTGGCCTTCCGTAAGGCCACAAAGACCTGGCTTTGCTGATAGGCCTGGGGGCCATGGGCCAACAACAACAATGGCCAAATTGTATGAATGTTTAGTGTGCATGTTGGATGAGTTTGTTATATTTATTAGGGTTTCTGATTACCGTATTTTCGGTGTATAAGACACACCTAGATTTTAGAGGAGGAAAACAAGGAAAAAAGCATTCTGAACCAAATGGTGTAGTATTATATTGTTTAATAAAATACCAGTGTAGCAGAATACTTTTTACAACCATGTATACTTTTTAAAACCATGTACACTTTATACAAACTTCAAACTTGACAGCTTCAAGACTTGTGGGCTTCAATTCCCAGAATTCCTCCACCAGTCATGCTAGTTCAGAAATGGGAGTTGAAGTCCACAAGCCTTAAACTTGTCAGGTTTGAAGATCCTTGCACTCCGAACCTCTAACTTGGGGGTCTTCCAACTTGACAGCTTTAAGACTTGTGGACTGCAACTCCCAGAATTCCTCCATCAGTCATGCTAGACTCGGCTCTCCTCCTGGTTCTCTCCCCCCCCCCATACCCACCCACCCCATGGTTCAGATTCACACTCCCTACTGCTCTAGCTGGACTTAGAGCTGGCATCGCTCTGCAACTGCATGACAGCTCCAGGCTCTGAAGACATAGCAGCCCCGAGTGGGAAGCCAAGGAAAATCTGATGAAGGCTATGCACCTGGGATCGGCTGGAGTGTGAATTCGGCTGGGGGGCAGCTAGCTTTCCACCAGGTTCTTTTCTTTTAAAGAGAGAGAGAGAAAAAAGGAGGCGGGCAAATAACCAGCTTCTCTAGTCTAGAAATGTGTATCTCCCATCAATTGCAGTGTAATTCTGTCTTTCTTTCTGTCTTTCTGTCTTTACATTGCAATTGATGGGAGATACACATTTCTTTCTCTAGAGAAGCTTGTTATTCACCCCCCCTTCTCTCCACCCCCCTCTCTCTTTAAAAGAAAAGAACCAGGTGGAAAGCTAGCCATCCCCATCTGAACTCACACCCCAGCCGATATCTTCCTCAGAGCTTTCTTACATTGCAAGTAGAGCAATTGAAAAAACCCTGCAAAGTTTTAGGGCTTGGAAAACATTCTTCTTTGCAGAGAGTAACAGTGAAAGAGCTGAAAGAATCTTACTCATAGCAATTTAGAGTAATGAAACAAACCCTGCAGAGACTTAGGGCTTGAAAATATTATTCACAGAGAGTAACAATGAAAGAGCTTGGGTTAATGGCTAGGGCTGGTTAGGGCTGGAAAGAAATATCTGGAGCTTGTAAATGAAAAAAGAACCCTAAAAAGACCGGTTTTGGAATACATTCTTGGCAGAGATTAACAATGAAGGAGCTTGCAAGTGGTAAGAGCTGGGAATATCATTAGCACCTGGTTAGGGCTAGAAAGAAACATTTGGAGCAAATAGAGAATGAAAAAAATCATAGGCAGGGTTTGGAATACATTCTTGGCAGAAATTAACAGTGAAAGAGCTTGCAAATGGTAAGAGCTGGGAACATCGGTAGCACCTGGTTAGGGCTAGAAAGAAACTTACTCAGAGTAAGTTAGAGTAATGAAACAAACCCTGCAAAGACTTAGGGCTTGGAAAACATTCTTCACAGAGAGAAACAATGAAAGAGCCTTCAGGATAAGAGCTGAGAAGATTGTTAGTAGCTAGTTAGGGCTGGGGGAAAAAAGCTACATTCAGTGTATAAAATGCACCCTAATTATCAGCCTATTTGGGGGAGAAAAAAGGTGTGTCTTATACACTGAAAAATACGGTAATGGTTTTATAACTTAGTTTTATATTTGACTTCTTTTCATTGTCTTGTATTTTATATTGTTGTAAACTGCCCTGAGTCCTTGAGCGGCGTAGAAGTCAAATTAATAATAAACAAACAAACAATCAAACAAATAAATAAATAAATAAGCAAGCAGAGTAATCCTTGTTTACCAAGGTTGTGCACACACAGAAACATTTAGATTGAGATTAGTTGTGAACAACTACTCAGCCACACACAGATATACTAACTTGATTTAATGTTTACTTTCAGAAATAACATCTTCAGATAAACAGTCTAAAGTCATACACATAATAAGTCAGAGTAACAATCCAAATGCTACTAAGTACAAAGTCTTACTTACCAGTTGTCTTTGTAATAATCAGTAAACAAAAATATCAAGCTTAAAAACATTTTAGCTATAATACATGACTACAATACAGAGAGATTGCAGAGTGTTGCACAGCCATTGCAGAGCTTACATACAGTGAGTAGCCATTAACAGTGAGTACTCAGGCAAAGAGAAACAGAGAGGGTGACTCAGAGTAAGCTATAAACTCTAGCTCCCTCTTGTAGCTGTCTGCAACACTTGCAGCCAATATATTGCTAACCTAACAGTTATGGACAGAGTCCTAACACAAATTCCCTAGTTAGAACCTAGTTGAGTCTCTAAGGCAGGGATTCTCAACCTCAGTGACTTCAAGGAAGAGTGGGCTTCAATTCCTAGCTGGGAATTGAAGTCCACTCTTCTTGAAGTTGCTGAGGTTAAGAAACATCAAGTAAGTTAATATTAAGAAAGATGACAGAGAATCATCTTGCCATTCTGGAAAAAGGCTGCAGAGGCCTACCTCAAACATCCTTCTTCTTCATAGCAAGCTTAGGCCAGTTCCACCTATCTTGGCTTTGTTTCACAGAATGGAGAAGTTTGTAAAGAGCCAGTTTGGTGTAATGGTGAAAGCACCAGGCTAGAAAATAGGACATGGTAAGTTCTCCTCCTGTCGTAAGCATGACAGCTGGCTGGGTAACTTTGAGACAATTGCCAGGAGACTGTGAGTTGTAGTCCTGCCTTTAGGTGTGAAAGCCAGTTGGGTGTCTTTGGATCAATCACCAGGGGATGAAGACATCTAGACCCATGATGGTGAGCAGAGCCATGTCAGAGGGCAAACAAGGTGTTGCCCCATTTCAGCTCCAGCACCCATGCGTACTGATTTTCAGCCTTGGGAAAGGCTATTTTTGCTCTCCAGGGACTTCAGGAGTCTTCCCTGAAGCCTCCAAAGTGCAAAAAACAACCCAGTGGGCAAACTGGAAGTTTGAACAAATGGACTTCTGGTTTGCTTGTTGGGCCATTTTTTGCCCTCTTAAGGCCTGGCGTTGGTGAAAAATGGGCCAACCAGAAGCCCATTTTCGAACTTCCAGTTTGCCTTTTTTGGCTGTTTTTCATAATCCCCGGGGGCTTCAGGAGTCCGGAGGCTTCAGTGAGGCCTGTGAACATGTGCAAGGGGCAGTGTGTGGATTGTGCACATCCACTGGCTAGGGGATGGGTCTGGGCATATGTGCACATTATTGCCCATGCACACCCTTTTGGCACACGGGCCAAAAAGATTCACCATCACTGTTCTAGACCCAATTTAGGAATGAAAGCTGGCTGGGTGACTGGGCCAAACACCAAGAGACTGCAAGTTCTAGTTCCACCTTAGACATCAGGCTGGGTAACTTTGAGACAATCACTAGGAGATGGGAGTTCCAGACCCACCTCAGGAATGAAAGCCTTTTACCTTTCCTTTAAAATGTTTTTAAAAAAAATATTTATATACATTTAAAAACAATACAAAAAGCAAAACAACAACAACACAAACAAAACCCCCCCAAAACAATTAAACAAACCAACAACTACATTAAGTAACCTCTAGAGTTGTCTTACAGCATTTAATATCGATGGTAGGTATTATATTTATAGTTAACATAATTCTATGATCTTTCTTCAGTAATATATTTCATGTTTACTCAGTTGGTATATTTATACTAACATAGAATGTACGCAATCCTATAGCTGTTAGTAAATTAAGTATTTACAACTTTGTTTTGTTTTCTCTTTTCTACCCAATCATAGAATATAGTCCAGATTACATAGAATTCCGAGTCCTCCTTCTTGTTTAGTTCCATTGTCATTTTGTCTAGCTCTGCATATTCAAAAAATTTCTTAATTATAATACTTCAATTGGTACATCTTTCTGTTTCCAATGCTATGGGAGGTGGATCCTTGCTGCAGTTAGGATATGTAGTAAAATATAATGATATTTTTTCTCCATTTTCTGATCAATAATTTCCAATAGAAGTATTTCTGGTTTCATAGCTGTCTTTTGCTTTGTAATGCCCATTAACCAAGTCAATTTCAATCATTTACCTTTTCAATACCCCCATAACAGTGAAAGTCCCTACATTATGATACGTTTTAGTTTTGTACATACTGACAGCAGCAAAGATTATATTTGCAAAACACTGGAAAAATGAGAACACCCTTCCAGGTGAGGACATAATTCGAAAAATCTTAGATTGTGCTGAAATGGACAGACTAACTTAAAAAATAAAAAATAAAGAACACACAGAATATTACTTGATTTGGAATAGATTTTATGAGTGGTTAGAGACAAGAGATAGAAATGAGATGAAGAAAGAGTATGTATGTATTAAATATGAGACGGTTTATGACTATCAATATGCCAATATATGTAACAGAATTGTAAAGAAATTTGGTTTCTTTACAATTCTGTAATAGTAATGATGTAATCAAACTATCTGGTTACATCATTACTATTGTTATCAATAGTGGAGAGGGGTGGCATATAAATCCAATAAATCTAATCTAATCTAATGTTTCAAGTTTCAAGTTTAATCAGATTTGTATGCCGCCCCTCTCCGCAGACTCGGGGCGGCTCACAGCAATAGCAATACAATGTAAGACAAATCCAATGTTTAAATTACTTTAAAAAAAACACCACAATTTAAAACCAATCATACACACTAGCGTACCATGCATAAATTTTTATAAGCCTAGGGGGAAGGAACATGTCAATTCCCCCATGCCTGACGACAGAGGTGGGTTTTAAGGAGCTTACCAAAGGCTAGGAGGGTGGGGGCAACTCTGATATCTGGGGGGAGTTGGTTCCAAAGGGTCGGGGCCGCCACAGAGAAGGCTGTTCCCCTGGGTCCCGCCAAATGACATTGTTTAGTTGACGGGACCCGGAGAAGGCCAACTCTGTGGGACCTAACTGATCGCTGGGATTCGTGCGGCAGAAGGCGGTCCCGGAGATATTCTGGTCCAGTGCCATGAAGGGCTTTATAGGTCATAACCAACACTTTGAATTGTGACCGGAAACTGATCGGCAACCAATGCAGACTGCGGAGTGTTGGTGTAACATGGGCAAATTTAGGAAAGCCCATGATAGCTCTCGCAGAGTCTTCGGAGAGGGGCGGCATACAAATCCAAATAATAAATAAATAAATTCTGCACGATCTGAAGTTTCCGAACACTTTTCAAAGGTAGCCCCATGTAGAGAGCATTACAGTAGTCGAGCCTCGAGGTGATGAGGGCATGAGTGACTGTGAGCAGTGACTCCCGGTCCAAATAGGGCCGCAACTGGTGCACCAGGTGAACCTGGGCAAACGCCCCCCTCGCCACAGCTGAAAGATGTTTCTCTAATGTGAGCTGTGGATCGAGGAGGACGCCCAAGTTGCGAACCCTCTCTGAGGGGGTTAGTGACTCCCCCCCCAGGGTGATGGACGGACAGATGGAATTGTCCTTGGGAGGCAAAACCCACAGCCACTCCGTCTTATCCGGGTTGAGCTTGAGTCTGTTGACACCCATCCAGACCACAACAGCCTCCAGGCACCGGCACATCACTTCCACTGCTTCGCCGACTGGACAAGGGGTGGAGATGTAAAGCTGGGTATCATCTGCATACTGATGATACCTCACCCCATGCCCTTGGATGATCTCACCCAGCGGTTTCATGTAGATATTAAATAGTAGGGGGGAGAGGACCGACCCCTGACCCCCCACTAACACCGACTGCGACCGACCAGAGAGGTAGGAAGAGAACCACTGAAGGACAGTGCCTCCCACTCCCAACCCCTCCAGCCGGCGCAGAAGGATACCATGGTTGATGGTATCGAAAGCCGCTGAGAGGTCAAGAAGCACCAGGACAGAGGATAAACCCCTGTCCCGGGCCCGCCAGAGATCATCCATCAGCGCGACCAAAGCAGTTTCCGTGCTGTAGCCGGGCCTGAATCCTGACTGCTGAGGACTTAGATAATCGGCTTCTTCCAAGGACCGCTGGAGCTGGAGCGCCACCACCTTCTCAACAACCTTCCCCATAAAGGGAAGGTTGGAGACTGGTCGATAGTTGTTGAGAATGGCTGGGTCCAGGGAAGGCTTCTTGAGGAGGGGGCGCACAAGTGCCTCCTTGTAGGGATCCGAGAAGGACCCCCTCCCCAAAGAAGCATTGACAATCTCCTGGACCCAGCTCCGTGTCACCTCCCTGCTGGCCGAAACCAGCCAGGAGGGACACGGATCCAGTAAACAGGTGGCGGAACTCACAGCTCCAATGGCCTTGTCCACTTCATCAGGTGTCACCAGATCAAACTCTCCCCAGACAGGTGGACAAGTACGTGCCCCAGTCACCTCAACTGACTCGTTGTCAGTCGACTCTGTATTCCAATTGGAGTTGAGGTCTGCTCGGATCCGAGCGATTTTATCAGCGAAAAACGTGTTAAAATCCTCGGCACTACTCTGCAAGGGCTCCCCAACTCCCCCCTGATTAAGAAGGGAGCGGGTCACCCTAAACAGAGCGGCCGGGCGGGATTCCGCTGATGCAATCAAGGCGGAATGATACACGCATCTTGCCGCCTTGAGCGCCACTTTGTAAGTCTTAACATGTGCTCTTACAAGTGTTCGATCGGATTCGGACTTACTCTTCCTCCATCGCTTCTCTAGACGTCTCTTCTGGTGTTTCAACTCCCGGAGCTCCTCATTGAACCATGGAGCTCTATGGGATCTAGTGCCGCGGAGAGGTCGCAACGGCGCAATTCGGTCAAGAGCCTCCGCTGCAGCCTTGTTCCAGGCCTCAGCCAGAGACTCTGCCGAACTGTGTACGAGTGTATCTGGAATAACCCCAAGCGCCTTCTGAAAGCCCTCTGGATCCATCAGGCGTCTGGGGCGGAACAGCTTAACCGGTTCCGCCTCCCTGCGGGGAAGGATTAGAGCCAGGAAGTCAAGCCGCAGTAGAAAATGGTCTGACCATGACAAAGGCAACACTTCTAAGCCCCTTAGTCTCAGACCATTACTCAGTTGCTCAGAGAGGAATACCATGTCGGGTGCATGCCCCCCCTCGTGAGTCGGACCCTATACTACTTGGGTCAGGTCCATGGCTGTCATGGTGGCCATGAACTCCTGTGCCAATCCAGAGGTTTCACCGAGTGACGGCAGGTTAAAGTCCCCCAAGACAATAAGTCTGGGGAACCCCACCGCCAACCCGGCTACCTCCTCGAGTAGCACAGGCAGGGCTTGTGACACGCAGCTGGGAGGCAGGTACGTGAGAAACAAGCCCACCTGGACCCCTAAGTCCAACTTCACCAGGAGGGACTCGCAGCCCGCAATCTCTGGAGCAACGAGTCTACGCAAGCCAAGGCTCTCCCTGGCTATAATAGCCACTCCTCCCCCCCTTCCCTGGGGTCGAGGCTGATGCCATATCTGAAACCCGGCTGGGCAAATTTCAGAGAGAGGAACTCCTCCCTCTGGGCCCAGCCAGGTTTCAGTAAGAGAGCTTTATTTACCACCGACCTGGCATTGAGTAGCAGCAGCTTGAGCCCAGGGCCAGAATTACACTCATCACCAGCACCCAGGATTGGGTTCACAGAGCCGGAACAAGGAATCGTTATTAAGCAACGATCTCTCGTTCCCCTGAAACGGCTAGCTCTGTGGCCCCCGCCATATCTGCCTCTCCCCAGCAGGACCGGAATATTCCAACCCTCTACCACCTCAGATATCGGTGCCCCCTCCCCTCCTGCCTCTCCAGTGTCAGGTAGGCTAATCAAATCATTCATACCATTTCCATTTATTTCATCCATACCAAAGTTCCACCCAGCCCACCCATAACAATCATTCATTTCATACATATCATCATACCCACCCCAATAATTCATTAATTTTAAAAACCCCTTCTAAAATTAGCTAAAATATTAATTATTAAAAATCCAATATAGATTCAATTAAAAAACAATATAAAAATCAATTACATTAAAATAGGATACCAATTAACACTAAGTTATTCTCAAGATCTTAATAGAATAACATATAATTATTAAAAAATCGTTAAAGTTATAAAGTGCTAAAGTTATAGAGTGCAAAAAATATAATCTAATGTGTGACAATATCATTTTATACTTTTTTCTTTTTCTTGTTTTTCTTGGGTATATGGTATACTCTGACAATACACTGTATTCAAATTATTTATGAATAAAAAACAAAAGCAGTGAATGGTCCTTAAAAGAGCCTGTTTTTAAACAAAGACTACTTGTACTGTACAGGTGTTGCCCTTCTAACATCATTCTGATTTGCTGCCTGTTCGACTAATATAGGCCAGTGAAATGGCAGCCTGCCTCTTTGAGGGAGCGGGGCAGCTGTGGACCTGTTGCCTGGATCCATTTGGTCCCTTTTTCTTAACAGAGATCTCCAACATCTGGAGTCAATTTTGGCAAAGACACAGTTCCAAGGACTTCACAAGAGGTTCGGGAGATCAAAGATTCTTGCCAATGTGCACAAAATTGGACCCGAGACACCTGGAAATCTGTCCATTGAGGAAATTGTGCAGGTGAGTACAGAAGTGAGATGGGAAAATACCAGAATATAGAATACTGAACAACAGAATTGGAAGGGACCCTGAAGGTCTTCTAGTCCAACCTCCTCCTTGAGCAGGAGACCCTTTATCAGAGGTGTCCAACAGTGACAACTTGAAGGACTATTCTGTATATAATTCTGACATGAGAAGAATGCAATAATAATCTGGAAAATTATAGATAGCAGCATGGGCCTGGTTGCAGAACCAGTAGATGCAAACCAAATTAAGAAAATCTGGATGGGAAATGATGGTCCCAGCCTTCTCTTTATAAGGCAACTGCTGCTCTTCTTCCTTCCCAATCAGAGTCTGTAAAGCCACCCCTTTTGCTGTGTTGCAGGATGTTGGAATCAACCAGTTCCAAGTGACTCTCTCAAAAACAGTCTTAGCAAAAGCCAAAGGTGCAAAAGTCAACCAGGAGGGACGAGTTGTGATGTTGGCAGCAACCAGCCTGGTGCTCTTCAAGGTAACAGATTTGGAGAAAGGCTTCAGGACGGAGATGTACAAGTGCACTACAATGCCTTCCGTCCCCTGTCCTATTGCTCTCCTATATCTCCTATTCCTTTCTTCTATTCCTATATCTCTTCTTCTATTCTTTCATTGATATGTTCTATTACTATATCTTCTTTTCTATTATTTCTTAAATATATTTTACTATGAGTATCTCCTCTATAACCTTCATCATGTATTTTACTATGTGTATATAGATATATGCCCACTAAAACCCTCATTGTGTATTGGACTAAGTAACTAACTAACTAACTAACTAACTAACTAACTAACTAACTAACTAACTAACTAACTAACTACATACATACACAAATAAACAAATAAACATAATAAACATAATAAACAAATAAATAAATAATTTCTCATAATGATTCCCATGTAGCTCTGCTGGGGTTACCCCTGCAAGCCTCTACACAGGAACATGATTTGTGTGTTGTGGCAAAGCAGGAAAAGAACTTAACAACATAAACTTATGTGGATTTACTGGCATCATTGAAAATATACGTTATGGAAAGGGAAAGAGACAGAAAATGGTCCTTATCTGTCTGCCATCTATATCTCTTTCTTTCTTTCTTTCTTTCTTTCTTTCTATCTATCTATCTATCTATCTATCTATCTATCTATCTATCTATCTATCTATCTGCCTGTCTATTGGTCTCCCTCTAAACTGTTTCTGGAAGGATATTTGTATCTGTCTCTCTGTTCATCTATCTATTGTCTGTCTCAATTTGATTCTATTTCTCTCTTTCATCTCTGTCTGTCTGTCTGTCTGTCTGTCTGTCTGTCTGTCTGTCTGTCTGTCTGTCTGTCTGTCTGTCTATCTATCTATCTATCTATCTATCTACTGCCTGCCTGCCTGCCTGCCTGCCTGCCTGCCCACCTACCTAGATTGTTGCAAAAATTAAATCCAGAAATACACAAAGGTAACTGATTCAGCTGGATTCATTAGCTTCCTTATAAACATAGTAATATATATATTTACAATACCACAAGTAGAGTTTTTCTTCAACATAGTAGCAATTACAAGCAAAATACAAGCAGCTTTTAGGAGAGACAAGAATTCAGAGTGGGCTGAGCCACGCCCAGCCCTCTAGCTAGTTATGATTCTCTGCACAGATTTATTTAGCTCCCATTGGCTGATTTAGTTGCTATGCCTATTCATTGACTGACATTGTTACCATTGGCTCTCCCAGTTCATGAATATCTTCTCCCTCTTTCTCCCTCCCTCTACTATCTATCTATCTATCTATCTATCTATCTATCTATCTATCTATCTATCTATCTATCTATCTAGAATAGAATAGAATAGAATAGAATAGAATTTTTATTGACCAAGTGTGATTGGACACACAAGGAATTTGTCTTGGTGCATATGCTCTCAGCGTACATAAAATAAAATATACATTTGTCAAGAATCATGTGGTACAACACTTAATGATTGTCATAGGGGTCAAATAAGCAATGAAGAAGCAATATTAATAAAAATCTTAGGATATAAGCAACAAGTTATAGTCATACAGTCAACATGGGAGGAAATGGGTGAAAGGAATGATGAGAAAAACTAGTAGAATAGAAGTACAGATTTAGTTTGACAGTGTTGAGGGAATTATTTGTTTAGTAGAGTGATGGCGTTCGGAAAAAAACTGTTCTTGTGCCTAGTTGTCTTGGTGTGCAGTGCTCTGTAGCGACGTTTTGAGGGTAGGAGTTGAAACAATTTGTGTCCAGGATGTGAGGGGTCAGTAAATATTTTCCCCACCCTCTTTTTGACTCGTGCAATATACAGGTCCACAATGGAAGGCAGGTTGGTAGCAATTGTTTTTTCTGCAGTTCTGATTCTCCTCTGAAGTCTGTGCGGATCCTGTTGGGTTGCAGCACCAAACCAGACAGTTATAGAGGTGCAGATGACAGATTCAATGATTCCTCTGTAGAACTATATCAGCAGCTCCTTGGGCAGTTTGAGCTTCCTGAGCTGGCGTAGAAAGAACATTCTTTGTTGTGCTTTTTTGATGATGTTTTTGATGTTAGGTGACCATTTTAGGTCTTGAGATATGATAGAACCTAGAAATTTGAAGGTCTCTACTGTTGATACTGTGTTGTCTAGTATTGTGAGAGGTGGAAGGGTGGAAGGGTTTCTCTTAAAGTCTACCACCATTTCTACGGTTTTGAGTGTGTTCAGTTCTAGATTGTTCTGGTCACACCACAAGGATAGTATGCGTCTGTATGCAGATTCATCATTGTCTCGAATGAGTCCAATCACTGTTGTATCATCTGCAAACTTCAGTAGTTTAACAGATGGATCGTTTGAGATGCAGTCATTAGTGTATAGAGAGAAGGGAAGTGGTGAGAGAACACAGCCTTGGGGGGCACCTGTGCTAATTGTACATGTATCTGATGTGATTTTTCCTAGCTTCACCTGCTGCTTCCTGTCTGTTAGGAAGCTTGTGATCCACTTACAAGAGTGTTCAGGTACTGCTAGCTGATTTAGTTTGGTTAAGAGAATGTCCGGTACGATGGTATTGAATGCTGAACTGAAGTCCACAAAGAGGACCCTAGCGTAGGTCATTGGAGATTCAAGATGTTGAAGGATGTAGTGTAGAGCCATATTAACAGCATCATCTGTTGATCTATTTTCTCGGTATGCAAATTGCAGGGGGTCTAACAGTGGATCCGTGATGGTTTTCAAGTGAAACATCACCAGCCTTTCAAAGGTTTTCATAACTACAGATGTTAGAGCAACTGGTCTGTAGTCATTCAGTTCCTTGATGGAGGGCTTCTTTGGCACTGGGATGATAGTCGAGCGTTTGAAGCAGGAAGGAACATAGCACAACTATCTATCTATCTATCTATCTATCTATCTATCTATCTATCTATCTATCTATCTACCTACCTACCTACCTACCTACCTATCATCTATCTATCTATCTATCTACCTACCTATCTATCTATCTATCTATCTATCTATCTATCTATCATCTATCTATTTATCTATCTATCTATCTATCTATCTATCTATCTATCTATCTATCTATCTATCCATCTACCTACCTACCTATCCCTCTACTATCTATCTATCATCTATCATTATCTATATAATCTAATAATTGTTTCTGGCAGGATAATGATTCCAAACAAATCCTTGGGGGAAAAGTGATTGGCATCTCAGTGGGGAACACATCGGTCCATAGTTTGCTCCCGAAAGAGCGAATATCAATAACTTTTTGGCACAACCAGGTAAGTCAGAAATCTCTTCTTCCCATTGCCCTAATTTTGGATTGTTTTCAATGCCATGAAGGTCTGTATCAAAATTCTTCATAGGTTTCTGCATTCTTGTGGTATGGGGTAAACCAAGTCATATGTTGTGGTTTTCTCACACAAATGATGTAAGAAATGAGAACTAAATGGGATGGCACAGCAGATAGGTAGGTAGGTAGATTTATTTAGTTCATTAGAATTATTATTTAGTACTTTCAGTCTGAAAAAATTCTTTAGTGAAAGTTGCTCAGTATCAAATCATAGAGAAATACCATAACTATAACGTTTCTGCTCATTTGTCATTAGTGCTGGCTGACTAATTCTAATAAGAAGGATTGAAGAAATAGATTCCAGGGTCATCAAGTGGTTAATTGATTGATTATTTCAATTTAGCTAGCCACACGTCTCAAAATTATGACTCTGCACAGCTCAACAAGGGTCAAATCTACTTGGACTTTATTGTGCCAAATTTTGAAGGAAGACAGGAACTGAACTGAGAAGAGAAGCAATCATAGCAAGAGAAGAACTGAATATAATAGAAGTCTTTATTGGCCAAGTGTGATTGGACACTTGTCTTTAGTGAATTTGTCTTTGGTGCATATGCTCTCAGTGTACATAAAAAGACAAGATACAGCCATCAAGGACCATAAGGTACAATGGAAATGAGCGATTTCCATGGTACCAGGGTTTTTTAGAATAGTTAATTAATTGGATTTTTAGATATTTATATTGTATACTGTTACATTGCAGGTATCTCTATGAGAGCTCCCTACACTTTACATTTTTTTAAAAAATACCATGCACTATATTCACTATTTGAATTTTGGTTTTATTTCAGAGTAATTTTACTCCAAGCTGTGTCTTCTGGGTTATGGGCGCCAAGCGTAAGTGTCCAAAGAAGTTGGGAGCATGAATGTGAAGATTTGAAAGAAACAATAGAATAACACATTTGGAAGGGCCTTGGCGGTCTTATAGTCCAACCCCTGCTTTAGCAGGAGACTCTATACCAGTGATGGCGAACCTGTGACACGCGTGCCGGAAGAGCCATCTCTTTGGGCACACTAGCCATTGCCCATGGCTATTCTAGGTTCTGGCAGGCACATGGGTGCTGGCCAGCTGGTCTTAACTTGCACACACACTGAGGAACTGCTTGCATGCACACCGAGGAACTGCTCTTCTGGTTTCTGGCACTTCTGTGCATCCCCCATAGCAGAGGTCTTCAAACTTAGCAACTTTAAGACTTGTGGACTTCAATTCCCAGAATTCTCCAGCCAGCTGTGCTGGCTGGAGAATTCTGGGAGTTGTAGTCCACAAGTCTTAAAGTTGCCAAGTTTGAAGACCCCTGCCCCACAGCATGCATGTGCAAATTTCCATGTCAGCACTCAGTGCCAAAAATGTTTGCCAACCCTGCCTTATACTATTCTGGACAAGTGGCTGTCCAATCTCTTCTCTGGGCATCTCCTTTAGTATTTCTTGCAGTTCTTCATTTTAATTAAAGTGCAGCTTTACAAAAACTAGGAAATAATTGGGAGCCAGTTTGGTATAGTGGTTAATAAACCAGGGGATGATAAGTTCTACTTCTACCTTGGATGTGAAAGCCAGCAAGGTGATCTTGGATCAATCACCCTCTCTCAGCTCAACCTACATCACAGGGTTGTTGTAGTAAGGAAAATGGGAGAAAGGAATATTATGTATATTTGCTGTTTCAGGACAATTATTTAGTAATACATTTGGAACAACAACAACAATAACAACAACAATAATGACAACAACAACAACAACAATCAGGGCCAGAGTATCTCTGAGACCATCTTCTACCACCTATCTCCCAGTGACCGGTAAAAGCCCACAGGGTTGGTCTTCTCCAGGTCCCACCAGCTAAACAGTGTCAGCTGGTGGGTCCACGGGGAACAGCCTTCCCTGTGGTGGGCCCAACTCTCTGGAATCAGCTACTTCCTGAAACCTGCACTACCCACACCTTATTGGCCTATCCAGAAAGCTGTAAAAAATGGGCTTTTCCTACAGGCCTGGGACCAATGACCTCGAGGTGGGTGGGTGGGATGATTAGCGAGGCTGGCCCATGAATGTACGCATGACTATTTTAAATTTAAACGTTTTTAATATTGTTCTATACCTATTTTTGTGTGAGCCGCCCCGAGTCCAGAGGGAGTTGAGTGGCATAGAAATTTAAACCAACCAACCAACCAAACAAATAAATAAATACAACAACAACTAATTAGGCCAATCCTTGCTTTTCAAAATGCTAATTGATTAAATAGGTTTTTCCCCCTTGTAACATGGGAGGGCCATCTTGATATTTGAAAGTGTGGTTTTCTGTGGGTCAGAATTGCTCCAGAGAAGGAGCTGCACCCTATGAACATCTGCGTGAGTCACTCTTTTGGCCAGGAGAGCAGCAAGTCCTGGGCAGAGACTCAGGCAGCTATACCACTGGGAGCTTCTTCCAAAGAGGCCTCGTTAGGAATCAGAATCGAATCAGAAAGCCAACACAATCATAAGCTGCATCAACAGGGGAATACACTCCAAGACCAAGGAAGTCTTAATACCACTCTACTATGCCCTGGTCCGACCACACTTGGAGTACTGTATTCAGTTCTGGTCACCACACTTCAAAAGAGACATTGAAACTCTGGAGAAGGTGCAAAAAAGAGCAACCAAGATGATTAGGGGACTGGAAACCAAGACTTACAAAGAGAGACTGAGGGAACTGGGCATGGATAGCCTAGAGAAAAGGAGGGCCAGAGCAGACATGATAGCAGTCTACAAGTATACGGGGGGATGTTGGGGACTTCCGGGGGTGGGGCAAGCTGAAGCAAAGTGCAAGTTAGCAGCTCCTGGCTTGCATTCGAGATTTTCCGTTCAAAAACCACTTTGTGGTGGTAATTCTTCCCGGTGAGAGGAGTTTGAGCAAGGGGAAGCACTCTATAGCGGGTGGGGTGCAACCCCCCCTGCGGGTGACAGAACCCCCATGTTTGGACGGGAAAAAAAGTTGGGGTTTATCTCCGGCCCAAAGGCTTGGCTCACTGAGCTGTCAGCAGGGAAGCCAAAGAGAAGCAGCGGTTGCAGCGGTTCGTATAAAATTACTACTGTTATATTTTCTTACCCACGAGAATTAACGGGTGAAAAGATGTTGGTTGGATTGAACCAGGTAGTCTCCTGTGATAGACAATTGGCGATTGAGGAGAGCGGAGCATTTTGACTGAGAAGGGAAAAGGAAGTTGTTGATGGTGGGCGGAATTGAATGGAGTCGGACTGAAAGTTAAGTAAAGAAGGATCCTGCTGGGAGAGAGTGGCGACCGGGCGGAAGATAAGCGAGTATTTTGTTTGGTGGAGCCGGACGTGGCCATGGAGCGGTGGTGTTGAGAGGTGATTGGAAGTGGGCCCACTGAACAGAGTACGGAGACGGAAGATCATAGAGGAGCGATTGGAATGGAGACCAGAGAGCGGAGCGGAGTGGAGCAGAATGGAGTAGAGGAAAGAGCAAATAATGTGGCGGTGACAGCGACGGTGAACGAGTGTGCTGACGGAGCTAAAGGCAGAACCAGCTGGGAAGGAGTTGAAATCTTGAGACAACCGTTCTTTTTCTTTTCTTTTCTCCTGAGTTTCCTTCCTTTGAGCCTCTGAATAACCCGGCGTGGTTGCGGTGAAAGAATGGGGATCAGCTGAGAATTGGGAGAAAAGGGCTTGGTGGCAGTGGAGACGTCAGTGGGAGTTTGTAACTCAGTGTGTTGGGGAAGAAAGAAGAAAGAAGACACGTGATTGAAGGAGAGGAGACACCATTCTTTGTTTGTTGGGGAAAACCTAGAGGCTGAAATTAACATTTACGGTAACCCAGGATACTACCTTTGTTGATTAGAGACATTGACTGAACTGCTAATACTTCTTAAAACAACTGCCCAAGAATTTTGAACTCACTATAAACGGGTGTTAATAACAAAAACGTTTAATTTTTTCCTTAATTTTTATTTACTATTTACATGTGGGTTTAAATTTAAAACTTAATTCTTGTAACTTAATTAATTATAAATCCTCTATTTTTATCTTTCCTATTCCATCTGACCCCCTTTTCTTCTTCTCCTTCCTTTTCTTTCCAATTGCTACTTAGTAAGTTCCCCAAAATCCTTTCCACCAGCTTCTTCCTTTCTACTTCCCTTTTCCTTCTTGTGACCAAAAGTGATTAATTGATTAATTGTTAGATTAACTGTTTGATTATATTACTAAATTGGTAAGGTCCTAATTGATAACGGATATTAACTAGAGTGATTATAGAGTGATTATTGGGTTACTGTATTAAAGAGTAAAGATATTAAAACTTTTAGATAAAATCTAATTTATAATTATATTAAGCTATTTATTACTGTTTTCTGTTTGTTGTTATTAACCATTAACTATTTACTACTAATTATTAATTGTTAATTATTAATTCATCATAATTGACTATTTATATTCTATTTATATACTTATTGATATTAACTAATTACTTACTGATATTTATTGATTAATTAAGAAATATATATATAGACAGATAATTAGAAACCAGAAATTTAAAGTTGATCTTTTTCAACTGTTGAGATTTGATAAGTTAGAACAGTGTTAATTAGTGAAATCTGACAAGCGGGATTGATTGAATTTTTGATTTAAATTACAATTTCTCCCCCACAATTAATTGAAGCCATGGAATATACCTCCTACAGAGTAATTTTTTTCTTAAATTTGAGGACATTTTATGAACGTTTAAGTAGAAAGATATTATGTCAACTAACTTCTCAAAATACCAGAAAAAATCTACACCAGGAACCCCGACCATTCAAAATACAAAATCTAATATAGAAATGGTGACAACGGATAAAACATCTCTTCAATCCATACAAGCTTCTCTAAATTTAATCCAGGAATTTATGGTACGGAGCCAGGAGTCTGCAACAGCAACTCAAGAAACTATAAAACAGAATGAAGAGGAAACAAATAAGAACTTTGAAAAAATGTCTGATAAAATCAAAGGCTTAGAAAATCGAATGGAGAATATACAAGAGATCATAATTAAACATGAACAAAGGATTCAAAAATTAGAAACAGATACAAGGAGAATAGATGAGAAAAGAGGTGAAGCAGAAGGAAGACTAAAGGCGGCCAATAAAGATCTCGAGGCCTCGATCGCAATATTGGAAATGGAAAAATCAGCATACTTCCTCCGCTTCCAAAACATCTCTGAAAACGCAGATGAAGACCTATTTAACAAATTAGCAGAATTAATAAGTGAAAATACACAAATTGAAGTCGAGGAGGTGAAAAATCACATCGATGAAATATATAGAATTCAGACAAATTACGCGAAAAATCACAGACTACCGAGAGAAGTTCACGTAAGATTCACTAAAAAATCTATAAGAGATGAATTATACAAAACAACAAGAAATGAGAAAATCATCTATCAAGAAAAAGAAATAACGGTCCTCAAACAGATACCCAAAAGAATAAGGGAGAAAAGGAGAGAATATCACTATTTTACGGGTAAATTGATGAGAAGGGAAATACCATTTTGATGGTTAATCCCAGACGGACTCCTAATAACATGGAATGGGAGGAAAATTAAAATTGACTCATTTGAAAAAGCTGATTATTTTATCAAACAACATCTAGAAAAAGAAGAAGATAACCGCCAAGGTATAGAAGATCGAGTTCGAGGGGAAAGATTGGAGGAGGAGAGAGGAGAGGAGGACCACGACAAGGGAGAACAACAAAAGAAGGAGAGAGTCATAACAAGAGCGGTGGCAAAGCGTCAAAAGAGGGGAAGAGAGGAACAGGAAAAAGGAAAGAAGAAAAATATGGCGAAAACACTTAATCTATTTTCAGTAAATATCAACGGATTGAATCCACCTATTAAAAGGAAACACATAATGAGGAAATTAATAAAACAAAATTCAGATATATTATGCCAACAAGAAGTCCATATAAGAAATCAGGGCCGCAAATTATTAGAAAATAAAAAATTAGGTAAACTATTTACAGCATTAACAGATTCTAAAAAAAGGGGGATAGCTCTATATATTAGGGATACACTGCAACCGGAAAAAATCTATTCGGACAAAGAAGGAAGAATATTAAGTGTAAAGATCAAAATAGGAAATAAAGAAATAGTTATAATAGCAATTTATGCCACAAATTCAAAACAGAAACAATTTTATAAAAAATTAGCGGAACACGTAGGACAGATAGAAAAGGGAAATATTTGTATTATTGGAGACTATAATGCGGTGTATGATATTAAAAAAGACTACAAAACAATGAGGAAAAAATCAAAAGATAGGAAAACACTACCAATAGAATTTCATGAGATGGTGAGAGAGCAGAGATTGGCAGATATATGGAGAGAGAGATACCCTCAAAATCTAGAATATACTTTCTACTCACCACCTCAGAAATCTTGGTCCAGGATAGACATGATTTGGGCAGATAAAGAAATTGGAAAATTAATTCAAGATATTGAAATAGGACTGAATCTGTGAGCAGACCACCATCCAATATTGATAAAAGTTAGAAATCTGAGGAAAGGACATCATTGTTGGTCTACAAACCAAGCCTTATTTCAAGATCAAAATTACATGAACCATATTAAACAAGAACTTAAATTATTTTTCAAAGACAACTGGAATAATGATACCATAATTCAAAATATTTGGGATACAACAAAAGCATTTATGAGAGGGTCAACAATAGCATATTCAGCGAAAATTAAGAAATCTAAAGATAAAAAATTCAATGAATATAAAAATAAATTAAAATATCTAGAAACAGAAATTCAAAAAGATTTCCAAAATGAAAAAATAAGAGAAGAAAGGGATAGAACAAAACATAATATTAACTTAATAATACAAGACGAAATTGCCGCAAAACTAAAGATGACTAAACAATACCAATTTGAAAATGCAAATAAAACAGGTAGATGGTTAGCATATAAATTAAAAGAAGAAGAACGATACATACAAACACTAGAGGATGAAAATGGAGAAACCCAATACACAATGGACAAAAAAAAAGAATATCGCGGTTAAATATTACACTGAACTATATCAAAGAGAAGAAACAAAAAAAGACCAATTAAATAAATATTTAGAAGATGTAAAAGTAGAAGAAATATCAGAATTAGATAAAGCTATACTAAACAAAGAAATAACTTTAATAGAATTGGAAAACGTGATATCCAAACAAAAAAATTACAAAACACCAGGCCCAGATGGGATACCGGCTGAATTTTATAAAGAATTAAAGGAAATATTAGGGGAAATATTACTAATTATATTTAATGAGGTGTTAGAAAAAGGAACATTACCCACAGCTTGGACACAGGCGCCAGTAAGTATAATACCGAAAGACCCTTCTTAAAAACAAAATATACAAAACTATAGACCAATATCGCTTCTTAATGTTGATTACAAAATTTTTATGTCAATCATGGCAGAGAGACTGAAACCAATTTTGAACAAAAGAATAAATAATGATCAAAACGGATTTCTGCCAGGAAGGTATATACGAAATAACACAAGAACGATATTGAACGTTTTAGAATATTACGAGGTACATTCGGAAAGACAACTAGCACTTATGTTCTTAGATGCTCAAAAAGCTTTTGACAACTTGAGATGGGAATTCATATTGGAATTAATTAAAAAAATGAAATTCGGACCAAAAATTACCCAGATGATACAAACAATATATCATACTCAATCTGCAAAAATTATAATTAATGGTGAATTAACAAATTCGTTCCAAATTTGGAAAGGGGTATGCCAAGGATGTCCGCTATCCCCGCTTTTATACATTTTAGCGGTGGAAACATTGCTTAACCAAATAAGAACAAATGTAAAGATTACAGGCTTGAAGGTTAGGAAACAGGAATTTAAGGTACAGGCTTATGCGGACTATTTAGTATTCATTTTGGATGACCCAATAGAAACAGGTGAATTTTTAATGGAAGAAATAAAACAATATGGAGAGGTGGCAGGTCTAAAAATTAACAAACAAAAAACTAAAATTATAACTAAAAATATGAACCTTAAACAAGAGCAGGAACTAGAAAGAAATTTAGGAATTCAAACTGTAAAAAAAGTAAAATATTTAGGCATAACATTAACTAAAAGATGCAGTACAATCCAAAAAGATAATTACGATACACTAATTAAAAAAACCAAAGAACAATTAATCAGATGGAACAAGCTTCACATTTCATTGACAGGGAGAATCTCCACAATCAAAATGACTATTCTACCAAAGTTTCTTTATTTATTCCAAACCATCCCAGTAAAATTGAATAAAAATTTATTTACAAAATTAAATGTGACTATTTCTAAATTCATTTGGGAAGGGAAAAAACCAAGAGTAAGATTTAAGTACTTACAAGATAAAGTTACACAAGGTGGATTTGGTCTACCAGACTTTGAGACTTATTATCAAACATCGGTATTACTCTGGTTAAAAGATTGGATAGACCTTAAAAACCAAAGATTACTAGCATTAGAAGGACACGATATTTTACAGGGATGGCATGGTCTCCTTTGGAACGAAAAGAACAAGATTCCAACATATTTTAAAAACCATATAATTAGAAGTTCTTTAATGATAATATGGACAAAGATCAAAAAAGAACACTATCTTAAAATTCCAAGATGGTACTCCAGTGTAGAAGCTCTTACACATCCCTATATCTTTCAAATTCAAAATCTGGTAAATTATAACTACATACTAGATGAGAAAGGAAACATCAAAACAAGGCAACAACTAGAAAATCAAAATATTAATATTGACTGGTGGCCATACTCCCAAATCCGGGCGAAATGGAATAAAGATTAAAAGAATAACGGAATCCAGGAAAAAGATAGTTTAATGGATAAATTACTATTAGGACACGATAAAAATTTTATAACTAGGCTATACAATTTCTTAATGGGGTATAAAATGGAAACAGAGATAGTAAAAGGAAATATGATTAGTTGGGCCCAAAATATAGGATATAATATATATTTAAATCAATGGGAACAAATGTGGAAAAATCTCAAACTAACGAAATCAATACCATATAAGGAAAATTTACAAAAAATGTTTTATAGATGGCACCTAGCCCCAGCGAGATTAGCTAAAATCTACCCAAACTTGAAGCCAAACTGCTGGAGGTGCAATAATAAAAGTGGGACTTTTTTTCACCTACGGTGGACATGTCCCCATTTAAAAAAGATCTGGGAAAAAATTCAAGGATGGATTCGGGAGATTACCACAATCACACTAAAATCTTTTCTTTTGGGCATAATAGATCAAAAACTTTAAAAAGATCATTACTATCTGATTCAGCACATAATCACAGCCACAAGAATTACAATAGCACAGAACTGGAAAAAAGAGGATACACCATCAGAAAGAGAAATTATTAAGAAAATATATGATTGTGCAGAAATGGACAGACTTACCCAAAAACTCAAAAACAAAGAAGACTCAAAATATTACGAAATTTGGGGAAAAATTTATGAATGGGTAACAACAAGAAAAAAAGACAAAAAACTAAAACAAAAAACAAGATGACACATGAAAATAACAATGATAGTGAACAAATACTAGATTCTGAAAATCTTCAATTGATTTGATATTAAACTCAATCCAAACTGACCTTAGATAAAGTATAAGCCAGAATAAAATCTCTTAAAAACCACGGCCATCATATGCCGCATACCAACAATTAAAGAAATCAGGAACTGTTATAAAACAGTTCAATGGGGGGGGTTTGGGTGAGTGAAGGGCAAGAATGTACAAAGTATTTAGATAGAAAGTTTAGAATTTATTCTTAATTGTTGAAATAATAACCTTTTCGTTTTGAAATGATATGGAATATCTGTACAAAATAATTAAGAAGATGAGTACAATGATTATATAACTATAAGCATACGTCGAAATAGTGATGTAAAATAAGATATACTTGCTCTTCCTTTTTTACCTTTGTAATATAATAAAAATTATTTTTTTTAAAAAAAGTATACGAGGGGATGTCACAGAGAGGAGGGGATCACTTTATTCTTCAGGGCACCAGAGGGCCGGACGAGGAACAACGGCTGGAAGCTGACCAAGGAGAGATTCAACATGGAGATAAGGAGGAACTTCCTGACGGTCAGAGCGATCAACCAATGGAACAACCTATCAGCGGACATTGTGAACTCCAATACTCTGGACATTTTAAAGAGAAGATTGAACTGCCACTTGACTAGTGTACTATAGGGTTCCTGCTTGGGCAGGGGATTGAACTTGATGGCCTTCATGGTCCCTTTCAACTCTAACAATAAATAAATAAATAAATAAATTTAGAATCAGAATAGAGCTGGAAGGGACCATGTGGATTTTCTAATCCAACCCACTCCTCAAGCAGGAGACCTTATACAATTAGAAACTTCCAGTGATGGAGTGCCCACAACTTCTGAAGGCAACTAGTTAGCTGTCCTCACTGTTAGGTGGTTTCTCCTTCATTCCCATTTGCTTCTCTCCTTGTTCAGTTTTCATCCATTATTCCTTGTCAAGCCTTCTGGTGCTTTGGAAAATAAATTGACACCCTCTTCAGTATCTGAACCCCTCCAATACTGGAATACTGCTACTATGTCCCCCTTAGTCCTTTACAGTAGTGGGTTGCTACTGGTATGAAAGCAAAAAAACACTGAAATCTCTCTCTTGCATGCGCCCCTTGTGAAATTTCAGCGCATTTTTGCTTCCAGTGCATGCGCAGAAGCAAAAACACGCTGGGGCACATGCTTGCGCACACCAAAGAACTGAAGCGGCGGATGCAGCACACTGGTAGCAGCGGTAATGGCAATCCACTCCTGGTCCTTAACAAGTGTGTCACAGCAGTGGGAGTTTTGGGCTCAGTTGTGGTGGTTAAGTTATGGACCCCCTGTATTTCTCCTCATTGTGCTACTATTAACAACACCCAAGGAACCCTGTCTCCGTGGTTTGGTGGGCTCTTTCTTCTCCTTTGAGAGAATCGTCTCTAAAGTTGATCATCTCCTGTTGATCGTAGCTGGTGACATCGGCAAGTGGAATACATCAGGCTGTGAAGTGGAGCATAGAGGGAACCAAACAACCTGCCTTTGTGACCATCTAACCTTCTTTGCGGTGCTCATGGTAAGTACCAAACTCCTTATCAGCATCTTGTAGAGCAGTGTTTCCCAACTTTGGCAACTTGAAGATATCTGGACTTCAACTCCCAGAATTCCCCAGCCAGCAAAAGCTTGAATTTAAATCTGGAATTTGTTTTATAAATGGTTAGACCGTAAATCTGAAATTAAAGGCTGGAAGAATATTACAAATAAATATTGTTATTATTGATATTATGTATAGGTAAATTGACCCGGACAATACAGTACATACTGTTTCTTCAGCACTCATGTATGTTAAAGACAAATAAAAAATTATTTTTTTAAAAATTGTCAAGTCATGTCCAGGCAATTACTTACAGTCCAAAACGGACTTAAAGGTAACCCTAAAGATAACTGAGGGACCATATTCCATTTTCCATTTGTCCAGATGCGACAGCAGCATGTCACCCGGGGGAAGATTTGATCCTTGGTGCCAAGAGCACAGGACAGTGACGGCAAATCTTTTTTTTTTGCTCGGATGCCAAAAGGGCACATATGCCTGTCCACACACATAATGCAATGCCCTCCCTTTCCCCATGCATGCATGCAGAAGCCCCCATGCTGCCCCCCAAAGCCTGGGGAGGGTGAAAAAACTTCCTGAACTTCCAGTTGGCCCATTGGGCCATTTTTCATCCTCTGGAGGTTTCAGGGAAGTCTCCTGAAGCTTCCAGAGGGCAAAAGTGGCCTTCCCCAAGGCCAAAAATCAGGTGGCCAGCATGTTATTTTGCTCTGGAGCTGACGTAGGGCAACGCCTTCCGATATGGCTCCATGTGCCACCTGTGGCACATGTGCTATAAGTTCACCATCACGTGCATAGGAGACCAAATCAAGTTAAAGATTGTAGCTGAGCCATGGGAAAAAGCTTTTTAATGGTAAGAATAGTTTGGTTGTAATAACAGAATAACAGAGATGGAAGGGAGCTTGAGTCCAAGCTCCTGGCTCAAGCAGGAGATCCTTTACCATCCCAGACAAGTGGCTGTTCCATCTCTTCTGAAGCGTCTCCCATGATAGAGCACCCACAACAGAGGTGGGTTCTGACCGGTTTGTTTGTTTGTTTGTTTGTTTGTTTGTTTGTTTATCCATTCATTCATTCATTCATTCATTCATTCATTCATTCATTTATTAGATTTGTATGCCGCCCCTCTCCGTAGACTCAGGGCGGCTCACAACAGCAATAGAACAATTTGTAACAAATCTAATAATTTAAAAACATTTTAAAACCCCATTATTAATCAGACATATATACAAACATACCATACATAAATTGTATAGGCCCGGGGGAGATATCTCAATTCCCCCATGCCTGACGGCAAAGGTGGTTTTTAAGGAGTTTCCGGAAGGCAAGGAGGGTGGGGGCAGTTCTAATCTCTGGGGGGAGCTGGTTCCAAAGAGTCGGGGCCGCCACAGAGAAGGCTCTTCCTCTGGTACCTGCCAAACGACATTGTTTTGTTGCTGGAACCGGCAGTGACCCAGGCCTGCCACGCCTCCCGGCTGGTACTCTCAGTGGCGCCATGGAATATAATTTTTTGCTACTAAGCCTGCACCTAGTTTTTTGTTCTGTGCGTCCCTGAGCAAACTGGCAGTAGAGCAGTCCGGAGCCGACCACTGACCCACAACTCATGGAGAGAAGCCACTCCACTCTGGACGCAAGCTCTTCCACTGGTTGTAGAGCCAATTAGCCAAGAAGAGAGTGATTTTTTCTTCACACAGGGTGTGTGTTCAGGAGGAAGCCGGACATCTTCCAGGCATTTGACCCCTGAGACGAATGCTGGACACGGAGCCCTCACGGCTTCCTGCAAAGTCTTCCAGCTGTGAGCCCACCAGTAGCGGGGTGCAGGCGCTG
Source organism: Erythrolamprus reginae (assembly GCF_031021105.1). NCBI lineage: Eukaryota > Metazoa > Chordata > Lepidosauria > Squamata > Dipsadidae > Erythrolamprus > Erythrolamprus reginae. Next base: position 30,372,823 of record NC_091958.1, read on the forward strand.
CGCCCGGGGTTGGGGTTCCGGTAGCGGAAATTGAGATGTGTGTGCATCTCCACGCCCCCGACATGTGCACCTATGCAAGATTTGGCTCAGCAAGTGAAATCTCATGCATGTTAAAGACAAATGAAAATTTAATCGAAATCTCATGCGAGGATGTTCTCGTGTGCAAGATTTTGCCAATGTTCAGCATTTTTTCCTTCTGCACATTCACCAGCAAATCACAGAAAATTAATGAAATTTATTTATTTTATTTATTTATTTAATTGGATTTGGATGCCGCCCCTCTCCGAGGACTCGGGGCAGCTCACAGCATATACAAAAACAGAACAATAATATAAATCCAATAATACTACATTAAAACAACCATTAAATTCAATTAAAAGAAAATTTCATGTTTACGAGCATCCTCGCATGAGATTTTGCTTGCTTTGTGTTGACGGGCACGGGTGTGCACATCGGAGGTGCGTTTGCCCTCGATGGTCCCAGAGATCGTACCGGTAGTGGCCAGTAAGTGCAACCCCCGCCTGGGTGCAGCCACATTTGTGACTCCTGGATCTGCTGGAAAGTCTTTCCTCCTTCACACTCCTTTCCATCTTTCCCTTCCTGCCTTTCCTTCTGCAGCTCCCCTCTTCAGAGATAGATGAGATCCACAAGAACTACCTGACCACTGTCAGTTATGTCGGTTGCCTCGTTTCAGCTCTGGCTTCACTCGTCACCATTGTCTTCCTCTGCTTCAGGTAGGATACATTAATACTTTGCTTTATTTTGGGATTTGGAAAGAAGGAAGACCCAGAAGGACTTTAGAAGGAAGTTTAGACCAGCACCGAAAAAGGAACAAGCAAAGACACACAGGGTTTCTCATTGAAGACAAACACTGGGAGATCACGTGCACGGACATCTCACCATGCATTCGGAAAAATAATTTCCCCAGCTCTGAGTCACGTTGGGTAGCGTGGTGGCTCTGGGCTTGTCGACTGGAAAACTGGCAGCCCAGGTTTGAGACCTAAGCTCCAAGCAGGAAGGTGTCGATTTAGTGCGCTTCAGTCAGCATCTTGGGTCCTCATCGCAGCAGCATTTGTGCCCTTAGCATTCAGGTAGCGTATTACAATGCGTACTTGGCACTTGGAGGGAAACGGAATGAGGACGCTCACCTCTAACCTTCCTCACAACGCCAGTCGAAGATCTATTGACCACTGGCACAGCTCCTTCTCTACCACTGGCTTCCCACTACACGATAGGAATACCAACCTTCCCCGCGAACATTCCCCATGAGATTAACGTGCCTTGTGACCTCACTTTCCAAATAACCCTTGTAGATAAATAGGCAGGGAAAATAAATAGGCAGGGAAAAAACAGTGCTGGCCACATGACTAAAGAAATGTCTTTGGACAGTGCTGGCTCAATGGCCTTGAAAGAAGAGATGAGCACCATCTGCAGAGTAGCAAATGGCTAGTGGAGTAAAATCTGCAGGGTCACCTTTTTACCCAAGTCCTATACATGGCTGTGAAAAGCTCTAGTGACAAGCTGAAATTTATCATTTTCAGGCTGTTCCCAGTAGACACATAGAAACATAGAAGACTGACGGCAGAAAAAGACCTCCTGGTCCATCTAGTCTGCCCTTGTACTATTTCCTGTATTTTATCTTAGGATGGACCTATGTTTATCCCAGGCATATTTACATTCAGTTCCTGTGGATTTACCAACCAGGTCTGCTGGAAGTTTGTTCCAAGCATCTACTATTCTTTCAGTAAAATAATATTTTCTCACATCCATCACCCTGGGGGGGGGAACTACTGACCCCCTCAGAGAGGGTTCACAACTTGGGCGTCCTCCTCGATCCACAGCTGACATTGGAACATCATCTTTCGGCTGTGGCGAGGAGGGCGTTTGCCCAGGTTCGCCTGGTGCACCAGTTGCGGCCCTATTTGGACAGGGAGTCATTGCTCACAGTCGCTCATGCCCTCATCAGCTCGAGGTTCGATTACTGCAACGCTCTCTACATGGGGCTACCTTTGAAAAGTGTTCGGAAACTTCAGATCGTGCAGAATGTGGCTGCGAGAGCTATCGTGGGGCTTCCCAGATTCGCCCACGTTTCTACAACACTCCATGGCCAGCATTGGCTGCCAATCAGTTTCCGGTCACAATTCAAAGTGTTGGTTATGACCTTTAAAGCCCTACATGGCATTGGACCAGAATACCTCTGGAACTGCCTGCTACCGCACGAATCCCAGCGACCGATAAGGTCCCACAGACTTGGCCTTCTCCAGGTCCCATCAACTAAACAATGTCGTTTGGCGGGCCCCAGGGGAAGAGCCTTCTCTGTGGTGGCCCCGGCCCTCTGGAATCAACTCCCCCCGGAGATTAGAACTGCCCCCACTCTCCTTCTCTTTCATAAACTACTCAAGACCCACCTATACCGCCAGGCATGGGGGAGTTGAGACACCTTTCCACCAGGCTCTTTATAGTTTATGTTTGGTATGTATGTGTTGTTTGGTTTTTAAATTTGATAGGGTTTTATATGCTTCTTTTTTAATATTAGATTTGTTTCACTATAATATTGTTTTTTATTATTGTTGTGAGCCGCCCCGAGTCTTCGGAGAGGGGTGGCATACAAATCTAATAAATAATAATAATAATAATAATAATAATAATAATAATTATTATTATTATTATTATTATTATTATTTCTGATCTTTCCCCCAACTAATCTCAGATTGTGCCCCCTTGTTCTTGTGTTCACTTTCCTATTAAAAACACTTCTCTCCAGTACTCAACCAATCTGTAAGGATTTGAGGTGGGATTTTGTGTGAACTTTGTTGTTTCTCCAGGTGGTCTCACACCCACACCCACACACCAATGAAGTGTCAGATAATGAGTTTGGGGATAATTGCCAAAGCAGGATTATGGAAGGCTTTTGCAGGATTTCTAAAATGAATGGATAGATGGCCATAAGAGTGGGACATTCACCTCCCATCTGAGTAGGAAGGAAACGCCACAGCATGTAGTCAAAGGCGGGTGGGAGTTGGTGAGCATTTGATATACGTTTTCTGAGGGTAGATCTCGAGCTGTTTTGGGCCTATTTCCATAAGTCCCAGGTAGCAATTGACTGCCAAAGCTGCAGTACAAAATATCCAAAGAGCAGCAGGTAATGCAACTGTCCTTGAAGGATGAAGGTGCTCCACTGGGGGCTCATGAAACAGGAAGATGAGTATGATGCACTTTCTTTTTCATAGGAAGAAGCAGACAGGATATTGTCTATGTCAGGGGTGTCAAACTTGATTTCATTGAGGGCTGCATCAGGGTTGTGTTTGACCTGGGGGGGGGTCTGGCGTGACCAGGGGTAGCATGGCCAACTCAACGTCACTCATGTTGAGGGTGCCTTTTGGGCCCGAGTGCTCTGCTAGTGAAAACAGGCTCCCAAGCTCTGTTTTCGGCTGTGATGGCCTCCTGCAACCCTCTGCCAGCAAACACAGAGCTCGGGAGGACAGCACACAGCGCCCGTGAGCTCCTTTTTCACTGGCAGAGACACTGCAGCAGGTGTGAAATCCAGCAGGTTCTGGAGAACCGGTAGTGGAAATTTTGGAGAACTGGCAGATCTATATCCACATGAATCTCCTCTGGACAGCATTTTGGGGGATGGGAGCCTGTGTGCACTTGAAGGATAGATGTTTTCTGAGATGGACAGAGGTTGGTGACCTGTGACTGTCCAGTCTCTTGGACTTCAGTTTCCATGAACCCCAACCAGCACCGCCAACAGCAATGGACAATGAGAATGGTCTGCAGAGCAGCTGTAGGAAAGCCTTGGAAGAGATATCCATCTAGTTCAATTTCAGGCTGGAAGAAAGACACTGAAAGCAACATGTAGGCTGATTGGAAAGAAAGTTTATTGATGAACGGAGCAACACACAAAGACAGCAGGCAGTTCTGGGTCAGCTGAACCAGAGCCACATGCGGGTGGTGGTTCTGCTTCATCAATTAACCAACTTTCTTTCCAATCAGCCTCTGTGCTTTTTCCAGCATCTTTCTCCCAGCTTGGAACCGAACTAGACGGATATTTCTTCCAACAGAAGCAGGTTAGATAACTTAGGGATCATATTTTGGGGATTAAACCTTTTCCTACAACAGGTGCTAAGACTTTTCATGACTTCAGCTTAGAGTCTCATAGAGACTCTAAGAGTCTTAGGCTCAAAATACAGAAAGATCTAGACAGATTAACACTATGGGCCCATACTAACAACATGATGTTCAACGTCGACAAGAGCAAAATTCTTCACCTTGGTAAAAAAAAACCTAGACACACATACAGCCTGGGAGAAACCCCACTTAGCAGCAGTAACTGCGAAAGAGATCTTGGAGTCTTGGTGGATAATCAACTAAACATGAGCCAGCAATGTGCAGCAGCAGCCAAAAAAGCTAACACCATCCTAAGCTGTATCAACGGAGGGATACACTCCAAGACTGTTGTGATTCAGTCTGAGGCTCCTCAGGGAACGGCTGGAACTCTGCCAGCTCCATGCTCAGAGGGGGAGGACGAGGAACAGGAGGAGGAGGAGGACCAGGCAGACGGGGAGGAGGAGGAATGTCAGGCCGAGGAAGAGGGAGAACAGCCTGAGACCCCCGGGGGGAGCTCTCCCCAGCGAGTAGCCTGGAGTCCTTAGATGAGAACGCACAAGCCATCATCGATATGAGGCAGAGAAGAGCAGCACAACGAAGGGGACAATTAGCCAGGTATTTCTATCCCTAATAGGCAACAGCTGGGTTTGGGTGTGGTTCTCCCCAGAAAGGTTGAAAAGGCAGGCCCGCCCTTCCTGTATTGTGGAGAGTTATCTTGTGGGAGTTCTGTGACCTTGCTTCGATCCTTGGCGTCTCTGATCCTGGCTTGTGGCCTTGAAGGCTGAAAACTTGGGGGAGGCGTGGGTTTTATTCTCTACAGTGGTGTGTGTGCCAGCAAGAAGCCTGCTGTATTGTCTGGCCATCGTGACTCTTCTGTGAAGCCTCATAGCATTCCAGTTTGTAAGAACAGTTTTTGTTCTCTGTTTGTTTTCAAAGATATAAAGTGACTTTGCTTTTTACCAGCGTGTCTGGCTGCTTTTTTCAGTTGGTGTTGAAGTCTGGAGGCACCCAGACAGAACAAAGACCAGGGAAGTATTAATACCACTCTACCATGCCCTGGTTAGACCACATCTGGAGTACTACATCCAGTTCTGGTCACCACACTTGAAAAGAGACATTGAAACTCTGGAGAAGGTGCAGAAAAGAGCAACCAAAATGATTAGGGGACTTGAAACCAAGACTTATGAAGAGAGATTGCAGGAACTGGGCATGGATAACCTTGAGAAAAGGAGGGCCAGAGGGGACATGATAGCTGTATACAGGTATATGAGGGGTTGCCACAGAGAGGAGGGGATCACTCTATTTTCCAGAGCACCAGAGGGCCAGACGAGGAACAACGGCTGGAAGCTGACCAAGGAGAGATTCAACCTAGAAGTAAGGAAGAACTTCCTGACGGTCAAAGCGATCAACCATTGGAAAAACCTGCCTGCGGAGGTTGTGAACTCCCCAACTCTGGACACTTTCAACAGGAGATTGGACTGCCACTTGGCTGGGGTGCTTTAGGATTCCTGCTCAGGCAAGGGTTGGACTTGATGACTTGCATGGTCCCTTTCAACTCTAACAATAAATAAATAAATAATAAATAAGAACCAAGAAGAGAAATATGATGGTCTTCCTTCTTCTCAGGAAAAGGCAGAGAGACCACGTCATCTATGTCCACATGAATCTCCTTGGGGCCATCTTCCTTCTCGATGTGAGCTTCCTCATTGCGATGTACCTGGCTCCTTCCAGAGGGGACACGGCTTGCAAAACTGGCGGGATGTTCCTACACTTTAGCATGCTTGCGGGCCTGACTTGGATGGCCATTGAGGGCTACAACCTCTACCGGATGGTGATCCAAGTCTTCGACTCCTACATGAAATGCTTACTTGTCAAGCTGTCCGTAATGGGTTGGGGTGAGTGATAATTCCCCCCCCCCCATCTTTGTTTTGGATCTGTCCCTCACTATCTCTTACTCTGGAACTATTATATTTTTCTAAGATTTCTTTCCCACTGGCACTGGCTTGAACTTATTTTTCAACAATTGTTGTGGAATTGGGGGGGGGGGCAGGATGTGACATTAACTCCAGGTGTTCTCCTCTGCAGGTTTTCCTGTACTCATCGTATGCCTAATTTTTGTGATTGATCAATCCTACTATGGGCCTTACGCTCTTAAGGTCTCTCAGTCTCGGGAAAAATACATCACCACAACTATGTAAGTTCTTGGGGAATGGAACAAAATGCCCCCTACCCTATATTCAGACCCCTTGAGGGTTAACAGCCAGCCACCTCTGGTTAGCAGAGGCTGAGAACCAACATCTGGAGATATTACTGCACTAAATCATAACCCTGAGGTCAGGGGTGGGTTCCAGTTACCTTTGCCACTGGTTCGCATCACAATGTGGTCCGGATGTCCTGTCATGCATTTCCACTCACTAGCCTGACAGAGCACAAAACGCAGCTGATAGCAGCGACAGAATAGGATTTGTGATGCCATTGTCACATCAACAGCGGGCCGCTAATGATTCGGGTGATTTAGTCCGAACTGGGAGGAGCCCACCCCTGCCTGAGATGAGTGTGAATATATAATCAACAATGGCATCACTGTATAGAGACCCCAGACTGGTCCCACTGTGATCCATATAGACTGAATACACAAATTGTACACTAATTTATGTAGTTCCAATCTGTGTTGAAGATCATAGAATTCCTTATTGGTAAAGTGAATTTGTCTCCAGTGCATAAACTCACAATGTCCCTATCATTGAGGGGCTTCCTGCTGCTGGTGCTAGAGGTACGCTCCCGGCAGTGGGCACAGGCGCGGATGGGCGTCTGATGCAAGCATGCGCCCCTGGCATGAGATTTGGCTTCTGCACATGTATGGAGAAGTAAAATCTCGCATGAGGACATGTGCATGCGTGAGATTTTGGCAATTTTGGCCCATTTCTTTGCTTCTGCGTATGCGCAGAAGCAAAAAAAAAGCCTGAAAATTGCTGAAATCTCATGTATGTGAGTGTCCTCATGTGATATTTCATGCACTGTGCATGTGCTGTAGCCAAATCTCACACGTGGGCATGTTGGGGTGTGTGTGTAGCTGCGCACACATTGCCGTTTTTACTAACTAATCGGTGATCCCAGTCGTACCGGCTGCGGCCCATTACTGGTCACTATAAACAGTAATAGGTCACAATTCAATCATTGATATACAGTGGTACCACATCTTACGAACGCCTCTTCTAACGAACTTTTCAAGATACGAACCCTGTGTTTAAGATTTTTTTGCCTCTTCTTCCGAACTATTTTCACCTTATGAACCCAAGCCGCTGCTGCTAAGATGAAGGGGTTCCTTTCCCCCCTTTTTTTTAAGAAAGAAAAGGGAGGGGTGGCTTAGAGGAGGGAAAAGACTCCATTAAATTAACTAGGAGAACAGCATGTTTGCAAGCACTGAGGGGAGTGTCTTTTTAAGAAAGAAAAGGGAGGGGTGGCTTGGAGTGGGGAAAAAACTCCATTTAATTAACTAGGAGTACAGCGTGTTTGCAAGCACTGAGGGGGTGTCTTTTTAAGAAAGAAAAGGGAGGGGTGCCCCCCTTGCCTTCCTTCCTTCCCACTCACCCTGTAGCCTAGCCTTGCTTCTTCCACCCGCCCCCTTTAGCTGCTCCTCCCTGCCCTCTGTTCACCTCCCTTCTAAAGTTTGGGATTTTCCTGAAGGATTTGCACGCATTATTTGCTTTTACATTGATTCCTATGGGAAACATTGTTTCATCTTACGAACTTTTCACCTTACGAACCTCCTCCTGGAACCAATTAAGTTCGTATCATGAGGTACCACTGTACTAAGTCAACTAAAGACTCTTCTAAGTTACCCCACATGACTTGTTGCCTGGGTGGCGCATAAATGTTTACACAGAGTCACTTTCTGTCCTTCAGTTTCGGCCTGAATATTTGAATTTCATCTGTATCGCAATTTCCCAGATTAATTTATTTTAATCTCCTATCGTGAATGTGCTCCATTGCTGGCTGGCTGGATGCTCCAGGACTGGAGGGTTTCAAGACAGGATTGGAAAAACATTTGTCCAGGATGATAGAGGTCTTTGGGCAATAGGCTGGCTCTGTTAAAAAGTGCTATTGCTGACATGTTGTAAGCCATCCTGAGTCTAAGAAGGGCGGCATTAAAAATAAATTGAATAAATAAATAAATAAAATTAGGTTGGACTAAAAGACCTCAAAGATCCCTTTGAGGCCTGGGATTCTATGTTTCTATCAAGATGTATTGCAACGAGGCTCATTATCCCACCTGCCCTGTTAGCATAGCCCATCTTTTGGCCCCTTGAGGCTCATGGTGGAAACACCTGTATCCAGGTAATGCTGTAACATCATTTCCATCAACCAAGTTCCTTGGAGAACAAGGGAATCAGGGAATGAGCAGAGGCGACAAAGAGGGCGGGATGCATCGTCTTCATGATTGGTACCAGAGTGTCCGGGAAAGTCCTGTTTTGGGGGGAAGGTGTCATCTTAAGGAAACTTTCCCAGCCTATTTGAATGCTCATATTCCAGTTTTCATGTGCTTTCCAGCTAAACTGTAATATATGGACTTAACCTTTCTGTTTTTTTCTCTTCTTCTTCTTCTTCAGCTGTTGGATTACCAAAAAGGAGATCAACGATTTCTTGAATTTGGGCTATTTAAGCCTGGTGCTCTTCTTTAACAGCATCATGCTGGCCACTATGGTGTACAAGATTCTCAGGCTGAGACATCGAGAGCATCAATGGGAATATGTGGTGATGCTCCTGGGCCTGAGCTGCGTCCTGGGCCTCCCCTGGGGGTTGGCCTTCTTTGCCTTCGCTTCTGGGACCTTCAACCTGGTGGTCGTGTATCTTTTCACCATCATCAACTCTCTCCAAGGTCAGTGAGTATTCCTGCTCCTCTTCGTCTTGAGATCTGCCACTTTATCAGGTTTTGTCCCTTGGATTTTCATGCAACACAACACAAGACAAGAGTTGCATTTTGCCTTTGTGACTTCACCTTTTCAATTCAGTCTGAGCTTGTGAAAGTGAAACAGATCCTAACAGAATGGGATGATCAAATTGTTGCTCATCTAACTCTGATCCAGCTCCCCAAACATGATAAACACTCTGAAATTAAATCAATGATAAGGTCAGGTTTGCTTTGCTCAGAATTTAGAAAAAGAAGACTCAGAGTCCATTTTGAACTTCAAAGGTCATCTTTACTAAATCAGAAGTGACTGCATTGAAAGAAAAGCAAAGACGGAGGAAAAAGGCACGAGAGATGCCTATTGCAAAGTAACCCCAATTGCCCCCCTTGGCAGTTCACCCAATCCCCATGGTCCATCTTCATCAGGTGGACGCATCTTCACCAGCGTGTCATACTTTTGGAATGTATGCCATTAACCCCCCCCCCCCCTTCTTCACTCCTTCTCATGAGAAACGAAACTTTCTTGGGCTCCTTGAGCAGACTTCCCCCTCCCAAATCCCAAACAGCCCCCCTCCCCCTCCATTCTCATGACAGCTGAAGTACAGTTGAAGATAGGATGAAACACAGCAAGGCTGACAGATTCCTTTATTAGGAGCACCAGCAAGCCTGGCAAAAAGCTTCTCTCTCACCGCAGGCTAACAAGTCTGTCCGACAGGGAGATGGATAGTTGTCTGTTATGTCTGTTCATCTCCGCCCCCTGCCTTTTATCCCCAGAGCTAGGGTGAGGTTCACTATTAGCGGTGGCTCTTCTGCTCCAAGGACCGGCCCATAGATTCCCTCTCCTCTCCTCTGCCTTCCGACCTAACCAATCTACCACATATAACAACTTGTGGTGGTAACATTGGAGCAGCTGGGACTTGAAGAGAAGACAATTCCTGTTGGATGGTTTTGGGACCATCGTTATTTTATCCTGCACTATCTACAGGGTGGATTTGCAGAGCATGTTAGACTACATAAAATGAGTTAGGTGGTTTGAGATTCAGATTACATTTCTGCCTTGGATTCAGATTTCTTTGATTGGTCTGTTGCCTTTGTTGTGAGTGGCCCAGGGCCGATTCAGCAGGTCGCGGACTTTGAGGAGGATGAGCTGGACCCGTCTGGGTAGCCTAGGCCAGTGTTTTTGCCAGCTGAGTCTGAGAGCACTGTTCCCTGTAAGCTGCGCGCTCCCCATCCCCCTGCCAGCCCGTGGGTGGAAAGAAAGGGAGCCGCGGCCACGCCCGCCTCCCCACAGTGCCTCTGGCCCCCTCACACCCCTGGCCTCTTGCCGCTGCCTCCCACCTGCCCGATCCGCCCCTTCTCCGGCTTTCTACGCCTCCCACCTTGGGGCGCAACTTCTCCCACGGTGGTGGCGGCGGTGGCGGCGGTGGTGGTGGCGGCGGCGGCTTCTCCTCCTGCTCATCTGTGGTCCCAGCCAGGGGGCTGGGAGAGGGTTTTCTCCGCGCGCTTCGGGAATGCCCGCCCTACCCCTCTCACAGCCCCTTCACTGGGAGCGCTTTCGTCCCGAGCTTTCAGCAAGGGGGCTGCAGTAGAGGCAGGGCAGGCGTTCCCGAAGTGCTCGGAGAAAGCACTCTTGCAGCCCCCTCACTTACAGAGAGAGAGCAACAGACAGAGCAAGATGGAAAGAGAGAGGGAGAGAGAAAGTAAGTGAGAAAGAGAGAGAAAGGGGGGGAGAGAGAGATAGTAAGAGAGAGAACAAGAGAGAGAAAGAAAACAAGAGAGATAGAAAGAGTGAGAGAGAAACGAAGCAATAGAGAAAGAGAGAAAGAAAACAAGAGAGAAAGAGTGAGAGAGAGAGAGAATGAGAGAGAGAGAGCAACAGACAGAGCGAGAGAGAAAGAGAGGGAGAGAGAAAGTGAGAAAAAGAGAGAGAGAGCAAGAGGGGGACAGAGAAAGAGAGAAATGACTCTTGATTTAAAGCATATGGTAAAAAGCACCCAAATAATAACAGAAAAAAAAAACCAGCCTTGTGTGTGTGTGTGTGTGTGTGTGTGTGTGAACTCTTGAACCATTTCCAATAGCCCTCACCTGTTATTGGAAATGGTTTAAGAGTTCACACACACACACACGCACAAGGGGGGAGGAGACAGGGATGGAAAAAGAGGAGAAGATAGTAATAATAGTAATAGATTTTGGTTTTGTTTTATTATTAATTTCTTTTAATAAAAAAGAAGGGAATTTATTTATTTGTTTGTTTGTTTGTTTATTTATTTATACTTCTATGACGCCTCAGACACTATACTTTTCCGCCCACACTGACAAAAAATTAGAGGGAACATTGTCTGAGAATGAAAGTGAAGGGGGTCTAGAACCTGGGGAACTACCAGAGACTGTAGAACCCCCAGCTGCGATAATGTCAGAGGATGATAGGGACATTCAATCATACTTGAAATACTGCAATTAGACATGAATATCTCTATAGACGTAGATTCAGGCATTGAATATCTCTATGTACATGTGGCCATCCCTGGGAGTATAAATAGAGAGGCTCATAGAAAAGTGGGTGTGGAAGATCAATGTTCCTACAATAGGGAGCAAAGACTTGCAGCAGAGAGCCATTCGTAATCCTCCTGGATTCTGATACCCTGGCTTAGTGAGTAAAGTGTCAGAGCTGAGAATTAATGACTAAGAATTTTCAATCCTATTTTGGCCTGCTTTCGGACCTGGCGGATTACGGCTGAATTGGCGCTTGGCCTGGCATTCCAATTATCTCATCGCTGTTTTTTAGCATGTGTTTTGATAAAGACAATTGTATAAGGTTGCCTTTGCATCTGAGTCTTAATTGTAGATTAATTATTGGTAATTAACCAGCCTGGGAAGAACAGCCTTGGCTGCAGCTCTTTCTCCTTTCCTCGAGGTTTTTCCTACAGTACTACATGACACTGCAGTTCTAGCCGTGTCTTTGAATTCCTCGCTCCCTTCTGGGAACTGCTTAACCCCTGTGACCTCCTCCTGTTCCTCCAGGTTTCCTCATCTTCCTCTGGTACTTGGCCAAAGTACTCCAGTCTCGCAGGTCGAATTCCATGCAATGCACAACTTCCAGCAGCCTGAAGCTGCAGTCCACCAGCTCTACCATCTGACCTCATCCTGTCCAGGGGGACTTTGGATGAGAGACGCTCGCACAAGGACTCAGCCATACAATTCTCTGGTGGACTTGGATGACTTTCATACCTGTGAATAGTTTTGAGAGGACACTGATCTGTTTTTCTTCAATATAGGAAATCTTGACTTACAAGAGTTTGTTTAGTGACTTTCAAACTTACAGCGGCACACTTTTCACACTTAACAACCACTGCGACATCCTCATGGGCGTGTGATCAAAATTCACATGGCAACCAACACATATTTTTGTGACCTGATAAGCAAAGTCAAAGGGGAAGCGGATTCACTTAAGACCTGTGTAACTAGCTTAACAACTGCAGTGGTTCACTTATCAAATATGGCAAGAAAAGTTATAAAATGGGGAAAAAACTCATTTAACAAATATCAGAAATTTTGGGCTCAATTGTGGTCATAAATCGCAATTTGTATTTGCATGGCTCTTCTTTTCTAATGTAAATATTTTTTACAATTTCTATGAGGTAAAAAATAGATGATAGTACATTGAAATTTAAACCACACGTATTAAATACAAATTTTTATTAGTACAGGTATCTTCTTAATTACATATTTATGATGGATGATTTTAAAAAAAAAAATATGGCCAGTATGTCTCCCTTGATGCTGTTGCTGTCGCTTAGTTGGGTGATGAAACGTCTGCCAGGAAGCTCAAGGGAGCAGCCAAGACTCTACCGTTCAACCCCAAGCGACAGAAATTTTCTTGTATTTGAAGGAACTACACACCCTTCAGCACTTTAACGTGAGAAATTGCCAGATTATATTTTTTTAAAAGAGGCAGTGACGTGAACTGGTCAGCAGGGATTCCCTGCTTAGAGGGACATTAAAACTCTGTTTCTCAACCACAGCAACTTTAAGATTTGTGGATTTTATTTCCTAGAATTCCCCAGCTACTAGAAGCAGGGTGGGGGATAACTTTCTGCAGCACTTGTTTGTCAAAGGGGTGGGGGGTTAACATTGTGAGGATGTGCACAGGCACACACTCCTTTGCCATTTCCAGAGCCTGGTTCCCAAGGGCTCGAGGCCCGGTAGTGGGCTGCGTTCCGGGATTTGGGGACCCCTGAAGTACGGGTTTGTGGTGCGTGTCAGGATCGGGGCCTACCTGATGCAATATTCCAAATTGCACAGAGAAGAATTGTAATAACTTTAACAACTGCTTAGTCTAACTCAGTGTTTCCCAACCTTGGCATCTTGAAAATATTTGGACTTCAACTCCCAGAATTCCACATACATACATAATGCACCTTTACATTAGTGTGGCTTGTGGCTTGGCTTGAAGGTATTGTAGCTTAGTATGGTTTAGAGTGGCTTGTGAATTTGTGTGGCTCGTGGTGGGTGAAGACTTGTAGCTGAATATTGTAACTGGGAACAATAGATAGAGAATTGTGAGTACTGTACTTTGTATAGTAACTGGCTAGAGAGATAGCTACATTGTAAATAGTTAGAGTAGGTTTTCTGGGAAGGAAGTAAAAATTTCCCTAAGAAACTGCAGTATGTGTCTTCAATTAGCTTCAAGACAAGGGTTCCTGATATCCTGGTCCGAGGCAGGCTGCTTAGCCCAGACTGAAGGTCCTGTGTTCGAGTGTTCCAGTATTCCTGTGTTCCAAAGCTGGAGAAGAACTGAGAAGAAAACCAGGTTGGGGGAAACCAGGATTGGTGGCCAGAGCTGGTAGGAGTGAAGACAGAAGGCATACATTTTGTCAAGAAGCCCAGTGTCTGAAGCAAGTCGGATATCCTGATATCCTGGTCTGAGGCAGTCTTGGCTATCTGGGTGAGCTAGCTTCTGCAAAACGGTACTCCAACAGTGTGCTGCTTGTGTAAGCCTGAGGTAGTATATAAATTTAACCAAGATGAATTGGTTGTAGGGAGAACTATCCATGTGATTCTGTCCCAAGCTAAGAGAAAGATACTAGAAACATGGAGGCTGATTGGAAAGTGGGTTTAATGGTGAAGCAGAACCACCAAGCACATGCTTCTGGGCAGCTGACCACATGGAGTTGAGAGTGGGGTTTTTTTCTTGGGCTTTTCACTTGAACTTCCTGTTCCTGTACAAAAACATGTATTCTATTGGCTGTTGTCAGATTCCCACTGGGCCACGTGGGGTCATGATTGTCTGAGATAGGTTTGATGGAAAAGTTTGACTGATGCAATATGCTTAGGCGATTGGGTAAAGTGACCAGATTTTTACATTGTTAAAGAGGTACATCATTGATGGGTGTGTGTGGGGTGTGTGATGTGTGGGTGGGGGGCTTGATTAAAAATTTGGTTTATATAGAGCAAAAAAAAATCTCTTTTTCTCCCTAACTCTGTTCCTCCCTCTCTTTCTCTCTCTCCCTCCCTCTTTCTTTCTCACTCTCATGGAGCATAGAAGGGTTTGCAATGGATGAATAGTGTCTCTTAAGACCACATCACAAAATATCTTTGGTACTGTGACATCCTTGATTCAATCATACTTGAAATACTGCAATTAGACAATTTACAACTACGTCACTTCCGATTTGATCTAACTAGTTCATAAAATCATATACCAAAATGTCCTTCCTGTTAATGACTACGTCATCTTCCACCACAGCAATACAGGAGCACGTAATAGATTCAAATTAAATGTAAACTGCTCCAAATACAACTCCAGCAACAGAGGGATCAATGCCTGGAATGCACTACCTGACTCTGTGGTTTCTTCCTCAAACCCCAAAAACTTTTAACCTTAGACTGTCTACCAGGTGTCCACTTGACTGAGTTTTGCAGCCTTATATGAAAAGAAAGGTAAAAGAACCCAAATGGCAGCGTCCGGGCAGGTGGGCGGAGCCTCAAGCAAAGAAATGCTCTAAAAATAACAAGGGATTTAGAGGTTGAATCCTATGACCAGCTAAAGGAATCCAGGAGGTATCTTTGCCTAACAAAGAGAAGGCTTAGGGGAGACATGATACATGCATCTTAATTATTATTGATCAAATTTATACACTGCTTAAAATTAAGTAGAAATCAAGTATATTTAATTGATATAATTTGGCTTCCTTTCTTTCCTTGGGAATAGTATGTTTATGATAATATCTTGTAAAATTTGGATGATAAAGTATGGATAATTAATATTTATGATTAAATAATTTATTTTTGAAGGGCAATTAGTATATGATAAAGGTAAAGAAATTTTTAAGAGGTAAATAAATATGACTTTCTATTTTTATATGTAGAAACTTAATATATTTTTTTTAAAAAAAGGATGTACTGTATGACAATTGAAAACAACTGGCCTAAATGTAATAAAATTTAATAGATAAGTGAAAGCAAATAGATGAGATGTAATAGTATTGTAAGTTTTTATAATGATATTGAAAAAGTTTATATGAAAGTTTTCCAGGTGATAAAAGTAAAGGAGGCAGCATATTGTTGGATGATAAATACCGAATATACTGTAAATGTAAATTCATTGTATTGTATTCAAGATTGAAGGTACATGATTTTGCACTGTTTAAAAGTGGAGAAAAATAAAAAAGACTTTTACCCCCACCCTCAAAAAAGCATGCACTGCTCATCTTCCAGGACTTGAAGGGGCCTGCCATAGGGTAGAAGGGATCCATTTATTCTCCAGAGTACAGTACTTGAGATCAGATTAAGAAGTAACAGATGGAAGTTCATTCAAGAGAAATCCAACTTAGAACTAAAGAGAAATTTCTTGGCAGGCTGAGAACAATTTCATCAGTGGAACGGCTTTGCCCTCCGGAGGTTTGGGTGCTCCATCATGGGAGGGTTTCAAGAAAAAATGGGGCAACCATATAAGGGCTCCTAGCTTGCACGGGAGGTTGGACTAAAACTTTAACCCTAACCCAGCTTTTAAGGTTTTTTCCAAACCTACAATTTTATGATTCGACAGAGAAGGGAGGAGATAATAAGGGAAGGGAAGGGAAGTCAAGGAAGTGTAGCCGAATAGGGTGTGATTAAGCAACTGAATTGAGGTAAACGAGAACCGGTGGGTTGACCCAAATTGCATTTATTTATTTCTATCCTTGCACGCTGCTGATACACACCAACCACAGCCGCAAAAGAAATCCAACATCAGTGATAAAAATCCTAGCAAAAAGATCTGCTGGAGCAATGTTTCACAACTTTGGGAATTTCTGGATAGGTGAATTTTAGGTGGACTTAAACTCTCAGAATTCAACTTTAAGACGAGTGGACTTCCACACTCAAAATCCCCCCCCCCCCAGGCACACTGGTTCAGGAATTCTGGGAGTTGAAGTTCACCCACAGAGAAACACCGGGTTAGAGCAAGAGAAGGCCTGTTTTCATAAAGTTAAATTAGAATTCTTGCTCTGTATATTAGCACACTAACAATCGAGGCTAAATGCCTAATTTTTTTTTTTTTACAAATTTTGCACATCATAGGTAAAAACTGGATTGTGAGGTCAGATTCCAACTTCTGAATGAAGCTTGTTGGTTCCCTTTTGCAAACTCGGATGAAAGCTTCAACAGGATAAGCTGTCTTTGGGAGGCAGCGGCCACATTTTGAGAGTGTGGCCTTGGACCGGAGGGTTGGCCACGGAAAGGGAAGTCAGGGTTAACATACTCTTTTTCAGAATATAAGTGGGTCTGGTTGGTTTCTGACTTTTGCTCCCAGCAGTTTTCTATTCTATTTTTTCTTGAACTACCAAGCACATTTCAACAACTTTGCGGTCTAACAGGTTTAGAAGAGGCATTCTTCTAAATCAAGATGTCAGGAACTTCGTACTTCCTGCAAAAACATTTCTTTCATTACCCCGAAACATGGGTTAATAAGAAAGAAGAAAGAAAAAAGAAGAAAATAAGAAAAAAAAAGGTCAGCAAGACCAGACACTGGAACACAGCGATATTTGTCATCATGTTGCGGCTTCACTGGTTCCCCAAAGCCAGACCGTGCCTCAGAGATAAAGCCGTGCTGAAGTTCGCTTTTGTCAAATTTTGAATTTCTTCAGAATTTCCCCCCCTCTGTTTTTCCCCTTTATTCTCAGAACACTCGAGAATTTCTTTCAGACTTCCCTGCGACACACTCGCACTCGCTTCTAACTGGAGGGGGAGGGGGAGAGGCGCAGGGGTGGAACGCTCCCGGTTCCCTCGTGCCTGCCGATCGCCTGAGAGCCGGTCGTGAAGGCAGCAAGAGGCTCCACCCACTTGCCCGGATGCCAACATTTGGGATCTTTTACCCTCTGCACATGCACAGAATGCTTTGCAAATACGCAGAGCACTATTGGGTTCCTACCTGGATGGGGGGGAAATGGCGTTCCAGTAGTGAAAATGGAACTGTGTGTGCAGCTCTGGCTGACTGGTGGGCACATGCACACATCGGAGCAAGATTTGGTGGCTGCACATGCACAGGAAGCAAAATTGCATGAGAGGATGTGCAGGCGTGTGAGATTTCAGCAATTGTGCCAAAATCTTGTGCACCCGTGCATCTTCTCGCAAGATTTGCTTCCTGTGCAAGTGCAGAAGGCAAATCTCACTCTGATGTGCCCACGCACACCGGACGCACACATGCTGGTCACCCAGAGCTGTGCACGCTTTTGCACCGGTAGCGGAAGTCAGTTGCAACCCCTGCCTGGTGCAGAGGGCATAAGAACCCAAATGGCAGCATCCGGGCAGGTAGGCGGAAGCTCACGTTATCTTCGCGATCGGTTCTGTGGGGACTGGCAGGCACAAGTCAACCGGGAGCATTTCACTCCTGGGGAGACGGCCGAAGTTGCCGTTTTCTGCTCCAGGTCTTCTCACCGGCCTGCCGCCTCCCTGGCTGCTGATACTTCCCAGTCCGGAAAAGCCCCCCGGAAGAGATCTCTCAGGAGGATCTATGGGCAGCCAGTGAGATGACAGGATGTGAGCAACGTGGTCATTCAGGGAGGACAAGATCTCGACCTTTGACTGTGAGGAGCTCTTCGACATTCTCCTATCCTGGCAGGGGTCTCCAACCTTTGCAACTTTAAGCCTGGCGGACTTCAACTTTGCTAGCTGAGGAATTCTGGGAGTTGAAGTCCACCTGGCTTAAAGTTGCCAAGGTTGGAGACCTCTGCCTTAAAGGAAGCTTGGAAACTAAGTTCATTCCATTGAAGGAGAACCCGGTAGGAAGACACTCCAAAGATTGCAGGGCGGCAGCTGTTGGAAACCTCTTTCAGGGGAGAAAATGGCAAACTGGTCCCGACGTGATCTGCAATTATAGATTTATTTGGAAGTCTGCTCTCGCAGAAGTCTCTCACTTCTTCATGCCTTTCACGACAGCTACGAAGATGATGAATGCAATGATGGCTACTGTGGTCATCACAACCGGGACCCACACCTGCGATCCTGAAATGAGAAGGGAGGGAGGGGGAGAGAAAGAGGAGAGACGGGGGTGAGAGACGGAGAATGAGAGAAGAAGAGACAGATAAGAGTGGGAAAGAGGGGAGAAGGAAGGAAGGAAGAGGCGGAAAGGAAACAATGGAGGGTAGATAGAGATAAATTAGATTAGATTAGATGGATGGATGGATAGATGGATGTAAAAATAGAAAAATAGATAGACAAAAGACAGATGGACGGACGGACGGATGGATGCATGCATGCATGGATGATGAATGGATGGATGGATGGAGACAGACAGACGGATAGATGGATGGATGGATAGATGATGGATAGATAGATAGATGAAAGGATGGATGAATGGATGGATGGATGGATAGATGGATGGATGGATGCATGCATGCATGCGTGGATGATGGATGGATGGGTGGATGGATGGAGACAGACAGGCATAGATAGATGGATGGATGATGGATGGATGGATGAATAGATGGATGGATGATAGACAGACAGACAGAGACAGATGATGGATGGAAGGATGGATGGATGAATAAGGAAAAGGAAGGAGGAGAAAGAAGACAGGCGGAAGGACAATATTACAGCAATCTGTTTAGAAACTGAAAATGTTGCTTCCAAAAAATGGCCCAGATAATTTATGAAAGCAAGCCTATTCTCTTTTTTCTTTTATTCGTTTTTTTAAAAATCAGTTTTTCAGATCCACTGGAGATACGGATGGGAATGCTGATACTTTTTTCGATGTATGTTTTGGGTGGAATATTTCAGGGAACATTAAAAATAAAGAGATGAAGACAGCCGATAGTGCTACTCTTTAAGATCCCACCCCACCCTCTAACTCTGGGGGGCTTCAAAAGAAGGCCCTCCCAGGGCATCGGGGTTCAAAAATCTCAAGTGGAATCACAACTGCCCCCTCCTCCCAGGGGCACCAAACCGAAGAGGGGGGCATACCCCAGAAGGATGGCTGGTCATTGGTGTTCCGTGTTTCCTTGCGTGAGGGGGCTGCAAGCACAATGGGTCCGTAGGATACCACCTTCATGTATTCATCCTCCAGCTGCCTCTTGTTCCTCTGCTTGATGGGACATTGCTTTCACCCAACGAAAAGAAAGAGGTAAATTCGCGCTCAACAGAAGCCCCTACAAAGAGGTGAGTTAATGGCCAATAATGAAGCAATCCCAATATATGGCCCCCTATACTGTCAAATTATTTATTAAGACTGTATAACTATTCTTCCTCTCATCCTCCCTAGTACCAATCTCTTCCCACTTATGACTATAACCATGTTGCTTGTATCTTTACTATTTATATTGTTTTCATTTGTTTCCTATTTGATTTAATTGCTTATTGTAGTAGCCTATGACTATCACTAAGCGTTGTATCTTGTGATTCTTGATGAACGTATTTTATTTTTTCTTTATGTACACAGAGAACATATGCACCAAAGACAATTGGCCAATAAAGAATTCTATTTCTATTGCACCCCACCCCACTCTATTCTATTCTATTCTATTCTATTCTATATTCCATTCTTCATTCCAATATTCTGTCCTGTCTGTGTTCTAAAAATGGCCTTGTTTGATTGGAACAAAGCAAATCCTTGACTATTAGACCAGAATATTTATAATACACTGGCTCCAAATAAAAGTGGCTTTACCATGAGGTTATTTGGCTCGCCCTGTAAACCAAACCAACCGATGACCCCCATTCTGATCTCCATTATGGTTTTGGCTTGATTCAAGGATTCCCAAAAGCTCTTTCCTTCTTCACAGGGATTCCAATCCTTTCCCCAGAGTTGGGGGGGGGGGAAATGCAAATAAATAAGCCGTTCAACCCCCAAGAAAGCCCCGAGTGTCGCACAGTCATGCGCGAGAGATGTGCATTCACCTTGACGCAGGGCTCCTGGTTAGCTAGAATGCACAGACGGACTTGGCAGTGCAGGAAGACCTCAGACATGTTCGTGAACAGGAACATCTGAAAGCTAAATTTTACCACGGTGCTGGTTCCGATGGCGTCGAGGAACTGCAGGGTCTTGTCGAGTGGACACCTGGAAGAGACCAAGGCTTCCTTAAGCTGCCCTTCCCACCAGCAGTCAAAGCAGAGACTAACGCCAAGATTGACTTAGCCTTAGAATAACTTTATTGTCACTCTGAATATACACTAATCACAAACAAACAAACAAACAAACGGCATGCATACATCCACATTTATGACACAAGAGTCTAGTTTGGATGTATCCATGTACATGGCGAGAGAAACAAATCTTGCGATCTATCAGACAGATGGATGTCCTAGGGTCATGATGGTGAACCTGTGGAGCCATATTGGAGGGCACATGAGATGTCGCCCGATGTGAGCTCCAGCATGCATGTGCACGCTTGTCAGCTCATCTTCGGCTTTGAGGAAGGCAGTTTGTCCTTCCCGATGCTTCCCTGAAGCCCTGAAGTACAAAAAACCCACCCAACAGGCAAACCGGAAGTTTGGGGAATGGATTTCCAGTTTGCCCGCTAGGCTGTTTTTTGTGTTCTGGGGCTTGAAGAAGCTTCCCTAAACCCTCTGGAATGCAAAAAACAGCACAATAGGCCAATTGGATGTCCATTTTTTTGAACTTCCAGTTTGCCCACTGGCCTGTTTTTCCACCGTTGCAGGCTTCAGTGCACATGTGCAGAGATGGGGTGATTGTGCGGATATGCAGGGGCAGCACGTGTGTGTGCAGAGGGAGGGAAGGGCACATGAGCACATGCTAGCACATGCACACACACCCTTTTAGCACATGAACCAAAAAAGGTACGCCATCATTGACCTGGGGAACAAAAGCTGTTCCAGAATCTGGTAGTCCTACTAGAAATACTTTGAAACCTTCTTCCAGAAGGGAGCAACAGAAACCATTATTTTTTTTGGGGGGGGGTGGGGGGTTGTATCTAACAATGAGCTCTAAGCACTTAACACTTATAAGCAATATCCTGAATAATGGAAAGTGGGCTTCCTATAATCTTCTCTGCTGTCCCCACCACTCTCTGTAGGGACTTTCTATCTAAGGCACTGCTGACACCAAACCAAACCAGGATGCAATTTGTTAAAATGCTCTCAATTATGCCTCTGTGAAACGTGGCCAGGACAGAGGGGAAAGATGTGCTCTCCTCTTCTGATGCAGGAAATGCAGACGCTGATTTCCACGCTTCACTAAGGATGTTGAGCGGGAAGACCAAGTGAGATTGTTAATTATCTGCACCCCCTGATCAGAGGTTGGTTCCTTCCGGTTCAGACTGGTTCGCCCTAACCAGTAGCAAGGCACTGCTGACATTACGACAATGTCACAGAACCAGTTCTGTCAGTGCCAATGGACGCCATAGGTGCTATCATTAAAAAAAAAAATACTTTTTTTGTAAAAAAAAATTGAGTGGAAGTCATCCCATGATCTCAGGACACTGCAATATATGTTAGCATTCATATTCTAATAATGTGACAGATCTCAGATGTTGCAACAATTGTAAGTGTGAAAAGTGATCATAAGTCACTATTTTCCGTGCCATTGTAAATTCAAATAGTCACTTATAATGAATGGCTGTAACTCAAGGACTGCCTGTCCATCCATCCATCCATCCATCCATCCATCCATCCATCCATCCATCCATCCACCCACCCACACTCAAAGAGATTGGTTTCATAGTATGCTGACCAGGGATGGAGTGCTCCTGCTGCTGCTACTGGTGAGCTGCACACGCAGCTTTTGGTGTCTTTGTTGTGCATGCATCTCAAAGTGTTTTTGCTTCTGTACATGTGCAAGAAGCAAATTATCATGAAAAAACGCACGCATGTCTGAGTTTTGGGTGATTTTTTGCTTCACCGCTTATGCAGAAGCAAAAAATCACTGAAATCTCACACACACACGCATGCCCTCATGAAATGTTGCTTCCTGCACATGCACAGAAGCAAAATCTGCTGGGACATATGTGTGTGCACGCAGGACACCTGAAGCTGCGCACACAGTTCAACTTTCACAATTGGTGCAGTGTCCTTTACCATTCCGGTAGGGACCCACTGCTGGTGCTGGTGACTCCAAACAATTGCCTCCTCCTCCACCCTAATCCTGGTTGTCCCAAAGGTATTTTTTTTCAAGAGGCAACTGGTCTCCTTTGTTTTGCTTCTCACCCAAGAAGCTTTGGATAATGGGGAAACTTCTTGAATGAGAAGAGAAAGTCTTCAAAGAAAAACAATAAAGTCCAGTTGACTCTTGAAAAAGAAACACCTTTGTGACAATCATGACTTGGTATAAGGGAGAATCTTCATAAACAGGACAAAAGACAACTGGAGAGACTACAGGTAGTCTTCGACTTATAACTTGTTCAAGGGCCAATCACCCCGGGGACACCCTACAGGGGACCCACCCTACAGGGGATTCCAGTCTTGCCTCTTACCCCTTCATGATGAGGTAGTGCTTGGTGCTGTCGTCGGGGTCATTCGTTGGGGTGCCCCAACAGTCCTCCACACTTAGGAAGAAGTACTTCACCTGGTCTTGCCCTTCTATCTGCAGGAGGACATAAACGGTGTCCGACATGAGGAGTGGCAGCGACTGCAGGCTGTAAGGCTTCTTGAAGTTGGCACTCTCGTAGAGGCCCATGGTTACGGTGAAGTCCCCTTCTTTGACTGAAAATTGCACAACCCTAGGAAAGAGAGAGATCGCACTGTCAACCTGTCTGCCTGAAAGGTGTATCTGAGTGAAGAGGGGATGAGTTTCGAAGCCCTGCTGACGAGGAATTCTGGGAGTTGAAGTCCACAAGTCCTAAAGTTGCACAATATGGAGACCTCTTGGGCTAAGGCATTGCTCTCCTAAATAATCCATGTGAAGTCAATGGCACCTTTTCAGTTTGAAGCTCAGCTACAAGGGTTATCCATAATGTGAGGTTACAAGGTATGTAGCTCTCACGGGGAATGTTTGTGGGGGAAGTAGGTGTTACTATCACATAGCAGGAAGCCAGCGGAAGAGAACGAGCAGTGCCAGGGGTCAGTAGATCGTCGACTGGCATTGTGGGGAAGGTTGGAGAGGAGCGCCAGGGGTCAGTAGATCGTCGACTGGCATTGTGGGGAAGGTTGGAGAGGAGCGCCCTCATTCCATTTCCCTCCAAGTGCAAAGTGCATGCTGTAATATGCTACCTGAATGCTAAAGGCACGAACGCTGCTGCTATGGGTGCCCAAGATGCTGACTGATGCACACAAAATTGACAGAGTCAGTGCCGCCCAAGAATTTCTTGACCGTTTCGAGATTGAAGGCGAGGCTTTTCTCAACTGTATAGTGACAGGGGATGAAACTTGGGCTTATCACCCTACTCCAGAGAGCAAACGTCAATCAATGCAGTGGCGCCATGCCCATTCTCTTTCAGCCCAAAAATTCAAAATTCAGCAATCGGCGAGAAAAATCTTGGGCACCCATCGCAGCAGCATTCCTGCCCTTAGCATTTAGGGAGCGCATGACAGCGCGCACTTCACACTTGGAGGAAAACAGAATGAGGACGCTCATCTCTAACATTCACCACAACACCAGTCAATGATCTACTGACCACTGGCACCACTCGTTCTCTCAACAATGTGCCTACCATCCCTGTCTTACTGTCCTATTGGCCAAATTTATCTGTACCTATTTGCTTTTGTTTATGTTTATTACCAACACCTGCTATCTTTTACATATTTTGAAAAACAAACAAACTTATAAATCTCAATAATAAACAAACAAATTTTACAGTATCCTTCCCGTGGAGTGGGAAGGGAATGGAGATTTTACAGTATCCTTCCCCTGCCACATCCATCAAGCCACACCCACAGAACAAGTAGTAATTTAAAAAAAATCATATTACTGGTTCAGATGGATTGGTCCTCAGCTGGCTGAGGTATTCTCAGAGTTGAAGTACATAAATCTTAAAGTTGCCAAGGTTGAAGACTGCTGCTCTAGAAGATTATATTTCTCTAAGAATAGAGAAAGATTATACACAATAATATATTCTGCCTACAATACAGCATGTTTCCCCATCTTGGCAACTTTAAGAGATGTAGCCTTCAACAGAGTCTGAAAGGAGTTGGATGGCTTACACATCTCAATAATAAATAAATAAAGCCAGCATGCAGTGTTCCTGTCGAGGGCAGGCAAAGAAATTTTGGCTTAGAACTTTGGCAGTCAAGGCGACAAACGTATCCAACACCCTTCACCAACTTAACCCATAAACATCCTAGCTTGGAAGAGAGGAGTTAAGGCCGAGCATAATTCTTATTATTTCTCTAGGCTAGGCACTAGATTGGTAAATTCTTCTATAGATTACAAAAGTTATTCTTGGAATAAGATTTCATCCTGCAAATATTGTTGGTTAGAACCTTTGACTAGGCAAAAAAACCCACTCCATGCCAAAGGTGATCTTCAGGTCTTGGAGGTTGCTTACCCTATCTGTTGCTTCTGGCCCTTGGAGATATGGGACCTGTTGATATATCTATAAATAATAAACCTATTGGCAATTGTTTTATGCCAAGACATACTGTTTGGGGGAGTGGGTGTAAGCCTGTTTTCCAAGGCACCAGAAGGCCAGATAAGGAATAACAGATGGAAGCTGACCAAGCAAAGATTCAACCTGGAAATAAGGAGGGACTTTCTGATGGTGAGAGCGATCAACCAGTGGAACACCTTTCCTGTGGAGGTTGTGAGAGAGCTCCAACACTTGAGACTTTCAAGGGGGGACTGGACGGATATTTGTCCGAAATGGTGTAGGGACTCCTACTAAAATGATCTTCAACAGTGATGGCGAACCTTTTTTTCCTTGGGTGCCAAAAGAATGTGCACACACGCTATCACACATGCATGAGTGCCCACACCCATAATCCAATGCCTGGGGAGGATGAAAACAGATTCCCCCACCCCCTGGAGGCCCTCTGGAAGCCAGAAACGGCCTGTTTCCCAACTTTTGAAGTTATTTGGGGGAAAGATCTAAAGCAACATGAGAAAATATTATTTTACTGAAACAGTAGTAGATCCTTGGAACAAACTTCTAGCAGATGTGGTTGATAAATCTACAGTAACTCAATTTAAACATACCTGGGATAAACATATAGAAACATAGAAGACTGATGGCAGAAAAAGACCTCATGGTCCATCTAGTCTGCCCTTATACTATTTCCTGTATTTCATCTTACAATGGATATATGTTTATCCCAAGCATGTTTAAATTCGGTTACTGTGGATTTACCAACCACGTCTGCTGGAAGTTTGTTCCAAGGATCTACTACTCTTTCAGTGAAATAATATTTTCTCACGTTACTTTTGATCTTTCCCCCAACTAACTTCAGATTGTGTCCCCTTGTTCTTGTGTTCACTTTCCTATTAAAAACACTTCCCTCCTGAACCTTATTTAACCCTTTAACATATTTAAATGTTTCGATCATGTCCCCCCTTTTCCTTCTGTCCTCCAGACTATACAGATTGAGTTCATTAAGTCTTTCCTGATACGTTTTATGCTTAAGACCTTCCACCATTCTTGTAGCCCGTCTTTGGACCGGTTCAATTTTGTCAATATCTTTTTGTAGGTGAGGTCTCCAGAACTGAACACAGTATTCCAAATGTGGTCTCACCAGCGCTCTATATAAGGGGATCACAATCTCCCTCTTCCTGCTTGTTATACCTCTATCTATGCATGCAAACATCGTACTTGCTTTTCCTACTGCCCGACCACACTGCTCACCCATTTTGAGACTGTCAGAAATCACTATCCCTAAATCCTTCTCTTCTGAAGTTTTTGCTAACACAGAACTGCCAATACAATACTCCGATTGAGGATTCCTTTTCCCCAAGTGCATTATTTTACATTTGGAAACATTAAATTGTAGTTTTCATTGCTTTGACCATTTATCTAGTCAAGCTAAATCATTTACCATATTACAGACCCCTCCAGGAATATCAACCCTATTGCCCACTTTAGAGTCATCGGCAAATAGGCAAACCTTCCCTACCAAACCTTCCCCTATGTCATTCACAAACATATTAAAAAGAATAGGACCCAGAACAGACCCTTAAGGCTTCTGAATACACAAGTTTTTATAGGCTATTTCTTTTAAGCTTCTAATTGGTTACAAAAACGCTCATCTAAAGCTTTTAATAGGTTACTAACTTTTACTTAAAGCTCCTATCGGAGGCTGAATTGCTAGCCAATCACACTGTTTGTGTCTATCATGAGCGTGCTAAGGAATTTTTATTGCTCCTTGTCTGTCCAAAGTTCATGGCTAACTTATGAGTCACTTTTTCCAAGCAAATTTTCACTAGGCTTGTCCAGATAACTGTTTCTGCATTATCCTAAGCATAGCTGTTAGCCGCCCCAAGTCTCCGGAGAGGGGCGGCATACAAATCCAAACAAACAAATAAATAAATAAATAAATAAATAAATAAATAAATAAATAAATGGCTAATTTACTTTGTGTGGCTTTTATTTGGCTTACATAATCCCTACACCGCTTGTAACCTGTCTCTGCTCAGAATACTCGCCATTAACAATAACTCTCTGATGTCTATGCTTCAGCCAGCTTGAAATCCACTGAACTATCCAGGGATTAAGTCCAATCTTCACTAATTTATCTATCAGCTCTTTATGTGGAACCGTATCAAAGGCTTTGTTGAAGTCCAGATAGGCAATATCCATGGCATATATTGTTATGTTTGCAAGTTGCTAGAATAAAGGTGATCGCTGATTGGAGCAAGGCGACCAATATGAAGCCTGCTAGCGCAACCAATGGGAAGCCTGGGCGTGACCATTAAGGAGCCTCCGGGCTCAACCAATAGGAAGCTCCAGTGCGAAGTCTTGAAACATTGTCACGAATCCCTGTGCTAGTAACAATGTATATAAGGTGCGGTTTTGGCCGCTTGTTTTTTAAGTCGCTACCTGCCTGCGAGCTAGTCACTTTAGATGTTCCTGATTATTAAATAAAGAGCTGTTATCCTCTTCATCGGCCTCTAGCCTCTGATTTAACAGTGGCGACGAGGGGTTCGAGCCTTCGCATTACAGAGATGGCTTCAGCAATGTCGCACGCATTGCCCTTCTTCAACCCCGATGAAGATACGTGGATGGCATATATGTCCAAATTTCGCATCTTCCTCCAAGCAAGCAACCTAGACGATGCATCGGAGAACAGAAAATGAGCTATATTCCTCCATTACTGCGGTCCAGTGATCTACAACCTAGCTACTACGCTCGCAGATGAAGAATCCATCGAGAGCATCTCCTGGATGGCTCTGCAGGAAAAGCTCGCGAACCACTTCCAGCCAACGACTCCTGCTCGCATCAGCCGAAACAAATTCTCCCAGTTGAAGCAGGCTGAAGGCGAGTCAATCAATGACTTTGTCACCCGACTATGGGCCTTACTTGCAAAATGCAAATACAAAGACCCAGAAGAACAGCTAATTGACCGTCTCATCTTCGGCATGAGCAATTTGAATCTTCAGAAAAAATACCTCATCGATGAGAACGCCTCCTTACAAGACATCATAAAAGCTGTCAAAGCCGCGGAAGTCTCCGACGCATCTGTTGCCAAACTCAAGCGATCAGAACCAACAGTAAACAAGGTAGCCGAAAACAACCCTACAACCACCGAAGACACCGCTGCACAACCTCCCGACCCAGCGACAGAGGAGGACTACTGTCTTCAGATTCGCCGCCCACCACAATACAACAACCCAAGGCGACCTTTTCCTCCATGCTTCGGTTGCAACAGCTCACACGCCCGATCCAGATGCCCATTCAAGGATGCCCTCTGCCGTCGTTGCCATAGAAAGGGGCACATCACCAAGGTTTGCTGAGCACCTTCGCCAGGGGATTTTGCCCAACCCTGGCAGCACCAACCAACCGCGTCCGGAAATTTCAACGCTCCCTATAACCGCGGGAACTTCAAACAGACCACCGGTTTCCGCCCAGGATTCTGCAAAGGTAATTCCCCATTCCCCATTAACTATAACTCTTCACCAACGCAGGGGAAACTTTTTACCTCACTTTTGATTAACAATCGACCCTGCAAAATGGAAATTGATACGGGATCGTGTCATTCCATAATGCCATGGCATAAATTTCACCTATACTTGCCACACATGCAAAAGGAACAATTAATTCCTTGGACTTCTGGACTTTCAGATTTTCAGGGAAATGCTATTCCTGTGTTGGGGTCTATCAATGTACCTGTATGTTGTGAAGGGTTTAAGGCAGAGGTCCCCAACCGCCGGTCCGCGGACCGGGACCGGGCCGTTGGAGCTTTTCAGCCGGTCCGCGGCGCCAGGGCCCCCTCGGCCTTTCCGCATCACCAGCGGCGCTCCCCCCGCCAGCCAGCCAAGCCCCGCGCCCGCCGGAACCGGCTCCTCGCTCTCCCCCCGCCGCCCGCCGCGTTTGCAGGAGGTGGGGAGGGTTGGGCGGCCCGCCAAGGCCAGGAGGGACGCCGCTGCCCCCCCCCCTCCTTCCCTCTCTCCGCCCGCCGCTGCGCCTCCTTGACAACGAGAGGAAATGCCGGCAAAGGCTTTCCTCAGCGGAGGCCGGCGAAGGTGATATTGAATGTCGGGGGAGAACGGGTATTTGCACGCGCTCCCTATCTCCCTGCTAGCCCACTCGGAATATTCAAAATAAGAAAAACCTTTGCCGGCGAAGGCTTTTCTTATTTTGAATATTCCGAGTGGGCTAGCAGGGGGATAGGGAGCGCTTGCAGCCGCCCGTTCTCCCCCGACATTCAATATCACCTTCGCCGGCCCCGCCTCTCCTCCAAACCCCCTTGCTGAGAGCCCGGGGCGAAAGTGCTCTCGCAAAGGTGAGGCGGGCAGGGCGTGCGCGCGTCATCGCTGAGAAGAATGGAGAGAGAACGAGAGTGAGTGAGAGCAACAGACAGCAAGATAGAGAGAAAGTGAGAAAGAGAGAGTGAGAAAGGGGGGGGGAGAGAAAGAGATAGCAAGAGAGAGAACAAGAGAGAGAAAGAGCGTGAGAAAGAAAACAAGAAAGAGTGAGAGAGAGAGAAAGCAAAAGAGACAGAAAGAAAACAAGAGAGAGAAAGTGAGAAGAAGAGAGAGAAAGAGGGGGAGAGAGAGAGAAAGAGAGGGGGGAGAGAGAGAAAGAGAGGGAGAGGGAGAAAGAGAGAGGGAGAGGGGGGAGAGATAGCAAGAGAGGGAGAGAGGGAAAGGGGGAGAGAGGGGGAGAGAAAGAGAGAGGGAGAGAGAGAGGAGATAAAGGAAGAGGAGAGAGAGAAAGGAAGAGAAAGAAAGAAAGAGGGATAGAAAGAGAGAGAGAGTGAGAGATGCTCAGTGAGCCTTTCTTTGAAGTTGCCTTTCTTTCTTTGTCTTTCTTGCTTTCTTTCTTGCTCTTTTTCTTTCTCTCTTTTACCTTCCCTTCCTCTATTTCTTCTTTTCTTTCTCCTTCCTACCTTCTTCCCTTACTCTCCCCTTTCATAAGTTTCCTTGCTTCCTTCCTCTGTTCCTGTCCCTTCCCCCTTTCTTTCTTTCTTTCTTTCTTTCTTTCCTTCCTTTCCTCCCTCCATTTCTTGCTTTCCTTTTCCTTCCTCCCTTCCTTCCTCCCTCATTCCCTTCTTTCACTCCTTCCTCTCTTACTCTCCCCTTTCACACCTTTCCTTGCTTCCTTTGCACCCTTCTTTTGTTCCTGTCCCTTCCCTCTTTCCTTCCTTCCTTCCCACCCTCCGTCCATTCATTCACCCATTCCTCTCTTGATCGCCCCTTTTACGGCGCCGCTGACAGCTAGCTCTCTTCCCCCCCCCCCCTCACCGGGCCATGGAAAACTGGTCTAGCTTAAAGCCGGTCCCTGGTGCAAAAAAGGTTGGGGACCTCTGGTTTAAGGGAATGTTGCCACTAATTGTTGTAGATGGGCCTAAACATACTTTGTTGGGATTAGATTGGTTCCAGCCGCTTGGTATGGGCATTACGGGAATTCACTCCATTGCCAACTCGAATTTACCCCCGATGGATATAATGAGGGAATTTGCTGATGTATTTGAACCAGGACTGGGCACATACAGGGGCACCCCAATCTCATTTAACCTTGACCCCACAGTGGCCCCAATTTGTTTCAAACCCCGGAGGGTACCCTTACCACTGCTTCCAAAAGTCGACCAACAATTAGACAAATTAATTGCCCAAGGAATCCTAGTACCGGTTGATCACGCTAAATGGGAGACCCCAATTGTCCTTCCTTTAAAACCAGACGGCTCAGTTCGAATATGTGCTGACTACAAAGCAACAATTAACAGAGCTTTGCAGCACAATGCCTAGCCAGTACCAGTAGTGCAACATCTATTGCACACATTAGGAAATGGCTCCATTTTCACCAAAATCGATTTAGCCCAGGCATGCCAGCAATTACCTGTCTCAGAGGAAACAGCGGAAATTCAAAAAATAGTAACGCACCGGGGGGCGTTTAAATGCACCTGATTACAATTCGGAGATGCAATTGCCCCAGGCATCTTCCAAAGCCGAATGGAGCGCCTATTAAATAAAATCCCCAGGGTGGTGCCATATTTCGACGACGCGCTGATCTCTGCAACATCAGCTCCCCAATTATGGGAAAGAATCCGACAAGTACTAACAAAATTCCAGGAAATGGGTCTCCGCATAAAACCAGATAAATGCTCGTGGGCAGTCCCCAGTGTTGAATTTCTAGGGTTCTCTATAGACAAGGAAGGCATCCATCCAACAGAAGAAAAAGTACTAGCAATAAAAAATGCCCCTGTCCTGACAAACAAGGCTGAGTTACAATCATTTTTGGGCTTACTAAACTTTTATTCCATATTTCTCAAACAGAAAGCCACGGTAGTGGAGCCTCTCCATCGTCTACTTAAACAAGGCACAGTCTGGACATGGGGACCCACCGAACACAACGCCTTCCAAGCAATTAAAAAATTACTATCATCAGACAGTGTTCTTGTACAGTATAATATTACCATGCCTGTAACCTTAACATGCGACGCCTCCCCCTTCGGGATAGGAGCCGTCCTCAGTCATACATTTCCAGACGGCACCGATGCTCCCATTGCATTTTATTCAAAAACCCTGGCTCCGGCAGAAAGGAATTACTCTCAATTAGACAAAGAGGCGCTAGCATTGGTTGCAGGTGTTAAAAAATTTCATGGATATTTGTTCAGTCGCTCATTTACCTTAATTACGGTCCATAAATCCCTATTGGGAATTTTAGCGGGGGATAGACCCCCACTTTCCTCTCCCCAAGGATGACCCATTGGACAATATTCTTAGCGGCTTACAATTATGTCCTCAAGCACAGGGGAGGGAAGGAAATTGGCCATGCGGATGCCCTGAGCAGATGCCCCCAGGCAGACTTGGTAAAGGACCCAGCCCCAGCCTCAGATGTGTTACTAATTGAAATGCAGGAAAACCCGATAATATCCACAGACCAAATAGCCAGAGAAACAAATATAGACCCCGTGTTATCCCGAGTCAAACAATGGGTTCTAAGGGAGTGGCCAAAAGAAATACCAAAAGAAACTTGTCAAGCATTTAAAAGTAGACAAATGGAATTAAGTATGTTAAGGGATTGCATATTGTGGGGTGACCGAGTAATAGTTCCGAAGCAACTACAAAAGAAAGCATTAAAATTGCTGCATCAGGGTCACCCAGGCATGGTGAGAATGAAAAGCCTGGCTAGGAGCCATTTATAGTGGCCAGGTTTGGATCAGGACATAGAAACATGGGTGGCAACTTGTAATCCGTGCCAACAAACTCGCCCAAACCCGCCCAAGACTAAGCCAATGGAGTGGGAAACTCCAAAGGTACCGTGGTCTCGCATTCATATAGACTTTGCAGGCCCATTAGCGGGCCAATCGTTCCTAATCATAGTGGACGCCTACTCAAAATGGCTGGAGGTTGTTCTAATGACCTCAACTACAACGGCAGCTACAATAAAGGCACTCCGCAAAATTTTCGCAACACACGGATTACCTGAAGTCCTGGTCTCCGACGACGGCCCACAACTGACATCCAGACAAATGGAAGTTTTCCTAGCCGAACGGGGGATCTGCCATGCATTAACTTCACCCCATTTCGTGGCTACTAACGGCCGGGTTGAATGCATGGTGAGGTTCACTAAAGAAGCCCTTCACCGATCGACACCCGGAGACTGGCAACAGCAGCTGGACGAGTTCCTGATGGCCCAACACATTACACCTTCGGCCAGCACCAGGAAAAGTCCAACGGAGCTTCTCATGGGAAGAAAACTGGACAGACTTCACCCGGAATACACCAAAGAAAGAGACAAACCAACGGGGGAGCCTGAAAGGACTTTTAAAGCGGGCGACCCAGTGTATGCCAAAGACTTTGACTCCAACCTCCAATGGAGGGAGGGGACCATAGAACATAGAACCGGTCCCAAATCCTATACAATCCTCCTTCACAATGGGAGGATTTGGCGAAGACACGTCAACCAAATAAGAAAATGACATCCCACAGAATTACCCCAAAATAACAATGACATTCTCCCCACAGATCACACCACAAGAAACCAGCAAGAACAACCGTTCTACTCACCGCAACATCTTCAGGCATCCAGCGATGGCTGTCCTGGAACCCTGGCGGCTGGCGTTGGTATGGCTGCATCGACGTCCATAGGCCAAGGCAACCTTTACCCGGACGGAGCTGCACAGGAGCCAGCCGACCAGGAGGACAACTCCCAACAAACTGAACTGCGCAGGTCTGGGCGAGCAACCAAGCCACCAATCAGGTTAAAGGATTACGTAACCTACCTAAATGACTGACAGTCATTTCGACCTATGGGGGGAGGGGTGTTATGTTTGCAAGTTGCTAAAATAAAGGTGATCGCTGATTGGAGCAGGGTGACCAATAAGAAGCCTGTTAGCACAACCAATGGGAAGCCTGGGCGCGACCAATAAGGAGCCTCCGGGCTCAACCAATAGGAAGCTCCAGCGCGAAGTCTTGAAACATTGTCACCAATCCCTGCGCTAGTAACAATGTATATAAGGTGCGGTTTTGGCCGCTTGTTTTTTAAGTCGCTACCTGCCTGCGAGCTGGTCACTTTAGATGTTCCTGATTATTAAATAAAGAGCTGTTATCCTCTTCATTGGCCTCTAGCCTCTGATTTAACATATATCCATCCCAAGATAAAATACAGAAAATAGTATAAGGGCAGACTAGATGGATCATGAGGTCTTTTTCTGCCATCAGTCTTCTATGTTTCTATGCTTCTTGTGGGCCCAGTAGGCCTGTGTTTCACCCTCCCCGGGCTCAAAAGATTCCATGGAGCTGGGGGAGGGTAAAACCCCACTCCCCATCCCCCCGGAGGTTCTCTGGAAGCCAAAAACACCCTCCCAGAGCCTCCATGGGAGCCACAAATCAGCTGGCTGGCACACATGCATGTTGGAGCTGAGCTTGGGCAATGGCTTGCATGCCAGCAGGTATGGCTCCGTGTGCCACTTGTGCCACCCCTGTCATAGGCTTGCCATCACTGACCTACAAGGTCCCTTCCAAGTCTAATAATAATCTGTAATCTGTTTAGTACCTTGGAGTTTAAGATAGGGATCCTTTCTAGCTGAACCTGTTGGAGATGGGATCTAACATGACATTGATCTGTAGACCATAGTCAAGCCAAGCACTTTAATCATGGTTGTCTCAAAATAACGTACAACGGGTGCCAAAGCCCACTGCTTCCTCCATTGAAATGCAGGCTTGCCAGTTTACAGACTGGCCTAAAACTAGCATAGCCATCCTAGTTATCCAGGACAACAGAGAGAGGTAGCTAAAGGGAATGTTTAGAATAACCCAAGCCACAACGTACCTGTCCATAGCCTTGAGTGAGTATTGCAAGCTGACGACACGCTTGTAGGCATAGATGCAGGAGAAATGTATCATAATCACATTACTCCTGGTAATCACACCACTATCTTCCCGGTCTGACATAATCATATTGGTGTAAAACACGTGAGACCTGTTGACCTACAAAAAGAACCAGAAACTACATTAAGGGCTAAAATCAGAACTGTGCGTGAAGACTTTAGTAATCCAATACCCAAAGTGGCCATTTCTAAATTGGATGAGCTCTTATGAGTACCACCAAGGGGCTTAAGATCAGTCCTCGCATTTATGATAATTGCAAGTTTCTCACAATTTGGGAGCAGTTATTTAAAACAAAGGCAGCATTCAAGGGTGCTCTAACTCTCCAAACATGACAAACCCTCTCTATTTCAGTCAATGATTCCTTTATTAGGAGTGCTAGCAGCCCCTGCAAAAAGCTTCACTCTCACTGCAGGCTAACAAATCCATCCATCCGGAAGAGGAGTAGTTGTCTGTCACATTTATTCATCTCTGCCCCCTGCCTTTGATCCCAAAACTAGGGTGGGGCTTCATTAGCAGCAGTGGCTCTTCCTTCCCAAGGACCGGCCCATAGGTTTCCTCTGCTCTCCTCCCCTCTGCCTTCCGTGCATCCGTGCATCAGGCACTGGCCCCAGCCATCCCTCCTCTTCATCGTCAGCCACCTCCAGACCTGGGGGCTCTTGACTCTCCATCCGAGGACTGACGGCCAGCCCAGGCTCTGCCTCTGTCACTCTCTCGGCCAGCTCCATTCCCTCTTCCCCCTCGGAGGTCACAGGTTGCCTTGATGCTGACCCTGACTCCCGCCCCACTGCCTCTTCCTCTGATTCGGCTGCTGGAGGGGCTGGTTGGTCAACAGGCCACAAGAAAAGGTCACCTGAGTGCTGATTGTGACCTTGCCAGCCGGCCTCCACCAAACAAAGTCAATTGGAGAAGCCCGATTTGCTTAATGACAAAAAAAAAGGATATAACATTGAACCTGGTCACATAATGACTTGTTTAATGAAAGTAGTTGTGGTTGTAAGACCTACATGTGCACCATTCATTTGGTGGCTGTTTGAAGTTATACTCGCACTGAATAAAGTGACTTATAATGACCATTGCAAGCCTCCCTGTGGCCACATAATCAAAATAAAGAAGATTGGCAACCGGCATGTATTCATGAGGGCTGCAGTGCCCCAGGGTCACAGGATCACTTTTTTGCCACCTTTTTGCGACTGACCTCTGCCTAGGTACACCCACATCACTCCATCACTCCGCGAGCTGCATTGGCTTTCAATTGGTCTCTGAATGCAATTTAAGGTGTTGGTCATCACCTATAAAGTGCTGCATGGCTTAGGACCAGGTCATTTACAAGACCGTTTTCTGCCTCATAGTCCCCAGCGGCCAATCAGACTCCACAGGGTTGTCCTTCTCCAGATCCCTTCATCCAGATAGTGTCGGCGGGTGGGACTGCAGGGGAGGGTCTTCTCTGTGGCTGCTCCAGCCTTATGGAACCAACTATCCCCAGAGATTCGCACCCCCCCCCCCCCCACCTTCCTAGGCTTCTGGAAGGCCTTAAAAACACGGCTTTGCCAGCTGGCCTGGGGCCATTGGGCCATAGTATCCTGCTCTGGCCTAGAATGGAGGAATATTTCATACAGGGTTTAATTATAATTTATTGTTTTATCTAAGTACGTTGCCCTGAGTCTATCAAGAAAGAGTGGCTTATAAATCTAATAAAATAATATAATAATAATTAATAATAATTTATTAGATTTGTATGCCGTCCCTCTCCGAAGACTTGTGGCAGCTTACAATAACAATACAGTACAAATCTAATGATTAAAACTATAGTTAAAACCCACTATCATTAAATGACAATCAATACTACACAATCATACCCATACCCATACCCATACCCAAGTCTTACTAGTCAGAAGGGGGTGCATTAATTCCCCCATGCCTGGTGACATAAATGGGTCTTCAAAATCTTGTGGAAGGCAAGGAGGGTGGGGGCAATTCGAATCTCTGGGGGGAGTTGATTCCAGAGGGCCGGGGCTGCCACAGAGAAGGCTCTTCCCCTAGGTCCTGCCAGACAACATTGTTGAGTAGGCAGAACCTGTCAACTAATAAATAAACAGACCTTCTGACCTGCAACGTCAGCAGAGAAGCCAGGTTTACTTAATAACTGTGCCACTGACTTCCCATCAGTGATTCATGAAACAGCCGTGGCAAGAGAGCTCGTAAAATGGCGCAAAACTCTCTCAACCATTGTGTTGCTTAGCGAGGAAAATTTTGGGTTCAGTTGTGGACGTGAGTCGAGGACCACCTACTGTGCCTGTATCCTCCCCTTACCTCGATTGCTGACCCACAGGCTGTGTGGTTTTCGCCTGTCAGCCTGGCTCCAAAAAAGCTTTCTCCATCCACATCGTGCTCAGAGACAGCGCAGGAACGATTCTTCAGATGCACCAATTTCAGGGGCACTTTCAGGGTCTCCAACACTTCCTTCTTCACCAGCATCTCCATGTACTCCTCCTTGCACTGGAGTTTCACCAGCATATCTTAACAGAAAAACAATAGAGTTGGAAGGAGCCTTGGAGGTCATCTAGTCCACCCCTCTGAACAAGCAGGAGACCCTATACCAGTGATAGTGAACCTGTCAAGCTGGTGCAGAAGAGAAACTGACAGCTTGCCACACTATCTACAGAAGGCCTGATGTTTATGGGAACTTGGGAGGGGTGATTTTCAGGAAGAACAGATGCAACCACAAAGCATTCTTTCGAGGGGTTCAAGGCCATCCTATGTCTACCACCTGGGTGGAAGCAGAAGGAGGAATGGCCACACTGGCACAATCTGAGCGGGCAATGTGACAAGGTTGTGGGTGGGGGACAACAGGGATGAGAACTTTCAACTGGGTGGGAAACTCAGATTCAGGTTTCCCAGTGTGGGTACCAGGACGGGTCCGGCAATAAATTGGAACTTTGAGGAATAATTTGACTCAGACTCTGATTTAGCTTAGATGCTACCTGGAACCTTGACAGAACCTGTGGCATGTGTTTCACAGATGGCACATGGAGTCATATTGGAGAGCACATGAGGCATTGCCCCATGCCAGCTCCAGCACGCATGACAGTCAGAGCAATCAACCCATGGAACAGCTTGCCTGTGAGGTTGTTGTGAGCACTCCCACACTTTCAAGGGGCAATTGGACTGCCATTTGTCCAAAATGGTCTATAGGGGCTCCTGCCTAAGCAGGGGGTTGGACTAGATCAGTGTTTCACAACCTTTTTTGAGCCGCGGCTCAAAAATCCTGGGGAACATTGGGGGGGGGGGGGGGGGGCTAAAAAAAGTTTGGACAAAAAAAGTCTCTCTCTTCCTCCCTTTCGCTCTATTTCTCCCTCCCTCTTTCCCTTCCTTCCCTTTTTTCTCTCTCTCCATCCCTCTTTCTTTCTTCCTCTTTTTTGCTCTCTTTCTCTCTCCCTCCTTCCCTCCATCTATGTCTTTCTCTCCCTCCTTCCCCCTGTCTTGCTCTCTCTCTGTGTGTCTCTCGCTATCTCTCTTTCTTTCTCTCTCTTTCTCTGTCTCTCTTGCTATCTCTCTTTCTCTGGCTCTCTTTCTCTGGCTCTCTTTCTTTCTCTCCCTCCTTCCCCCTCTCTTGCTCTCTCTCTCTCTGTGTCTCTCGCTATCTCTCTTTCTTTCTCTCTCTTTCTCTGGCTCTCTTGCTATCTCTCTTTCTCTGTCTCTTTCTTTCTCTCTCTTGCTATCTTTTTCTTTCTCTCTCTCTGTCTCTCTTGCTATCTCTCTCTCTGCTTCTCTTGCTATGTCTCTCTTTCTGTCTGTCTGTCTCTCTTGCTATGTCTCTCTTTCTCTCTGTCTCTCTGTCTGTCTCTCTTGCTATCTCTTTCTCTCTCTCTCTGTCTCTCTTACTATCTCTTTCTTTCTTTCTCTCTCTGCCTCTCTTGCTATGTCTCTCTTTCTCTCTCTCTCTCTCTCTCTTGCTATGTCTCTCTTTCTCTCTCTCTCTCTCTCTCTTGCTATGTCTCTCTTTCTCTCTCTCTCTCTCTCTCTCTCTCTTGCTATATTTCTCTCTCTCTCTGTCTCTCTTGCTATCTCTTTCTCTCTCTCTCTCTGCCTCTCTTGCTATGTATCTCTTTCTCTCTCTCTCTCTCTCTCTGCCTCTCTTCCTATCTCTCTCTCTCTCTCTCTCTCTCTCTGGAGCTCCCTCTCGCCGCTGCCATCTGCCCACGACTGCCTGGAGCCACTGCAGCCGGCACCCTCCCGCTCCCACCGCCAGTGCCCTCCCGCCGGGCCCCAAAGGACACTAGTTGCCACCGACACCAGGGAAGCTCCAGCTGGGCGGGGCGCTGCCAGTGCCTCTGACCTGGAGCTCCCATTCGCAACTGTCCCCCCAGCTACTGCCCGTTGCCGCTGTTTCTGGCACTCTCCTGCTGGGCCCCAAAGAAGGAAGGCGGGGGAAAGGAGGTGCGAAGACTGAAGCTCTCCTTTCCCCCGCCTTCCTTCTTTGGAGCCCAGCAGGAGAGCGTCGGAAACAGTGGCATCGGGCAGTAGCCAGGGAGCAGCTGCGAGTGGGAGCTCCAGGTCGGAGGCACCGGCACTGGCAGTGCCTTACCCAGCTGGAGCTTCCCTAGGAGCTTCGCGGCACACCTGACCTTGTCTCGCGGCACACCGGTTGGGAAACACTGGACTAGATGATCTACTAGATGATCTATAAGGTCCCTTCCAACACAAACAAACAAACAAACAAAATTCCTTCCGAACCTGGGAGATCTAGATCTTTGCATCCCAGAGCAGATGCATCTTACCTTTACAGAATTGTCCCGTAAAGCCAGTCTTACAAGTGCAATTTGCACTGTTGTCTACAACCCTGCACACTCCCTGGTGAAAACAGGGGTTTGGAAGGCAGGGTCCCAAACTCCTGCGCAGTCTCACCATCTCCTCTCCGCTGGGTTTACGGAGTTCCATCAAATGGTCTAGAACAGAAAGGATCCATCAGTTGGTTTGTCACCCACAGAGAAAACCCTAATTTCGACCCTTCCCCTCCAACATCTCCGTTCTCTACATCTGTGACTCAGGGGCAGATTGTCATTACCGCCGCTACCAGGGGGCTGTGTGTCCAGCTCTGGTTGTGTTGTGTGCATGTGCGCACTATGTATGCATATCCCAGTGTGGTTTTGCTTCTGTATGGAAACCTCACAAGGGGACATGCATGTGAGATTTGGTGGATTTTTTTGCTTCCGTGCATCCACAGAAGCAAAAGACCCGCCAAAATCTCATATACACATGCACGTCACATCACAAGATTTTCCTTCTGCACATGTGCATGGACCAAAAATATGAAAAAAGATGGCAGTGACCATAGGACTGGCACCAGTAGCGGTTGTGCGCAAATTGCGCAATCTGGCAGCCACCACTAGTGCTTCGTCTTCTACCCTACTGGTAGCAACTCACTACTACTGTGACTTATTTCTGGCTCCTTTCACTTTAGGGCAGGTAGAGCAATTCTTGGAAGTCTTATAAAAATATCCTCCCCATCATGTGCACCTCAATTCTGTATGAAAGTATGCATTTGGAGGCACCAGGTTTAAGCTGCACAGCTTACCAAACACTAGATGGCAGCAGAGTTACTGTTTTCTGTGTGGCTTTGTTGCCATCTACTGGTCCTTCATCTTTTGCAGCCCATGTCTGCCAGCCTCACACTCTCTCCATTGCTAACTTGCTACAAGGTACTGTATTTTTCAGACTATAAGACGAACCAAGATTTCAAAGAGGTAAGTAAAAAAAAAAAGGTTTTGTCCTCCCCAGCCCCAGGAGCACTCTGCCAGCCTCCCAAACCCTTTGTGCACCTCACGTTTTGCAAAAACGGACCCAATTCTTGCAAAAATGGGATGGGCAGCGGGTTTGGGAGGCCTGCAGAGAGCTCCTGGGGCTGGGGGAAAGCAAAAGCACCCCCGTTTCCCCCCAAAATGGCCCATTTCCCCCCACAAATGGGGTGTTTTTGCCTTCGCCCAGCCCCAAGGAGCATGCTGCAGGTCTCCCAAACCTTCCAAGCATCCAATTTTTGCAAATAACAGACCCATTTTTTTTGCAAATAACGGACCCATTTTTTTGCAAATAACAAAGACATTTTTTTGCAAATAACAGACCCATTTTTTTGCAAATAAGGGACCCATTTTTTTTGTAAATAACGGACCCATTTGTTTGCAAATAATGGACTCATTTTTTTTGCAAAAATGGAACGTGGGGGTGGGGCTTTGTGAGGCCAAAAATAGCTGTATTCGGTGTATAAGATGGACCAACATTTCCACTCTCTTTTAGGGGGGGAAAGGAGTGTCTGATATATACGGTACATGGATCAGTGAAGCCGAATCTTGCACAGGAGCATGTGCACGCATCGGGGACATGGAAATGTGTGCACATCTCCATTTTCCCTACTGGGATGGCGTATGGGACCATCCTTGCAGCAGCCCACTACTGATATGGATGTGATAAACCAGGGTTGCCACCCACCCCTGGTCCATGGGCCAGTGCGGGACATGGCGTGCCAGAAACTGGGCCGTACAAACCAGCAAAGCCTCATCAGGTGAATCTGTGGCCTGGAGGTGGAGGTCTCGCCTCACAATCCACCTTTAGTGGGGGACAACCTTAATTGGGTGTATGTAATATCTGATAGAAACATAGAAACATAGAAGACTGACGGCAGAAAAAGACCTCCTGGTCCATCTAGTCTGCCCTTATACTATTTCCTGTAGTTTATCTTAGCCCATCTTTGGACCCATTCAATTTGATCAATCTCTTTTTGTAGGTGAGGTCTCCAGAACTGAACGCAGTATTCCAAATGTGGTCTCACCAGCGCTCTATATAGTGGGATCATAATCTCTCTCTTCCTGCTTGTTATACCTCTAGCTATGCAGCCAAGCATCCTACTTGCTTTTCCTACCACCCGATCACACTGCTCACCCATTTTGAGACTGTCAGAAATCACTACCCCAAAATCCTTCTCTTCTGAAGCTTTTGCTAGCACAGAACTGTCAATACAATACTCAGATTGAGGATTCCTTTTGCCCAAGTGCTTTATTTTACATTTGGAAACATTAAACTGCACTTTTCATTGAAACAATGACATTAACTGATTGAACAATTTAGATATACAACTGAGCCACAAATCTTTTGGGAAGATTGTTTTTCACAGGTTCTTCTGGGGAACTAGGCTATCCATCTCTGGGTGGGAAAAACCTTGGAGCCTGAGCCAAGAGACACTGTTAAGAGAGCGGTCAGATAAGAGATGGCACGGCCCACAGCTGGGTGGTGGGTGGGGCATGCAAGATGCTCCGAAGAGACCCTCCCTAGTTGCTCAGGCTGCCAATTGCAAAATTCTTTTCATGTCACTCCACCGTAAGGACGGAGCTAATACTCCTGGCCTTGCTTCTTCTCAAGAGTATCCTAAAGTTTTGCTGGCTGAGGAATTCTGGGAGTTGAAGTCCACAAGTCTCAAAGTTGTCAAGGTTGGAGACCTCTGGGCCTTAAAGGACCAAGGTGGTAGACTTAGATGCAGCTGGAGGTTCACCCACCCTCCCTTTAGCAGGAAACCAGAAACTTACAGTCAGAGCTTTGAATCACAGGGAAGAAGAGAATTGGGACTATAAGCCAGAACATCATAATCATATCCTGAAAGAAGAAGAAGGTATTTATTTGTTTGTTTGTTTGTTTGTTTAGGATCAAGGTTCCTTCAAATCGAAATTAATTCCTGGGTGCTTTGATGGAGCTTTGGTAACCATATAGAAAGATTTGCCATCAGAATCTTCTAGCACTCTTTTTTTCAGCTTCCCTGATCTTCTTTCGATGCTCTTCTATCTAATCGAGTCCAACCAACCATGCTGAGCTTCCAGGTTCACTCCAAATTTCCAAAGTCACCCCATTTCTGCAATCTGAATGTTTTTAATCATGTCCCATAATTCTGGGGTGATAACCCCGCATAACCCTGACTGGATGCTAAGCAAACTGATTCATAATAAAATAAATTCTTTTTTTTTTATTTGCAATTTTAGCCAGGTTGCTGAACATGTGAAGAAAATATTTTTTAAAAAATGGTTTAATATTTTTTTTTTAAAAATGCAGATAAAATATCTGCAATTGAAAAGGGATGGAATTAAGAATGACTACAGAGGCCAAAGACTCGTTCGCTGAGCTCTATGCTCACCCTTACATCTTGTTGCAGCTTCTACTTGCCTTACCTTCATAGTTTTTCCCCCCACGGGCTGAATTTGTTTCCCAATTGATGGATCGATCTGTGCCCAAGGTTCACCCACCTTGAACGTGAGGTAGCAAACCAGAGATGGGGTTTTTTTTAAAAATTGAGATGGTGGCCATAGCCATGTGACTTAAGCCCCTCCCCTTTTTAAGGTGCTGAGTGCAAATGACTTACTTTAAAAACAGTAGGCTTTGAATGGCCGCCATCTTAACTTTTCTGATTCCTTTGAGATGAGGACATTGCTGTGGGCATGTTAGAGGTTGGAGGGTCTTCATCCTGAACAGTTGTGCAATGGAGAACTTTCCTCACTAGAGGGGGACCTAGTGACATTCTCAGTTCACTTACACCTCCAAGAACCCTCTTCCTTCAAATCTGGCCACTATGATAGCATTAAGACTTATGTACTGATTCAAGTGCTTTACAGCCCTCTCTAAGCAGTTTACAGCAGTCTCTTGCCCCCAGCAATCTGGGTCCTCATTTTACCCACCTGGGAAGGATGGAAGACTGAGTCAACCTGGAGCCTGGTGAGATTCGATCTGCCAAACTGTTGGCAGCTGGTGATCAGCAGAAGTAGCTTGCAGTACTGCCCTCTAACCACTGCACCACTGTGCCTCTATTTATCAGCTGTCTCTAAAAACACAACCATTGTTAAGAGAATGTTGGCTTATTCA
This sequence comes from Erythrolamprus reginae, assembly GCF_031021105.1. Classification (NCBI taxonomy): domain Eukaryota; kingdom Metazoa; phylum Chordata; class Lepidosauria; order Squamata; family Dipsadidae; genus Erythrolamprus; species Erythrolamprus reginae. The sequence goes on from NC_091958.1 coordinate 30,416,088, forward strand.
GCTCAATACTTTCCTGCATACTGGAAACACATTGAACCATAAACAACCTTCACTGTTGACATTCACATGACAGGCTAAGCTACAGTCATGGTTAGCTAGTTTGTAGTTCAGAATGCCATTCAAACACAACTATGGTGAATAGAGTTGGGAAATTCTCTTCTATGTTTAGTGACTATATTTAGTGCAACACATTTTAGGTAGATAAATTAACTACAGGTTCCAAAATTTATTTCATGTGTTCTCAGAGCCACATGAAGCCACAAAGGATCAACTTAACCACATTGAGGTAGGCCAGAAGTGATTAAGATTACTGGGTAGTTTGTGTTTTACATCCTAGAGATTGTATTTACATATGTTTCTTCAGATTGACTGAACTCCTGTCTTGCATTCAGACATTGCATTGGCTGTTCAATTAATTGAATCTATTGTTTCTGGTTCACACAACACAATGAATGATAAACTAATTTCATTGGCTAGTTTTACTAGGTTAGTTTGTGGCTATTACTATTCCATTAGGGCAAGACAAACTGACTATTGCAATATATCTCATCTTAAAAAAGCCTTCTATGCCACAGACATTTTCAAGCTGGCAGTTAGTTTATTAATTGGCATTAATTCAATTTATTTAGCTACTAATATATAATTCAGAGATACATACATGATTAAAATATATATGTAATGAAATATATTGCTCTAATTACAGCCATTGAGATATTATAAAACCCAGAAGCATAACAATTTTCAACGTATTTGTTCTATAATTACTTAAACCTGGAAAAAAATGCTTCCACAATCTTAATTTAAAATGTATTAATTATTCTCTCTAACAGTAGATAAAAGTATTTTCAACCACTTGTTTCTTAGGGTGGCCATCATTTTAAAAATATTTTCTAGTTCAACGAAGAGAGGCAATTATAGCCCTAAGAAGACTCTTTTGCCTTTAAATACATTTTACTGGTTCAAAACAAGCAAGGATATTCCCATTACATCATCCGGGTGAAATATGATTAAAAATCCATCTTTCAGACACCTGTTTAAAACAATTAATCAGCTCAACAGAGAACTGAAATGGGGAGTGGTAGAGTCTAATTTTGAGAATTGCTCTAACTCAAATGACGGAGATTGTGTGGCTGTCCTGTCTTCTTGAACTCTAGTAAAGGACAATCACATCAAAGTTGTTGTTTTTTTTAAGTGATTTAAAAGAAGAATCCACAACTAGTCATTCTGGGATTCAGAAGAAATTCAGAGAATAATCCTGCAAAGGGAACTCTTGAAGAATTCAAACACGCACACACACTCCTGATGAAAGAAATGTGTAATTCCCAAAAGGAAACAAAAAGGAACTCCATCTGTTTCTTTAGTCACTTTCTCGGAAGAAGAACAAGTTATTTCAATACCAAAACTAAAAGCAAATCTAAAAAGTTGAAAAGATGAACTACCTATTAGCACAACACAAAGGCATTCCTTTGAGGTGATGCAATGTAATGTTCCACTTACTTGCAAGTAATCCCTGCTGGACTACAGAGTAAGGACAAACAGGTTGCTCCTGGTCTTGTCTCGTCCTCACCATAACATCTGGCAACTCACCAGCGTCTAGGGGGAGATGGCACCGGCTTTTCTCAGCTCTGCCCTTATATATATTCTCTCTAAACCAGCTGATCTCCTCCTTCCAAGGTTCTTGGGATGACTCTTCCTTTGCCAGGTTCAGACCTTCGAAGGCCTCTGAAAATACTGTCTAATAACAGCAGTCCAAGGCAAGAAGCCACTGTTTAGAATCTGGTTGTATTTTGGGGTGTCTGGCTTTCCAGGTGGTAGAAAATTCTTGGTTCTTCCCAACTTTTGATCTCCTCCTCTCTTTTTAAAACTGCTGTGGGAGAGATTTTTGAAGAGAATCAGTGCCAGATTTAATGCAGACTCCCCCACCGCTCTCTCTAAGGCAGTGTTTCCCAACCGTGGCAACTTGAAGATATTTGGACTTCAACTCCCAGAATTCCCCAGCCAGTGAATGCTCTTCAAGTTGCCAAGGTTGGGAAACACTGCTCCAAGGGACAGAAATAATCAAGAGATGAAAATTTTATCCATTGATTTATTTTGCTGAAAACTGGTGGCTAGCTTGAATTAGGAAAGAAAGAAGGAGATACCCGGAAATTAGAGAAGACACAATTTATAGGTTGCCCTATTTAGAGAGGGGCGACCTATACATTTAATAAAATAAAATAAAAAACTCTTTTCACAAACACTGGAAATTCCAATTATTTGGCTAATGTTCAAGTTTCAAATACTTCTTCCTCCGAAGGAGCATGGGTGAGAAAAGAAAAAGAATTATAAAAGATGGGAAAAAATGATGATTGCGGCAAGATATGTTTATGACACAATGGCAAGTCCCATCTAAGGGGTTTAGCATAAGGTGATCAGATGTCCCGCTTTTGAGCAATCTGTTCCGCGTCCTGTGGCATTTTAAAAAGTGTTGCATTCAACCACTGTGCCACCAGGACTGTTGGGCTCAGTTGTGGTCATAAATTAAGGACTTGTCTGTGTTAGTTCGTCAAAAGATCCATTGGAATCAATGCTGGTGTCTCCTTTATGCATGGCTACCAGAACTTCACAAAATGTTTTATTTTGGAGCTGTGTAATGGCTCACCAGTACAGGCTTATTGAACACAATTGAACCCAACACTTCTGTTGCTAAGCAAGACAGTGGTTAAGTGAGTTTTGCCCCTTTTTGCGACCTTTCTTCCGCAGTTGTTAAGTTGGTAACCCGGTCGTTGAGTGAATCTGGCTTCTCCGTTTGCTTGTCAGAGAGTCGCAAAAGGGGATTGCGTGACCCCAGGATACTGGAACCGTCATAACTATGGACCAGTTGCCAGGCACCTGAATTTTGATCACGTGACCACGGGGGATGCTGCAACGGTCGTAGGGGTGGGAAATGGTCTAGTCTCCCTTTTGGGGGGGCCTCTGTCACTTTGAACAATATTCAATGGATGGTTGTGAAGACCACTTGTGGCCTTTCCTGTCCGTGTCTCATAAGCAGTGGCAGGCCGCTACCAGTACAGGCCACACCGTAGCTCTCGTAGCAGAAATGGAGCCGTGCACACCGCTCCAGCTGACTGCTAGGCGAGCGAGTGCATCCGAACTAGATTTTGTTTCTGCACAGGCACAGGAAGCAAAATTTCGTGAGGGGACACACACACAGCAGAGATTTCAGCATTTTATTCTTCCGCACATGCGCCAAACTCTCCAAAATTTTGCATGTGCAGAATTGCAAAATTCGCATGTGCATGCGATATTTTGCTTTCTACACATGTGCAGAAGCAAAATCTGCTCAGCCACCCGGAGTGCACCGATAGCGGCAGTAAGTAGGGACATAAGCAAAATTAACTTGCGGGGGATATTTGCTTAACAACTGCATTGATTCGCTTAACAACCATGGCCAAAAAAAAAGCTTGTAGAATCAGGCCAGATTCACTTAACAACTATGCTGCTTAGCCATATAATTTCTTGTCGCAGTTGTGAGCTGAGGACCGTTTATACAGACTTATTATTGAAAATTGAAGAAATCAATTTTTCTATTGATGATATCAAAAGGGGTGAGGGGAGAATCCAAAATTAAAACAGGTGGGTTGGATTGATCGCTATTGCAGAGGTAGTGCTGGGCTGTTCTCTTAGAAATCCTCCAGAAATTTCATTCTGAATATCCCTGTTTCCTCAGCTGGAGCAACTTTAAGCTGGTTGGGGCAAAGGAGCAAACTACGACTCCCAGAGGCCTCTGCTTCCGGAAGATGGTTGTCATGGAGACAGAGATCAACAGATCTTGCAGGAAAGAGCAGAGACTTGGAGGTCAGTAGGAGGGACGGGCGAATTTAGAAAAGGGACAAGGGACAAGGGACAAGGGACAAGCACATTTAAAATCAAAGAAACAAGGAGAAACAAAGGGCAAAACTGCCAGCGCAATTCACATGCCTTTAACCATTATGGCTGGCATGGAAGCATTGTACTTTCAAGTTTTCCAAAGTTTAAAAGCTTGGGGTGGGGTGGGGGAGCACCACGTGCTAGAAATATTGCAATCTTCTCTTTGCACTTACAGTATTTGTTTTTAAGGAGATGCGTTTTGCTATTTGCTGTGTCTGAAGCCCAGACTTCTGTTTTGCTTTGAAAGTAACTTTTACTATCACTTTCCGTAATTTTCTCCTGGTAGTAATTTTTCTCTCTCTCTGTCATTTAGTTTAGAATCTGTTCTATTTTGTTAGCCAAAAATGCTGGAAAGCTGGAAGAAAACTTTGTATTTTGGTTGCTAGAAACTTTCATTTCTCAAGAAAAATAACAGGAAACAAATACACTGACAAATGCGAAGTGGAAATTATAATTATTGAGATGAAAATGTCTCAGGATCTCAGGAGGATTTTTATTTTTTTAAAGTAGAAATTATAATTATCGAGTTGAAAATGCCTCAGAAGATCTCGGAAGTTTTAAATGTCTGAAAGGAGAAGTTTAAAAAACCCCAACAACAATCCCCGCCCCTCTCTTTAGCTTGTCATATTGTTTCCTTAGCAGTGCTTCATTGAGAAACATAACCACAGTGGTGATTACAGATATCTAATCTTAAAATAATCTTCCGGACTAACGGTCAGTATTTTCTGCGCAAATAATGTTAAATCAAGGATGTGCTTGAAGGCTGGTCTCCTTCTTTCTATCTTCTCAGAAGGAAGTGGACAAAATCAAGAGGGAGGGAAGGAGGATTGTGGGGAACAGCTTGACCTGTTGTAAAGCTGCCAGCCTTTTAAAAATATATATATTTCTGCTCTGCCATTTACAAACCTCCTTGGAATTTCTCGTTGAAGAAGGACACGGCGGAAGACGTGGGATGCGTGGAGACAGAGATAAGGCAAACACATCCATGGTTGTTCATCTTGATTTGTACTGAGGAAAAAACAATTAGCTTCAAGGCTTGTCCACAACCATTATTGAGAGTTGGGGGAGCATTTCCTTCCATGAATGCTTCTCCAAAGTTTGGAGATAGTCAACTTTCATCCCGTGGAGCTAAATTCCTGAAAGATGTTCATTCACACAGCATGTGAACAAGTAGGTTATGTTGAACCCGGATTGACAGGTTGTCCTCCAGTTACCACCACAACTGAGCACAACATTTCTGTTGCTAAGTGAGACAGTTGTTGAGTGAATTTTATCCCATTTTATGACCTTACTTGCTAGAGTTGTTAAGTGAATCACCATGCTGGCTCAGGAATTTTGGGAGTTGAAGTCCACAAGTCTGAAGAGGGCCATTGCTCCCCAACCCTGACATAGATGAGCAACGTATCCAGAGAGTGAGGGACATCTTGAGTGAGGTATGATTTTGCTTTCTGCGACTTTTGTCACCCAGGTTTCTTCAGACAACCTGTGCCATTATGAGCAGCAAGATGGAGAGCCGTGAGGAAAAATCTGGATCTCCTCCAACAGGAGGTGAGAAAGACTTGCAAAGCTCTTCGAAGCTCACAGAGGAAGTCCAAGACCTGGAGAGGCAGCTGTCACGGATCAAAGTCCATGTTCCTAAAAGTGTATGGTAAGCAACCCCTAACTCTGGAGGCCCAGGTGGGTTCTACCGGTTCTAACCAATTCTATAGAATCGGTAGTAAACCAGTGATGATGCCACAGAGCTGGTTCTGTTGGTGCTGGTCCATGCACAGGTTTTTTTTTGTTGCTTCTGCATATGTACAGAAGCTGAGTTTTCAGCTCAGTGCGTGCGTGTGCCTGCACAGTGCGAGCATATGGAGCGCAATGCGCCTGCATGCATGCCGCATGGGAGGAAGTGAACTGGCGATGAGGGAAGTTAGAACCAGGGGTGGGCTGCTGCCCGGACGGGGGAGAACGCAGTGGGGTAGCGAAAATGGAGCTCCACCCCAGAGCACCCAATTTGCACTGAAAGACGTTAAAAGAAAATACTGGGAGTCCTGCACAAGCCCCGCCCACCATGTGGTAGTAAAATTTTTGGTAGCCCTTCACTGGTTAGAACCCACCCCTGTTTGGTGATATTTATTTATTTTATTTATTAACTGGATTCATATGCTGTCCCTCTCTGAAGATATTTACTTCTGGGTTTTCACAATAGCCTGTCCTCTCGGCTACTAAATGGTATGAAATTTCACAATGTGAAATTGATTAGCCCATTGTGAAAATGAACATTGAAATTGATTAGCACCGTATTTAAATCTATGTTGCAATGTATTAAACCAGGTTACAGTCAACACTGAAATGTATACATATTGTAAAAATCTATATTGAAATATACGGTATGAGCATGTTGTAAAAATCCATGTGGTTGCCTGGTGGGAAAATCTATAATAAAAGTTATTATCCCATTGTGAAAATCCATTGTGAAATTAGTATAGTATGCAAATCTATGTTAAAATATATTAGACCAAATTAAAATTGATACTGAAATTTATAATATATTGTAAAAATCTACAGTGAAATGTATTAGTACGTTGTAAAAATTCATGTGATAATATGCTGGAAAATCCACACTGAAATTTATTAACACATTGAAAATATGCTAAATGGTTGATCTTGGTTAACCATCTTGTAAAAACACTTTAAAGAAGGGTACAGTTAGCTCCCGTCGAACTCACCTTTTAAAAACTATCTCAATTAGTTAACTACAGTTAGTCCTTGATTTAAAACCATAATTTAGCCCAACATTTATGTGGCTAAGCAAAACATTTAAGTGAATTAGCCCCATTTTGTGACTTTTCGTGCAGCAGTTGTTAAATTATTCACTGCACTAAGTTACTAACAGAGTTCTTAAGTGAATCGGGCTGCCCCATTGACTTTGCTTATAAGGAGGTCGCAAAAGGAGACCGCATGACCCCAGATACTGCAACTGTCGTAACTATGAAACAGTTGCCAAAGGTCTGAATTTTGATCACGCAGCCATTAGGATGCTTGTAATAGTTGGAAGTGTGAAAATAGTAATAAGTTGCTTTTCTTTAAGTGCTGGTGTAGCTTTGGACAGTGAATTGTGGTAAGTCAAGGACCATCTGTAGTTACCATATTTTTTTTAAAAACCAATCTGGAAGTTAGTTTATGATGTGATGTGTCCTTTGTCTCAGGACTTTTTGCCATCAGATTATGTATTATAAAAATTAGCTCCGGTTACAATATTTTCTCTGGGATCAAATACTTTATCTTTCCAGTTTTGCATGCAACATAGCAATAAATATCAACTCCCTGGACATTTAATTTTGAGTTCAGAACTTGCTCAAAGATATGACATGGCTGGGGAAAATGCTCTACTGCAGACAAGAATTGAAACTATGTCCATGCAAATTTCTATTTATTGTAGTACCCAGAAGTCAACGTTATTACACTGGTACCTGGATACTCAACTGTTCTGAAACTCATCGAATTTGGTACATAGTGCTTGTTGACCCCAACATTTTGTCCCAATACTTATCGTTTGTTTGGCACTCAACGCACAAGCTGGAACTTGTTGCTGTAGGCTCCCTTGTGACTCACTATTTATTTTGGGGGGGAAATCTTTTGATACACATTGTTTGTGGTATTCGACATGCCTCCCAGAACTAATTAACAATTTGTTTGTTTGTTTATTCATTGGACTTTTTTGCCGCCCCTCTCCGAGGACTCGGGGCAGCTTACAACATATAATAAAACAATGTACAGTATAATATTTTATATCCAATTAATGAAATGTACAATCTAAAAAACACAAAAGCATAAAAAACAGTCATTCCCATTCAATCAACTGTCTCTCAGCAGATTCATCGGCCAGGGGGAAAGAGTCTAATCGCCCCAAGCCTGGCAACATAAATATGTCTTAGGACTCTTGCGAAAGACAAGGAGGATGGGGGCAGTACGAATCTCCAAGGGGAGTTTATTCCAGAGGACTGGGGCCCCCACAGAGAAGGCTCTTCCCCTAGACTCCACCAACTGACATTGTCTGGTTGACGGGACCTGGAGAAGGCCGACTCTGTGGGAGCTGACCAGTCGCTGGGATTCATGTGGCAGAAGGTGGTCCTGGAGGAATTCTGGCTCGATGCCACGCAGGGCTTTATAGGTCATAACCAGGGGTGGGCTGCTGCCCAGATGGGGGGACGACGCAGTGGGGTAGCAAAAATGGAGCTCCACCCCGGAGCACCCAATTTGCACTGAAAGATGTTGAAAGAAAATGCAGGGCGTCCAGCATAAGCCACACCCATAGTGTGGTAGTAAAAATTTTGGTAGCCCTTCAGTGGTCATAACCAACACTTTTAATTGTATCCCAAAACCAACTAGCAGCCAATGCAGTCTGTGGAGTGTTGGAGAGATATGTATATGTCTGGGCAGACCCATGACTGCTTGCGCAGCTGTGTTCTGCACAATTTGCAGTTTCCAAATGCTCTTCAGAGGTAGCCCCATGTAGAGAGCATTACAGTATCAAACTTCGAGGTGAGGTTCATACAATAAGTATGATGTACCACTGTAAATACCCAGTTTTGTGGTCTGATCTTGTAACTAAAATTACTTATATATTTAGTTCTTTGTCACCAAAAGCTCCCCGTGGCATAAGCACACCATCTGAGATATTATTTTCCTGCCAAATATTTATTTCATCCCCAACCCATCCACAAAGGTATTAAAATAACATTTTCTGCCTTATTCTAACATATCTGAGGCCAACATCAAAGTGGATATGAGTTTCAAATTTTACCAAATTTGGAGCAGCATAGGCAAACAACAACAACAACAACAACAACAACAACAACAATAATTTATTAGATTTGTATGCCGCCCCTCTCCGAAGACTCGGAGCGGCATCTCTCCAAATTTTTTGGACATGCAAAACGATGCCATTCTTCTCAAAATTAGGAAATTAAACTTGCCCATGGATTCTTCAGTCTTGCTCATATGCCCTGAACCATGGCAGAAGTATGGTTCTGTAATATCTTGTTTCTCCCACAAATGAGACAGCCTGGGAATTGTGCTAAACTGCTTTTCCCTTTCTTCTGGACCCCATTGCTGGCAGACTCAAGGTGTGTGAAATCTCTGAAGTCTTATCACCGTTTATTTTAGAAGTCTGGGCTACATGGGAACAGAAGCAAGTGAGGCAGGAGAGCGGATGGACCAAGCGGAAGCCTATCTCACCCCAGCTGTTTTCTGCTGACTCAAAGATGGGTGAAGTTGTTTTAATATGATAGCAGGGAAGAGCTGAAGTCCTTTGTTCTTATGTTGTAAGGAACATTTTAAAAAACCTGTTTTAAATTTCAGTGCAATTGTACCATGATAGAAAAGGAACCTTAACACAGCACCTGTAGGTGTTTAGAGAGAGTTCTGTTTCTAGCTGAAATAAAATAAAACAGAGGTCACTTTTAGTCTCCTATCAGGAAGTTATTCCCTGAAATCTCAGCAAATTGGTAGGTATTAGTATAGTAATCCTCGATTTATGACGACAATTGAGCCCTAAATGTATGTTGTTAAATGAGACATTTGTTAAGTGTGTTTTGCTTCATTTTATGAGCTCTCTAGTCACAGTGTCAGAGTTCCAAAAAACACCCCCAACAAAATAACCATTAGTTATTTGTCTGAAGTGGTGTAGGGTTTCCTGCCTAAGCAGGGGGTTGGACTAGAAGACCTTCAAAGACCCTTCCAACTCTGTTGTTGTTATGGTTATGGTTATGGTTATGGTTATGGTTATGGTTATGGGTATGGGTATGGGTATGGGTACGGGTACGGGTACAGGTACGGATATGGGTATGGGCAATGATGGGTTACCAAAATTTTTACTACTACACTGTGGCCGTGGCTTATGCATTTTGTTTCAACATCTTTCAGTGCAAATTGGGTGCTCTGGGGTGGAGCTCCAAATTTTGCTACTGGAACTTCGTTCCTGACTGTTCCCCGTAGGAGCCCATCATTGGGTAGGGGTCTGGTTATCATTATCGTTATGGTTATTGATGTCATTTTTGCCCAACTGGGAAAACCCGAATGTGAAGCTTCCCAGTTTTCCCCACCTATTTGAAAGTTCACAACCTTGCCCCACACTCAGGGGTGGATTCCCAATTCCACTGCTACCTGTGCGCTGCATGCACCTTTTCGCTTCTGCTGAAGGTGAGTGCACGTGTCTCAGCAAGGAAGCAAAATCTTGCAAAGGGATGTGCGTGCATGCAAGATTTTGGCTTTTTTTCCTTCCGCGCATGCATAGAAGCAAAGTCCCACTGGGACGTGCGCATGATCCCGCAGAAGAAGTGAAGCTGCATGCGCAGCTCAGTTTCTGCTACCAGTATGCCATCCTTATGCATACTGGCAGCAACCTAATACTACCCACACCCACCAGTTCATTGCATGGTGCAATCCAATCTTCACATGCAACTGGAGGCCATCCCCAGTCTGTCCCGTCCAGGCACAGGCAAGTGTCCTTGACTCTCAGAGTAAAAGGTGAAACAGGCTAAAACAAGCTGAAAGGGAAAAATGATGGCTTCCAAAACTGACAGAGAGTTGATAATTGAAGTGTTGCAGTTGTTAAGTGAGTAGCATTGTTATTAAATGAATCTGGCTTCCCTATGATTGTCAGAAGGTCACAAAAGGGAATCATGTGACCACGGGACGCTAAGCATCTGAATTTTGATTCATGTCACTAAGGATGCAGCAATGGTTGTAAGTGTGAAAAACGCTCCTAAGTTGCTTTTTTTTAAATGCCGTTGTAACTTTGAATGGTCACTGAATGAACTGTTGCTAAGTGGAGAACTACCTGTACGTCCTTCTTTTTCTTTCCTGCATTACAGTGAATTTGATTGGAGCAAGATCGACACAGCTCACTTGCCAGAGTCCTACAAAACCAACACACCCAAGGAGCAGTTGCTTCTGCAAGTGGCTGATAATTTTCATCGGCAATACGCACACCTTTGCCCAGACCGCGTGCCCCTCTTCCTTCACCCAATCAACGAATGTAGCATAGAAGTAAGTCGGGAAAAGAGCTCTAGAAAGGAACTTCCACCTTGCCCCAATAATTTATAAAGCCTTAGTAAGACCACATCTAGAATCCTGCATCCAGTTGTGGTCACCACACTATAAAAAAATGTTGAGGCTGTAGAAGAGTGTAGAGAAGAGCAATCAAGATGATTCAGGGCTTGGAGGTGAAAACATACGATGAACGGGTTGCAGGAACTGGGCCTGGCTAGTCTAGTGAAGAGAAGAACAGGGGAGACATGATAACAGCCTTCCAATATTTGAGGGGCTGCCACAGAGAGGAGTGGGTCACGCTATTCTCCAAAGCACCTGAAGACCAGACAAGGAATAATGGATGGAGACTGATCAAGGAGAGATTCAACTTTGAAATAAGGAGGTATTTCCTGACAGAGAGAACAATCAGCTAATGGAACAGAAGTTGCCTTCGGAAGTTGTGGGAACTTCATCACTGGAGGCTGGCAAGGAGTGGAAGTGATGTGCTGGTGCCTGGAGGCTGTTGGGGTCTGGATGGGTGTCAACCCTCAACCCTGACAAGATGGAATGGCTGTGGGTTCTGCCTTCCAAGGACAATCCCATATGTCCGTTCATTACCCTGGGGGGGGGATTATTGACCCCCTTAGAGAGGGTCCGCAACTTGGGCGTCCTCCTCGTTCCACAGCTAACATTAGAGAACCATCTTTCAGCTATGGCGAGGAGGGTGTTTGCCCAGGTTCGCCTGGTGCACCAGTTGCGGCCCTACCTGGACCGGGAGTCACTGCTCATAGTCACTCATGCCCTCATCACCTCGAGGTTCAACTACTGCAACGCTCTCTACATGGGGCTACCTTTGAAGAGTGTTCAGAAACTTCAAATCGTGCAGAGTGCAGTTGCGAGAACAATCATGAGCTTTCCCAGATATGCCCATGTCTCATCAACACTCCGCAGTCTGCACTGGTTGCCAATCAGTTTCTGGTCACAATTCAAAGTGTTGGTTCTGACCTATAAAGCCTTTCATGGCATTGGAACAGAATACCTTCGGTACCGCCTTCTGCCGCATGAATCCCAGCAACCAATTAGGTCCCACAGAGTTGGCCTTCTCCGGGTCCTGTCGACAAAACAATGCCGTCTGGCAGGATCCAGGGGAAGAGCCTTCTCTGTGGTAACCCCGACCCTCTGGAATCAATTCCCCTGGAGATTAGGATTGCCCCCACCCTCCTTGCCTTTCGCAAACTCCTAAAAACCCACCTTTCTTGCCAGGCATGGGGAAATTGATTCCCCTCGACTGTCCCGTTTTATGTATGGTTTATTTGGGTTGTATGATTGTTTTTAAGTTAAGGGTTTTAACTGTTCTGTTTTTAATCATTGGATTTGTATTGTGCATTGTTGTTGTGAGCTGCTCTGTGTCTTCGGAGAGGGGCAGCATACAAATCTAATAAATAATAATAATAAGAGACTGGATTGCCAGCTGTCCAAAACGATGTAGGCCAGGGTCTCCAAATGGGGGACGGCGGTTGGACTAGATGACCTACAGGTCCATTTACTCTCTGTTAATCTGTTAAATATGGCAGCTGCAGTTTGATGAACAGGCTGAAAATGGTCTGCTAGAAATGGTTATAATGGAATAAGGCAGACCCAATGCCATTGATGGCGGACCTTTTTAGGTTTGCGTGCCAAAAGGGTGTGTGTGTGTGTGCTAGCATGCATGCATGTGTTCATAGCCCTTCCCTCCCTCACACGCATGCACCCCCCCCCTGCACTGCCCCCCATGCAAGCAAACGGGCCTTACTGAAGCCTGGCAGGTAAATAAAATGCCCAAACGCACAAACTGGAAGTTCAGAAAACACATTTTTGGTTTGCCCCTTGTGCTGTTTTTGGCACTCTGGGTCTTCAGGAAGCTTCCCTGAACCCACCGGAGTGCAAAAAACCCAGCACAACAGCAAATCAGACGTGTGTTTTTCTGCACTTCCAGTTTGTCCCTTGGGCAATTATTTTGCCTCCAGGGCTTCAGGGAAGCTTCCCTGAAGCATCCAGAGGGCAAAACGGCCTTTCCCAAGGTCGAAAATCAGCTGGCCAGCATTGCACATGCGCGCTGGAGCTGATGCAGGGAAAGTCTCACATGACCTCCAATATGGCTCCACATGTCACCTGTGGCACCCGTGCCTTAGGTTCGCCATCACAGCCAAACGGTTGTCCAGTCTCTTCTTAAAAACTTCCAGTGATGGAGCAGCCATAACTTCTGAGCTTCTAATCCACTAAGTAATTTCTTCTCACTGTTAGGAAATTTCTCTTTAGTTCCAGGTTGGGTCTCTCCTTGAGGTCTGTGGAGATTCCCCATCCGCCAGGTGTTCTTTTTTTTTGTCTTCAAAAGGCAACTGTGCTGGGTGTTTTTTTTCTTCTGAGAGGAAGCTTCATGGGTTAGGGAAATGGATGGAAGAAGGGGTTCTGATAGGATGGGGCAGAATGCAGTGATGGGCTCCTATAGGAACAGTCAGGAACGCAGTTCCGGTAGCAAAATTTGGAGCTCCACCCCAGAGCACCCAATTTGCACTGTAAGACGTTGAAACAAAATGCATAAGCCACGGCCACAGTGTGGTAGTAAAAATGTTGGCAGCCCTTCACTGGTTGTATGTGTGGGGTGGGAGAGACGCAGCAGTGGGTTGCTCCTGGTTCGGCCAACCAGTAGCGGTGGTGGCAGGAGGCTCCTCCCACCCACATGGGATGCGTCTGCCCATGCATAGAAGCATTGCAAGAGTGAGTGCGTGAGCGGACTGGTAGTGACGGGATTTAGAACCCACTACTGGAGAACTGCTATCAGAACTGACAAAGCTTCTTGGATGAGAAGCAAAAATGTTTTCTTCTTAATTGGAATGGAATAGAATGGAATAGAATAGAATCAGAACAGAACATGGGATGAGATGGGGTGGAGTGGAGTGGAGTAGAGTAGAATAGAATAGAATAGAATAGAATAGAATAGAATAGAATAGGAAAGGAATGGAATGAAACGGAACGGAATGTTATAATAGTGGAATGGAATGGAACAGAACAGAACAGAACAAAATAATTGGAAGAGACCTTGGAGGTCTTCTAGTCCAAACCTCTGCTCAGGCAGGAAACCCTATACAATTTCAGACAAATGGTTGTCTAATCTCTTATTTAAAACTTCCAGCGTTTCTTCTTCCTGAAGAAAAAACTGTCCAGTTGCCTTCTGAAGAAAAAAAAAGGACATTCGAGTTTCTCCATGATGTTTCTACCTGTTATTCCTTGTCCTGCCCTTGGGTGCTTTGTAGAATAGGTTGACTCCCTCTTCTCTGTGGCAGCCCCTCAAATATTGGGAGACTGCTATAATGCTATCCTAGTGCTTCACTTGTGTGACATCTCAGAGTAATTTGCAAGGAGAGGAAATGGCTATTCAACTAGTCATTGATGGCCAATTTCCCCCCTTGACCAAACCACAAAGAGCTTCTTTCTTTTTTGTCCATAATTTCTCCTTATCACTCATTTTCTTAGACACCAATTAGTGGGGTCACCAGAATTATATTTGGGGTGCATGCGAGGCACATCCATTTTGAGGGAAGCCACTATTCGGTACCCACAATTTAGCTATTTTCAAAGCTGTTACTTCCTCATCTCTCTGTGAAACCCATTTTTTTCTTTGCTACTAAATCATCTTTTAACAAAGTAGAGGAGAACAAACTTTTACGGCCAGCTTGTTAAAAATGCAGATGATTTTTAATGAAGCAAATCCAATAAGTGAGTTTCTAGGAATTCTCTAAGGTGTTTTTTCCAGGAAATTGCAGAAATAGTGTGTTTATAATAAACACCACACTGCTTGTCCTTCACATACTAATTTGTAAAGGTCTCTCCGCTGTTGTTGTTTTTAAAGTGGAATGTTGTTGAATCTTTCAAAGGACAACTTTTATATCTGCTTATCTGTTGGTAAAGCGGATGACCTCCCAGCTGCAAAATTATAACGGTGCAAAAGTTGCCCATAATCAGGATGAGCAAACAATCTGTACATTCCTTCCTGTATGTCATTTGCAGAAATCTGCTTATGCTTGTGCGTGGAGTGAGCAAAGAGCAAACAGCAGCTGGCAAATCTGCTTTTAAAAATATAACTTTTACAGGTCATGAGTTGTTTTGAAAACAACAACAACAAATAAGCTCAATTAGTTTGCAGAGTATCTAGAATGTTATACTGACTTTCAAAAACAGGAGATTTTCCCTGAACTTGCTTATCTAGAAACTCACAGGAAATTAAGTTGAAACAGACTTTTAAAAAACTTTTTTTAAATGACAGCACCTATGCCCACATTGTGAGATAATAATGTTTAATACAACCCATTTTGAAAAACCAAAGATTAAAAAAAAAAGCCTATCAATTTTACCAAATCTTTTTTTCAGGGTTTGGTTGACATTTTGAAAGCACAGTGGTACCTCTACTTAAGAACTTAATTCGTTCCATAACCAGGTTCTTAAGTAGAAAAGTTTGTAAGTAGAAGCAATTTTTCCCATAGGAATCAGTGTAAAAGCAAATAATGTGTGCAAACCCATTAGGAAAGAAATAAAAGCTTGGAATTTGGGTGGGAGGAGGAGGAGGAGGAAGAGGAGGAGGACAGTCGCTGCCAAAGGAAGAAGGTGAGGTGAGGGGAATAAAAAAAATCCAAAACTTTAAGGCTTAAAAAAAAGAGAGAGAGACTCTGAGGCAGCGAGGAGGAGCACATGCCTCCCATACACCCGGCACGAGGCTGCCTCCCATACACTGCACCAGAGAGAGAAACCCATGTGGGCAAGAGGGGGGAACTTTCCCTCCTTTGATCGAAAGGTGGCTGCTGCTGCTGCTACCTGCTTCCTCTTCCTTCCCATGCTGAAGGGCTCCCCTCCCCTCTCGCTCACTCGCTGACTCCTCTCGCTCACCGACGCCTTTCCTTCACTGTGATGGCTCCTCAGTTTGGCTGAAGCCAAGATGATTCAGCCAGGGCAAAGCGCCTCCTTTTGCCTTTCCGTGCCCAGACGCTCCAGGAGGCAACTTCGCGCTGGCTGTGTGGGAGGCAGCGTGAGGGAGTCACCACAGCAAAGTGGTTTATTCCCTCTCCAAGCACTCAGAGAAAGGAAAACGCTCCATTCGCTCTGCACTGCCAAAGCCTCTTTAAGCGCCACCGAAAGGCTCCTCTGGCAGCCCAGAAAAGCCAGAGGTGTCCGGGATTAAAGGGGGAATGGCAGGAAACTGGCCGTGCCTTTGTGCCGCTCTCAAATTTCCTGGAAAATTTTTCCGGGCTCAGGTTCTAACCCTGCTGTTCTGTTTAAGAAAAGTAACAAATCTTCTGTTCCCGGGTCACCCTGACCCGGACCGAAAACTCTTCATTTGCAGTGCTTATGTTTGGTCAATTTGAATACTTTTTTCACTTGGAAAGTAGTCTGAACATTTCTGCAAACAATGATATGAAAATTGAACTGAAGAAATTAATCCTTATTGGTTTATTTTGCACATAAATATGCCTCCCCCCCGTTTTTGTGAATTTTCTTTAGGTTTATTGATAATTATGCCTGCAAAATACATTCTATTTTACTAAAGTTGGTATGGGATTGGTAGCTTGAACATTTCTGAACATAATGATATGAAAATTGAACTGGAAAAATTGATGCATATTGGTTTATTTTGTTGATGAAATGCACGCCCCCCCCGTTTTTTTTAAATAGTCTTCACTTTATGGATAGTTTTGCTAGAAAAATACATTCTATTTTACTAAAGTTGGTGTGGGATTGGTAGCTTGAACATTTCTGAACATAATGATATGGAAATTGAACTGGAAAAATGGATGCATATTGGTTTATTTTGCACATAAAGTATGCCTCAATTATTTCAATTTATATAAAAATTATGCTGTTAATTTCAAACTTACATACTTTTTTTTAGTAAAATGGATTTGTTTCATAAAATTAGTTCTCTGGCTACAATGTGGTTGATTTTCAAAAGGATATTCCAAATATTTCTAGACAAATATGTATAAACAGTGACAATAATGGCACACAGCAAGGCCGAGTGGGGGTGGCCCTTTTGTGGCAAAAATAAACCAATAAGAACCATTTTTTTCAGTTCATTTATATTTTTCTTATATTCAGAAATGTTCAATTTAGTATATCAAACCTTTTGGGGGAAAATTCCTTAGGGATTTGTAGCCTTAAAAAATAGAAATTGACACGAAATTAAAAAAGGATGGGGGGAGGGGCTTTTTGATCAAAATAAAAATATAAGTCTCAATTTTTCCAGTTCAATTTTCATATCATTATGTTCATAAATGTTCAAACTAGTTTTCCAGTTGAAAAAGTTTTCAAAAAGATCAAATTCAAGTACCTAAAAAAATTATTTTTGGTCCGGTCACATACGAACAGAAACAGACTCAAAGTTATGATTTTTTTTTGCCCAGAAAACAATTAGCCACCACCCCAAAAATATTTTTTGATGATCAGCACTGTTAAATTGAGTAAATGAATGCCTAAGATTTTAAAGAATATTTCGGATTTGGAGCATAAAAAAAGTGAAAATGGTTGCAAGCAGCCAAGGGGGGGGGGAGGCCTTATTTCTGATGTTAAAAAACCAATAAGAATCATTTTTTTCAGTTCCTTTATATTTTTCTTATATTCAGAAATGTTCAAGCTACCAATCCCACACCAACTTTAGTAAAATAGAATGCATTTTGCAAGCAAAACTATCCATAAATTGAAAAAAAATTCACAAAAATGGGGGGGGCGTGCATTATATCCGCAAAATAAACCAATAAGATTTACTTTTTTCATTTCAATTTTCATATCATTGTGTGCAGAAATGTTCAGACTACTTTCCAAGTGAAAAAAGCTTTCAAAAAGACCAAACATAAGCACTGCAAATGAAGAGTTTTCGGTCCGGGTCAGGGTGACCCGGGAACAGAAGATTTGTAACTTTTTTTGCCCAGCAAAAACTAAGCCCCCCACCCCCCCAAAAAAATTCTCATAGAGAGAACCCCTGAAATGATGAAACTACATGAAATTTCAAGTTTCAGATATGCAGGGAAAATTTTTTACAGGGACTCAAACTTGGCTTCGGGTCACATACGACCCGAACAGAACAGCAGGGTTTTTAAATAGAAAATGGTTCTTAAGAAGAGGGGGAAAAATCTTGAACACCCGGTTCTTATCTAGAAAAGTTCTTAAGTAGAGGCACCACTGCATTTATCTTTTTTTTCCAGCTATATAGGCCTTGTGTCATATCTAAGAATATTTTGTTTGTATGTTTTGATGCATAATATGGAAATGCTAGAGCTTTTACAACATTTTTTAAAAAAATTCTTTATCACACCTTTATTATTTTTATAAATAACTCTAAATACACACAATGCTCCTTCCTCCTTTTATTTTCCCCACAACCACAATCCTGTGAAGTGGGTTGGGCTGAGGGTCTTGGCTCAAAGTCACCCAACTGGATTTTGTGCCCAATAGCAATATCAATAGCACTTAGACTTCTATACTGCTTCACAGTGCTTTATAGCCCTCTCTAAGCGGTTTACAGACTCTTGTTCCCAACCATCTTTTACCTACTTCAGATCAAACTGCTGCCGTAGCGTCAGCCTACAATACAGCATTCTAACCATTGTGCCACCACAATTCTTAGATAGATATAGAGGTGGATGGATGGATGGATGGTGTGGGGGAAGAGAGAGAAACAGACAGATGTAGAGACAGATAGCAATAGCACTTAGACTTCTATACCGCTTCACAGTGCTTTATAGCCCTCTCTAAGCGGTTTACAGCCTCTTGTTCCCAACCATCTTTTACCTACTTCAGAAGGATAAAAGGATCAAACTGCTGCCAGTTGTAGAGTAAGCCTACTGCAGAAAAAACAATTGCTGCCAACCTGCCTTCCATTGGGGACCTGTATACTGCATGAGTCAAAAAGAGGGTGGGGAAAATATTTACTGACCTCTTGCATCCTGGACATAAACTGTTTCAACTCCTACCCTCAAAACGTCGCTACAGAGCACTGCACACCAAGGCACACACTAGACACAAGAACGTTTTTTCCCCAAATGCCATCACTCTACTAAACAAATAATTTCCTCAACACTGTCAGACTTTTTACTAAATCTGCACTTCTATTTCTACTAGTTTTTCTCATCATTCCTATCATCCTTTTCCTCCCACTTAGGACTGTATGACTGTAACTTGTTGCTTGTATCCTAAGATTTTTATTAATATTGATTGTTTCTTCATTGCTTAGTTGACCCCTATGACAATCATTAAGTGTTGTACCACATGATTCTTAACAAATGTGTATTTTCTTTTATGTACAGTGAGAGTATCTGCACCAAAGACAAATTCCTTGTGTGTCCAATCACACTTGGCCAATAAAATTCTATTCTATTCTATCCAATACTGCATTCTAACCACTGTGCCATTATAATTCTTAGATAGATATAGAGATGGATGGGTAGATGGATGGCGTGAGGGGAGAGAGAGAGACAGACAGACGTAGAGACAGATAGCAATAGAACTTCTATGCTGCTTCACAGTGCTTTTACAGCCCTCTCTAAGTGGTTTTACAAAGTCAGCCTATTGCCCCCAACAATCTGGGTCTTCATTTTACCCATCTTAGAAGAATGAAAGGCTATCTTCAGCTGGTGAGATTTGAACTGCCGAACTGCAGGCAGCCAGCAGTCAGCAGAAGTAGCCTGCAGTACTGCACTCTAACCACTGCACCACTGCGACTCATGTGGGACAGGAGATTGGTTCATAGTCACCCAGTTCACTTTTATGCCTAAGAAAGAACTGGAACTCACTATCTCCCCAAGTAAGGCAGGTCTAGAACTCACAACCCCTTGATTTCTAGCCTTCACCTCTAGACCAAATTGGCTTCAGTTCAACCACAACAAAACACGAGAACACAATAGATACAAAGTTAAGGTAAACTGCGCCAAAATACGACTTCAGCAACAGAGTGGACAATGCCTGTGCTTTCTTCCCCAAACCCCCAAAACTTTAACCTTAGACTGTCTATTGTTGACCTCACTCCTTTCCTAAGAGGTCTGCAGGGGGTGTGTATAAGTGCAGCATCGTGCCTACCGTCCAGTGATGGGCTACCAAAATTTTTACTACCACACAGTGGGCGTGGCTTATGCATTTTCTTTCAACATCTTTCAGTGCAAATTGGGTGCTCTGGGGTGGAGCTCCGTTTTCGCTACCCCACTGCGTTCCCACCCCCATCTGGGCAGTAGCCCACCCCTGATTATCTACACACACGCATGCACAGCTCTTCTAAAATTAAACACGTTCAACCTCATTTACATACCGAGAGCCCAGAAGGGAAAAAAAGAAAAAAAATATCAAAATTTTGCTACAGGTACTATGTACCTGACCGCACCTGTAGGAGCCCATCACTGCTACCAATCCCTGTCCTTATGCCCCTTATTATTCATATCCATTTCCTATATTAATAACCATGTGTATACCTATATCTGTTATCTAACACATGCCTGACAAAATAATAAATAAATAAATAAATAAGTAAGTAAATAAGTAAATAAATAAATAAGAAAGATAATATGACTCAGATATCTGGTGGCACTTCCAGCATTTAGCTGATTTATCTTTAAACAACTTTGCCAACCGCGCTGGTGCAAAATGCCATCTATAGAACATCTTGTACACATTTTCTTTGTATGCAGTTGCAGTTGTTAATTTATAGTTCCCAACTTTCAATTTTTGCCATTTATCTAATTCGAGTCTTCGGAGAGGGGCGGCATACAAGTCCAACTAATAAATAAATAAATAAATAAATAAATAAATTGTATAACCAATTATTTTTGCCCATGCTCTCATTGTTTCTTTTACTCTAATTCAATGTATAATAGACAGCTATGTTTTTTAAATCAATTTTTCTTCTGCCCCCTTAGTATCTTGTCTGGTTTTGTTGCTTCTTTATAAAAAACATATAGTTTTGCACCTTTCTCACATCTAGAATGTATCTGTGCTTACGAATACCATGTCACATCAATCCCTTGATCATCCAATTCTTGTTTATTTTTGACATGACATTATATTTCTGATGAGTTTAGAGTCCTCATTGGTTGATTTATATTTTGTTCTTTGTTGGTAAAAAGTAATCCAATGGCTTTGTTGTTGTTGTTGTTATTGCAGAAATTTGTAAGCACAACAGTCCGGCCAACTCTGCTCCCTTACTCAGAGTTGTACAACTGGGACAGTGCTGCCCGTTTTGTTTCCGATTATCTCAACATGGAGCCTCTTCCGTCTCCACTAGCACCGGTAAGAAATAGGAGCTGCAGGTCCTGTGGGAGAGCTGATGCAGAGAAGAACTCAAAAACCCATGTGAATATGGTGCTGTTGGGAAGAAAATCCATCTGGTTCAATATTGATTTTAAATCAATATTCTGCTTTATCATTTTTTCCAACCACACATACTGTACATTTTTGTCCAGTACATATTTCTTTTTTTTTTTGCTTCCAGATTGGGAGAAAGATGCAGGAAATAAAATGGAAGCTACAGGCTGATTGGAAAGAGGTTAACAGAACCACAAGGGATTTGTGGTTCTGGGTCAGCTGACAAAATGGAGTTTAGAGTAAGGTGACCAGATTTTAAAATTGGTAAAGTGGGATACCACTCTTTCTTTCTTTCTTTCTGTCTCTCCCTCCTTCCCCCCTCTCTTTCTCTCTCTCTTTCTCTCTCATTCATTTTCTATTTCTCTCTCCCTCCCTTTCTCTCTCTTTCTCCTTCCCTCTTTCTTTCTCTCTTTTCCTGTCTTCATGCATCATTTTTATATCACAATGGTTTGCTTCAGATGTTCATCCATTTGACACATCCATTTTCTGTGGATTGATCATATCTTTTCCAGTTGTTGCAGAAATTTTCTTGTGTGTCAGGTTTCTTGGCAGCTTCTAAGAATCCTGTTTTAAAAACACATCAAAATACAAGACCAGCATTTCTTTGTACATATCTGGTTTGAGCAAACTAGATTATCAAAAAGATGACGACTATGGTTTACTTCGGTATATTTTATCAGATGATAATAACAAAAAGTGCAAATGCAGCTGTGCAATCCCAAAGTGTGCATATTTAAGGCATTCAATTACATTTACAACTAAATATAATGCATTGACGCAGTGTGCTGAAATCTTAAAAATACAGAACGCATCATGTTTATCATGGGAGCAATACTAACGTTTTGTGCCTAAATAGGAGAAAGTCAAAGAAAATGGTTGATGAGCCAAATGATTACAGCTACACGGTCTTCCCGGTTTTGTTCACCCAACCCTTTCAACAGGCTGAGTCACTTACAGATACATAATAACAAACTATATCTCTGTAGTTCCACCAACCTATTTTCTCTAAGCACATGCGCACTGGGTATGCCAATTCTGCGCTCATAGATCAGAAAGGCGCATGCGCTCCGGGAAGGAACTGAAGCAATGTGAAAACAATATACTCGTGATTGGTACCCGGGTCTCTGTCGCGCGCTCCTGAACGCAAGAAAAGTTGTAAATAAACATGCCCCTCTCCTCCTGCTCTCCCCCTGCCGCTGGCCATTCCCCTCTTCATTCCAAAATCAGGACATTTTGGAAACCCCGCAGGAAGCGGGACAATTTATTCAAAAGTGGGACTGTCCCACCCAAAGCGGGACATCTGGCCATTTTAGTTTAGAGTGGATGGGTTTTATACAATACCTTCTGGATTCCTGGGGATCATGTAGGGGTCATAACTGGCTCTTTAGGCAAAAGGGGAAACGTTAGACCTCAGGTGTTTGCTTGAGCTAATACTGTCAGCCTTTTGTTTCTTTCTGTCTTGACCCAGTCTTTCTGAATGGATTTTCAAACCTGCATTTCTAAAAGCTGGTCTCCTCCGTTTCTGCTTGGGGCAGGGAAACCAGGGCTGTTTTCTATCTCCCTTAAGATTTTTCCTCATTTCTCCTTTAGGGGAAATGTTTTATGCTGCCTTTTTAAATAGTTCTCAAAATATTTTACTCTTGTGTGGGAGGGGCTTCCCAGAATGCTAACAATGGCCTAAGGCAGGCATACTCTTCCTCTTCCCCTTTGTGCAGTGGTTCTCAACCTTTCCAATGCCACAACCTCTTAAGACAGTTCCTCATGTTGTGGTGATCTCTAACCATAAGTCTTGCGCCAATTCTCCCAGCAGAGTTTTAACTTGATTGTCAGGAAGGTCAGAGGGACACCCCACCACTGTAAATGCCTGATTGGTCCGATTGTAAAAATATGTTCCAAGGCGCCAGGATAGAAGCTTCAGTTCCTAACATCATGGGAAAATTGTCTTTTCCCCCATGGTCTTAGGCGGCCCCTGTAAATCAGTTGTTTGACTTCCCCAAAGGGGTCCTGATCCCCAGGTTGAGAACCACTGTTTTAATGTATCCTAATGGTTCAAGGCTATCCACACATATTATCACAAATATAGTGCCAATGGCCACATCGCTGAAAGACCTAAATGGTTAAGGACATTGCCTTGGAGAAAGTCCATCTATGTGGTCACTACAAGTTGGCACCCAATTCATATCTCAATGGTGCTTTTTCAAGAGGCAATTGGAATTTCTTGGTTTTTCCATGAAGACGGGTTCACTTCTTATCCAAGAAGCTTCAGCTTCAACTTCAGATGAGAAGTTGAAATGTCTCCAAAGAAAAAACAAGGAAGTCCAGTTGCCTCTTGAAAAAGCACCTTTGGGAGAGCAATAACCTGGATGACTGAGAATCTCCATTGATATTGAATTCATATCATATCGAGTTGTGGTGGTGCGGAGTTTGGAATGGGGGACTGCAGTTTACTTCTGCTGACTGCCAGATGCCAGCAATTTGGCAGTTTAAATCATAATTGACTCAGCTTTCCATCCTTCTGGGGTCAGTAAAACGAGGACCCAGATTGTTGGGGACAAATACTGACTCTATAAACTGCATAGAGAGAGCTGTAAGTAAAACACTAAGAAGTGGTCTTCCTTCCTTCCTTCCTTCCTTCCTTCCTTCCTTCCTTCCTTCCTTCCTTCCTTCCTGTGCACAATGATTAGAATGCAATATTGCAGACTAACTCTGCCCACTGCCAATAGTTCAAATCTCATCAGGCTCAAGGTTGACGCCCATCCTTCCAAGGTGGGTAAAATGAGGAGCCAGATTATTGCTGGTGATAGGCTGACTTTGTTAAATGCTTAGAGAGGGTGGTAAAAGCACCTTGAAGCAGTATATAAATCTAAGGGCTATTGCTCTTCCTTCCTTTTCTCCCTTCATTCCTTCTTCCCTCCTCCCTCCCTCCGCCTTCCATCCTTTTGAGATGGGCAAAATGAGGAGCTAGATTGTTGGTGGCAATAGGCTGACTTTGTAAACTGCTTAGTGGGTGCTGTAAAGCTCGGGGAAGTGGTATGGAATTTTATTTTATTTTATTTTATTATTTTATTTTATTTTATTTTATTTTATTTTATTTTATTTTATTTTATTTTATTTTATTTTATTTTATTTTATTTTATTTTATTTTATTTTATTTTATTTTATTTTATTTTATTTATTTTATTTTATTTTATTTTATTTTATTTTATTTTATTTTATTTTATTTTATTTTATTTTATTTTAGTCAGTCATTTATTTATTTTCAAGTACGTATTGGTAGTATACAAAGATATAACAATGTTTATATACATGATACTAGTGAGAGACACATTAGGATAGGGGACGGAAGGCACACTGGTGCACTTATGCTATTGCTATATAATCAATTGTTCAGTCAGTTACATTTACTAACTAATATATTGTAGGATAAAGTTACAAAACATTCACAGTGAAATCAATAATAAAAATTGACAATGCAGAGAAGTAAAGTTGCAGCAAACCATTTGCAAATCACAGCGGGTTGAAGGTGGTGTGTCTTTTCTCTCCAGCCCTGCTATTTATTTTCACCAACAACCATCTTGAGGTACCAGAGAGGAAACTGCTTTGATTTTAGTGTGCTTTTATGCTCTCTGCTCATTGGGGCCGGCTACGATGCCTACTGCGTGAACGGCTACGCCACCAAGGACATCTGCATGATGGACGAATCCAAGGAAGAGTGCCCACTCTTGGAAAAGCCGGAAGAGGTAAGAAGGGGACTTGTGTGGGATCCAGAAGCAGTTTGGCCTACGGGGTTAATGCGCCAAGCTAGACAACTTGCGAGGGCTAACTGACGATGTGTAGACTTCCTGGGACTTAAAGTCCACACATCTTCAGTTGGTCAAGTTTTAGAAACAGTGACTTAGACTGTTGAGATAGGAAGGAAGAGAGAAGGAAAGAAAGAGAGAGAGAGAGAGAGAAAAAAAGAGGAAAAGAAAGAAAAGAGAAAAGAGAAAGAAGGGGGGAAGAAGGGAGAGGGGAGAGAGGAAGGAAGGGAGGAATTATTGCTGGAAACTAGCAAAACATTTAATGAATTGTGGTCACATGAGCACTTAACACCATCATAGTGATTTGGAGAATTTGATTTGCAGAATTTGGCCTGCCGCATATTATAATGTAGAATGTATTCGTGCTGTGTGGATTTGGGATGGCTTGCTGCATAAGGGAAGTAGAAATGTAGTCATATCAAATTCCTTCTAGATTCTCAAGGTTATCCTTTGTTCGACACCTACCCCGAAGTTGATAGGAGTAACAGACACGTTGACATGAAGGAAGCTGGTCAACGTGGTGGACTTGTGGATATGGGAACAAGGGAATGAACTTTCAACTGAGGGGAAAAACCCCTGGGACTTCAGCTTCGGGTTTCTCGCAGATGTGCCAGCATGGCTCTGCTAATAACTTGAACTTTGAGGAGTGCCATGCTTCAGACTCTGATTTAATTTCAGATGCTATTTGGAACCCCAACACTTGGATCATGAAGCTAGCTCGCCTAACCAATGGGCACATGCCCAACTATTTATGGCAGCTGGGTGTGCTTTATGGGTCGTAAAGCACACCCATTCCCTGGCCGTTATAAATGTGAAAATGTATGGTTGTTAAGTGAGGACTACTTGTACAAATGTAAAAAAAAAAAAGTGACCAGGCCAAAGGGCTTTGGGCCATCCCTCTGCCGTCCCTGAGATGATCGCCAGGAGCAGAATATGCCACATCCTGGCTTTTGCACATTTAAAAAGCATTATGGTCTCGTGACCATAAGCAGAATTTTGGGGTGGGGGTGAATAATTTCCAAAGATTGGATTAAAAAGGGGGGATTGTTTTTGGCCACAGGTTCAAGTTGAAGCGAAGAAGGAGAAGGCTAAGAAATATGCTATCAAGCCCCCCCGTGACCTGCGGAGCAAGTATGAGTTACTCCAAGAAGAAAAGCAACAGGCTAAAGAACAGGCTGAGGAGGAGAAGAATCAGAAGGAGGAAGAAGAGAAGAAAGCCGTATGTAGTTTAGAAGAGACTCGTGGTTCTGGGATGGCGGACTTGAATGTTGGGGGAAGGCATCATGAGACCAAGAGATGGGACACTTCAGCCCTGGTGAAATCTGGTTAGAAGCGTTGCGGATTCCACCCCCTCCCTCCCATATATATATTTCCAGAAATTTTCTGACAGTGAGAACAATCAACCCATGGAACAGAAGTTGCCTTCAGAAGTTGTGGGAGCTTCATCACTGGAGGCTTTAGGGAAGAGACTGGACTGCCATCTGTCAGAAATGGTGTAGGGCAGTGTTTCCCAACCTTGGCATCTTGAAGATATTTGGACTTCAACTCTCAGAATTCCCCAGCCAGCGAAGTTCAGATCTCTTCAAGTTGCCAAGGTTGGGAAACACTGGTGTAGGGCACTGATGGCGAACATTTCTTGGCCTGGGTGACAAAGGTGTGTGCCTGCCACACCTGCCCACATCCATAATGTGCATGCACACAACCCCTATGATGCCCCCACCCATCCATGCACACAGACTTCCAGGAAGCCCATTGGGCCATTTTTTGCCATCTCCAGGCTTCAGGAGGCTTTCCTGCAATAGCAATATCATTTAGACATAGAGCTTTTACAGCCCTCTCTAAGCGGTCAGCCTCTTGCCCCCAACAGTCTGGGTCCTCCTTTAACCCACCTCAGAAGGATGGAAGGTTGAGTCAACCTGGAGCCGGTGGTGGGATCTGAACTGCTGAACTAAACAATGTCGTTTGGCAAGACCCAGGGGAAGAGCCTTCTCTGTGGCGGCTCCGACCCTCTGGAATCAGCTCCCTCCAGAGATTAGAACTGCCCCCACTCTCATTCCCTTTGTAAACTCCTTAAAATCCACCTCTGTCATCAAGCGTGGGGGAACTGAAACATCTCCCCCTGCCTATGTAGTTTTTTGTGTATGATATGACTGTATGTATGTTTTCATATATTGGGGTTTCTTGGGTTTTTTTAGACTTTTTAAATGTATGTTATTTTAGATTCTAAATATTAGATTTGTCATTATATATTGTTTTTATCATTGCTGTAAGCCGCCCCGAGTCTACGGAGAGGGGCGGCATACAAATCTAATAAATAATAATAATAATAACTACAGCTAGCCTGCAATGCTGCATTCTAACCACTACACCACCCTGATTCTGTAGCCCAGAGGTTGTGAAAAACAGCCCAATGGGCCAACTGGAATTTCGTTTCTGAACTTTTGGTTGGCTTGGGCTTTTTTTCGCCATCCTAGGTTTTAGGAGGCTTTCCTGGACTCTGGGAAGGGTGAAAATGGCTGAAAAGGAGGCTGAAAACCAGCTGGCCAGCACACACACACACACACTGGAGCTGACGTGGGGCAATGCCTTGCGTGCTCTCAGCTGTGGCTCCGCATGGCACCTGTGACACACATGCTGTAGGTTTGAGACCGCTGGGGTGGGGTCTCCTACATGGGTGGGGGACTTGCGGAGGTGACTTGAGCCGTCATTTACTACTCTGTCATTCTACTCTGCTCTCTCTCTCCGCTGCAGCTGGAGGAGAAGCCGGTCCTGGACCGGCTCCAGGGCCTCCGCGTCCACGCCTGGGTGCTTGTCCTCTCTGGCAAGCGGGAAGTGCCTGAAAGTTTCTTTGTTGACCCTTTCACTGGGAAAAGCTACAGCACAATTGACAGCCACTTCCTGGGTATCGAGAGTCTGTGGAACCATCGGAACTATTGGATCAACATGCAGGATTGCTGGAATGGATGCCGGGTAAGAGTCTGGCTGGGCCTCCCCACGTGGGCGGGATCTCACGTTTCTCTTTTAATTACAGGCCATCGATTAGAACCCAGAACCCGGAATCCCGAGGCTGGGGGGGGACCTTGGAGGGCGCGCATGCATGGGGGAGGGGGAGGGAAAGGGATGTGGGCCCCTGCGCGCACCCCCTTTTGGCCCCTGAAGCCAAAAAAAGGATTTGCCATCCTGGCCCTGTAACATTCTGGACAAACAG
Source organism: Erythrolamprus reginae (assembly GCF_031021105.1). Taxonomy (NCBI): domain Eukaryota; kingdom Metazoa; phylum Chordata; class Lepidosauria; order Squamata; family Dipsadidae; genus Erythrolamprus; species Erythrolamprus reginae. The sequence goes on from NC_091958.1 coordinate 30,444,399, forward strand.
CCGTCCAGTCTCTTATGGAAGATCTCCAGGGATGGAGCAGCTACAACTTCTAGAGACTAGCTGTTCAATTGATTCATTGTTCACACTATCAGGAAATTTCTCCTTCGTTCCAGGAAAGGTCTCTCTTTGATGAGCTTCCACACTTTACGTCTTGTCTTGCCCTTTAACAATTAATTATTTTATTTGTAGTTTAATAATTAGATTAACAATTTCATAATTTGATGCCATATTAATACCATGATATTACTGAACATTGCCATTGCAGCAATAAAACTGAATGTAAATTGAAAAATTACAAGATTTAAAAAGATAGAAAGTACAGAACAGAAAGAAAATAGAGAAAAAGAAAAGAAAGAGTAACTTCCCCTTCATCCCAACAACCATAAATAATTTTCATACCTTGTCATATTTTTTTAAAATACAAACATACGACCTCTCCTTTTCATATATCATCTCTTACCTTTAAACAAATCCATAAAGCATTTTCATTTCAGTCCTGATGTCAGCAAACATCCATAAATGATTACAAAGGATAATAATATATTTTATTGAGGTCAGCCTCTTGATTTCTTATTTGCATATGTCTTTCAATTATTAAGATAGCAGACAGTTACTTTTGTATGTCCATTTTTCAGTAAATCTTTTTCTATGTAAGTGTATGTAGCCTCTCTTTTTAAAATCAATTTTCAAGTCAGATAAAACCTGTTCCTCTTCCATAATATTTGTTCTGTCGGGCTCTCTGGTAGACTCCTCCCGAAAATTCACAGGTACAAATTTCAGACACACGCACGTTTGAATATTCAAAACAATGTCTTTATAATGAAAATTCACTTAAACTAAGCCCTCTTTTTGTATAGCAAAGAGCACTCGTCTCCAAACAAACTGGTAATTTGTACAAGTCCCTTATCAGTTCTGTGATACTTAGCTTGCAGCTGTGAGACAATTCACAGTCCTTCTTCTTTCACAAAGTGAAACACACTTTGCTCTGGTTTAGTTTCAAAGCAGGGAAAAATCAGCACACAAAAGGTCAAAGTCAGTAAAGCAGTCACGAAACACAATGATCAGATAATCCTCCACAATGGCCAAACCCACCGGCTGCTCTTTATAGCAGCCTCACTAATTACCACAGCCCCACCCAACCGCAGGTGGCCTCATTTTCTTTGATAATAATCTCTCAGTTGTTGTTGCCTATGCATCGCTCTCCACATGCGTGGCTGTATCATTAACTCTTGTTCTGAATCCAAGGAGGAGCTAGATAATCGATCTCCTTTTGAGCTGTCTGCCACACTCTCTTCCTCCCTGTCACTCATGTCTTCTTGGTTAGAGGAGCCTTCATCAGCAGATTCCACCGGGGGCAAAACAGGCCTCCATAATGTGGATGTCTCCCCCACATCCACAGTCCTTGGGGCAGGAGCTGGGCCAGTGCTAACCACAACAATATTTTTTAAACATAGTACACGTATCAAAACAGAAACTATTAAAATTAACTCCTGGGTCCATTGTTCAACAATGCATTTAATATGTTAAAATAGTTTGCTTCATTCTGAAATTGTAAATTGAATGTAGGCAGTCTTTTGAAATTATAATCTTTAGTTTGTTTAGTTCCCTCTAGTGTCCAATTTTTAAAGTCCTATTCTGCTATTCTTTTTTAAAAAAAATTCTGAAGGAAAACAACTTGGAAGGAAAGATTCTTTATAAATAATTCCAAAATCTTATTTCATATTTCCCTGGATCCAGATTCCATTTGTAATTTTCTAAAATCAAAGTTTTAATCACCTATTTTGCCATTTATTGCAGAATTCTTTTATTAAGTTCACCCCTGGCTCAAGTTTGACTTAGCCCTCCATCCTTCCGAGGTGACCCAGACTGTTGGGGGCAAGAGGCTGACTCTGTAAACAACTTAGAGAGGGCTGTAAAAGCATTATGAAGTGGTAGATAAGTCTAAATGCTATTGCTATTGCTCTTTCTTGTAGAGAATTAATTGGGATCTGTTGTCCTTCTAGGATCTTGAGTTTGATCTTGGAGACCCTGTGCGATGGGAATTCATGCTTCCCAGCACTGACAAACCTTTCTTGTCCTTGCCAGAAATGGAAGAAGAGGAAGATCTGGGTGAAGATGACATGGAAGATTTGGTAAGGTCTGGGACAACCAAATGGGACTCCCGATACCAACCAGTTTGGCTGCTGAGTTAGTGCAATCCAGTTATCCAGATCACTTAATCAGAACAGAGCTGGAAAGGACCTTAAGGGTCTTCTAGTCCACCCCCTTGCTCAAGCAGGAAACCCTATACTATTTCAGATAAGTAACTGACAAATCTCTTCTTAAAAACCTCCAGTGATGGAGCACCCACAATTTCTGAAGGCAAGCTGGTTCCACTGGTTCCATTATCTGAAATGGTAGAGTCTCCTGCTTGAGGCTGGAGTCCAGCTCTATTCTGATTGATGGATAGATGGATGGACGGATGGATTGGTGGATTGAATCTTGCACCATTATCTTCATCACAAGGGCCAAATGCATGGGCCATCTCTCTTTCTTCTGTCATGCCTTATTGTTGTAAGGGTATAGCACACCAATCATGAGTAAAACGTTTCTAAAAATAAAGCAAGAATTTCTGCTCAGAAAAGTAATTCAGGCTGTCAAATGAAGAGCATAACATGGACTTTGGTTTGATGAGCATTTTCACAGTCTTGTTTTCTTTCATCCTGGTAGATGAAGGAAGAAGAATCAAAGAGTTTTGACATGCCTGCATCTTGGGTGGAGCAGATCCATATATCTCCCAAAGGTATTCTTGTTTTTTCCAATCTTGACCTGCCTTCTGTGGACAAGCTAAGGAAGGAAGTGATAGCAATATCATCTACCCATCTTAGAAGGCATCAGTTTGTAACAAACTGCCTATAACATGGAGCACATAACTCCATCTCCTTCTCCCCTTCCTCTTCCTCTTCCCCTTCCACTTTTCCTCCTCCTCCTCCTCCTCCTCCTCCTCCTCCTCCTCCTCCTCCTCCTTCTCCTCCTCTCTGAGCTAGCTTCTCTGCCACTTAACAAGGTGACCTTACAAAGGAAGTCTGGGATGAAGCTTAGAAGAAAATCATCAAGTGGAGCTCACCTGCTAGATTCCAAGGGAAGCTGATCTTTAGCCTTCATGGTTTTACGAAGGGGAGAGTCGGGATGAGGGTTAGGCTTAGGCTAGGTTCAATATTTGGGATCAAAGGAGGGACTGGATTATAGAAGACCTAAGCATAATTATATTAAGATGGAAAAATTAAATATCAACTCGTGAAAACTGACTCTGAAAGTTCCCGTTTTTTACCTAATTAAAAGAGAAAGTTGTCCCCCTTCCTCAAGTCATCAGTCGCACCTCTATAACTGTCTGGTTTGGTGCTGCAACCCAACAAGACTGACACAAACTGCAGAGGATAATCAGAACTGCAGAAAAAACAATTGCTGCCAACCTGCCTTCCATTGAGGACCTGTACACTGCACAAGTCAAAAAGAGGGTGGGGAAAATATTTACTGGCCCCTCACATGCTGGACACAAATTGTTTCAATTCCTACCCTCAAAACATTGCTATAGAGCACTGCACACCAAGACAACTAGACACAAGAACAGTTTTTTCCAAAATGCCATCACTTTGCTGAACAAATAATTCCCTCAACACTGTCAAACTATTTACTAAATCTGCATTGCTCTTAGTCTTCTCATCGTTCCTATCACCCAACTCCTCCCACTTATGACTATATGACTGTAACTTGTTGCTTGTATCCCAGGGGGACCTTCGCCCAGGTCCGCCTGGTCCACCAGTTGCAGCCCTACTTGGACCAGGAGGCTCTGTGCACAGCCACTTAGGCCCTCATCTCCTCCCGTCTTGATTATTGCAATGCACTCTACATGGGGCTACCAGAATGCAGCGGTGAGAGCAGTCATGGGTATACCAAGGTACACCCATCTAACACCTTTGCTCTGCGAGCTGCACTGGCTTCCTATTAGTCTCCGGGTACAATTCAAGGTGTTGGTTATCATCTATAAATAATTAATAATAATATATTAGATTTGTATGCCGCCCCTCTCCGAAGACTCGGGGCGGCTCACAACAATAATAAAAGGCAGTATAACAATAGAACAAATCTAATATTAAAAAAGATATATAAAACTCCAACAATTAAAACCATACAGCACATGCATACCAAACATAAAATATATAAAAGCTTGTGGGAGATGTCTTAGTTCCCCCATGCCTGGCAATATAGGTGGGTCTTGAGTAATTTGCGAAAGACAAGGAGGGTGGGGGCCATTCTAATCTCTGGGGGGGAATTGATTCCAGAGGGCCGTGGCCACCACAGACAAAGCTCTTCCCCTGGGGCCCGCCAAGCGACATTGTTTGGTCAACGGGACTCAGAGAAGGCCAACTCTGTGGGACCTTATCGGCCACTGGGATTTGTGCGGTAGAAGGCGGTTCCGGAGGTATTCTGGTCCAATACCACGTAGGGCTTTAAAGGTCATTACCAACACTTTGAATTGTGACCAAAAACTGATTGGCAGCCAGTGCAGGCCATGGAGTGTTGTAGAAATGTGGGCGAATCTGGGAAGCCCCACGATAGCTCTCGCGGCTGCATTCTGCACGATGTGAAGTTTCCGAACACTTTTCAAAGGTAGCCCCATGTAGAGAGCATTGCAGTAATCGAACCTCAAGGTGATAAGGGCATGAGAGACTGTGAACAATGACTCCCTGTCCAAGTAGGGCCACAACTGGTGCACCAGGCGAACCTGGGAAAATGCCCTCCTCGCCACAGCCAAAAGATGGTGTTCCAATGTTAGCTGTGGATTGAGGAGGATGCTCAAGTTGCGGACCCTCTCTGAGGGGGGTCAATAATCCCCCCCCCCAGGGCAATGGATGGACAGATGGAATTGTCCTTGGGAGGCAAAACCCACAGCCACTCCGTCTTGTCTGGATTGAGTTTGAGCTTGTTGACACCCATCCAGACCCCAACAGCCTCCAGGCACCAGCACATCACTTCCACTGTTTCGTTGACTGGACATGGGGTGGAGATGTATGACTGGGTATCATCAGCATACTGATGATACCTCACCCCATGCCCTTGGATGATCTCACCCAGCGGTTTCATGTAGATATTAAATAGCAGGGGGGAAAGGACCGACCCCGAGGCACCCCACAAGGGAGAGGCCTAGAGGTCGACCTCTGACCCCCCACTAACACCGACTGCGACTGACCAGAGATGTAGGAGGAGAACCACTGTAGAACAGTGCCTTCCACTCCCAACCCCTCCAGCCGGCACAGAAGGATACCATGGTCGATGGTATCGAAAGCCGCTGAGAGGTCAAGAAGCAACAGGACAGAGGACAAGCCCTTGTCCCGGGCCCTCCAGAGATCATCCATCAATGTGACCAAAGCAGTTTCCGTGCTGTAGCTGGGCCTGAATCCAGACTGCTGAGGGCCTAGATAATCGGCTTCTTCCAAGGACTGCTGGAATTGGAGTGCCACCACCTTCTCAACAACCTTCCCCATAAAGGGAAGGTTGGAGACTGGACAGTAGTTATTGAGCACGGCTGGGTCCAGGGAAGGCTTCTTGAGGAGGGGACACCCAAATGCCTCCTTATAAGGAGCCGGAAAGGACCCCCTCCCCAAGGAGGCATTGACAATCTCCTGGACCCAGCTCCGTGTCACCTCTCGGCTGGCTGAAACCAACCAAGAGGGACACGGATCCAGTAAGCAGGTGGTGGAACTCACAGCTCCAGTGGCCTTGTCCACTTCATCACATGTCACCAAGTCAAACTCCTCCCAGACAGGTGGACAAAGACGTTTAGCCCCAGTCACCTCAACTGACTCGTTGTCAGCCGATACTGCTATACAATTGGAGTTGAGGTCCGCCCGGATCCGAGTGACTTTATCAGTGAAAAACGAGTTAAATTCCTTGGCACTGCCCTGCAAGGACTCCCCAACTCCCCCCTGATTTAGAAGGGAGTGGGTCACCCTAAACAGAGTGGCCGGGGGGATTCCGCTGATGCAAGCCCTAGATGGCTGAGGGCCAGACTATTTACGGGACCGTCTCTTGCCGCATACCTCCCAGAGACCAATAAGAGCTCACAGAGTTGGCCTTCTCTGGGTCCCATTGACTAAGCAATGCACGTTGGCGGGACCACAGGGGAGAGCCTTGTCTGTGGCTGCCCCGGCTCTATGGGACCAACTTCCCCCCGATATCCATACTGCTCCCACCCTGCTGGCCTTCCACAAGGCCACAAAGACCTGGCTTTGCCGACAGGCCTGGGGGCCATGAATTTACATCTTTGATGGCCAATTGTATGAATGGTGTGTATGATATGAGTGTGACCGCCATTTCTTATAATAACTTTTTTTAAGGGGTTTTAGTTTGTTAATGTTTTAGCCTTAGATAATGTTCGAGTTCTTTTACTGTTTTGTATCTATTTATTGTATTCATACTGTTGTTGTAAGCTGCCCTGAGTCCTTCGAGATTGTGCAGCATAGAAGTTATAAACAAAGAAACAAACAAACAAACAAATAAACAAACAAACAAATAAATTTTATTAATATTGATTGTTTCTTTATTGCTTATGTGACCCCTTTGACTATCATTAAGTGTTGAACCTCATGATCCTTGACAAATGTCTCTTTTTCTTTTATGTACACTGAGAGCATCTGCACCAAAGACAAATTCCTTGTGTGTCCAATCACACTTGGCCAATAAAATTCTATTCTGTTCTGTTCTGTTATTCTATTCTATTCTATTCTACTCTACTCTACTCTACTCTACTCTACTCTACTCTACTCCACTCCACTCCACTCCACTCCACTCCACTCCACTCCACTCCACTCCACTCCACTCCACTCCATTCCATTCCATTCTCTTCTCCCAGCCCCCGGGTTGGAATGACCTTGGTTCCCAACAGGAAAACCTTTTATTTTGACTGCAAAACCCCAGCTGACTATTTCTCTCCTCCTCCCACCTGGGGGCAATCCTGAAGCCTCCAGTGAGGAACACTTCAAGGTTGACACCATGCATCCAGTCAACCTGGTAAGGTGATAATTCAACCAAACCTGTCTGCCAATCAGATATCCAAAGTGTAGCTCAGTTGGCAGTTAACTGTCAGACTAAAACTGTTGATAGTCAGAAAAAAAGAAATATTCCATTAATAATTGGAGAACCTCAGTTTCTCATTCTCACCACGTGTGGCTATCAATGTCTTCTCATTCTTGTCTCTAGAATTTGAGACTCGCTGTCCTCAAGGCAAGAAACTGATTCAATATAAGAATGCCAAATTGGAGAAATGGGCCCCATATCTTAATCCCAATGGCCTGGTCACTCGACTCACACTGTATGAAGATCCAGACTGTAAGTAGATTGAAAATTGAAGATCCTTGGGGAGAAGAGTCATGTTTGGCTTGATGTGGTGTTTGGGGATAATTCTCTGTTTGCCTTAGGATAATTTTATTTAAAGAGTTTTAAAAATAATAAAGGATAATACAAACCAAATTTAGAAGAAAGGGAGAAAAGGAAAATAAAGAAAAAGAATAGAAAGTACAAAGAAATAAAATCAAATGGAAAGAAAGAAAGAAAGAAAGAAAGAAAAAAGAAAGAGAGAGAGAGAGAGAGAGAGAGAGAGAAATAAATAAATAAATAAAGAGAATAAAGATGGGTTTGAGTTGGTGGGTTGCTACAGGTTTGCACTGGTTTGGGTGACCTAGTAGCAGCAAAAGACTCTGCCCACCTGCCCTGATGTCATCAAAAAAGCTCTGTGCATGTGCCGTGTGCACCCGCACACTCCCATTCCCGAACTGGTAGCAAAGGTAAGTGAAACCCCGTACTGGTTCTGTTCCTACTCAGAATTAAATTCTCGGACCCTTGGATTTCATAAGACTTAAGACTTGTGGACTTCAACTCTCAGAATTTATTCTTGTAATTTTTAATTGTTCTAGCTACTGATAGTTTTTCCTCTGTCAAAGACATGCAGCCACCAGTACGTATGCTGGGGGCCCAGCCTGGCTGTGGTTTGTTTGTTTGTTTGTTTGTTTGTTTGTTCGTTCGTTCGTTCGTTCGTTCGTTCGTTCGTTCGTTCGTTCATTCATTCATTCATTCATTCATTCATTTATTAGATTTGTATGCCGCCTGTTGTATCCTGAAATGGCTACCTTGTATTTCCTGTAAATAGTTTGTTCCGTCTTCCAGCGCTGTCTGAGTCGAAGCAGGAAGTCGCTCCTGATTGGCTCAGACGCGGCTGGCTCTTGCTTTGGCGGGAGCCGCAAATGTATAAAAGAAGCGGCTTTTCCAAGCAGAGCCAGTCGGTACTCGCTGAATTGTCACTTTGCCTTGCTGAGCTGTCACTTGTTCTCTGAGCTGAATAAAAGTACCGATTTGCTTGAACCCTGTCTCTGGGTCTACTTCACTGGCGACGAACGGACGGAAGAAACATCGCGTGCAACATGAACAAAGTCCAGATCGGCCAGGCTCCGGAACTCTTCGATCCCGAAAAAACGTCCTGGGACGAATACATGGCCACCTTCGAGATCTTCCTCGAGGCGGCAGGGATACAGGACGCCGAAGCCGATCGCAGACAGGCTATCTTTCTAAATTACTGCGGCCCAGAAATCCGTGGCCTTGCCCAGACTCTCACCGACCCGCAGCCAGCAAGAACCGTAGCTTGGGACGTCCTACAGGAAAAGCTAGCGAGCCATTTCAAACCGACCAAACCAGCCATGGTTTTTCGGCATCAGTTTTCCATGATGGCTCAGAAGGAAACTGAATCAATCAACCAGTTTACAACGCGACTTCGAACGGTACTTGCTCAATGCAAGTTTAAAGACCCGGAAGCTCGCCTCACCGATGCCCTGGTTTTCGGCATGAAAAGCGCCACGGTGAGAAACAAACTCCTCACCGAAGAAGAGCCGACTCTACAAACTGTGATTAAACTAGCGCAAACCGCAGAAGCCGCCGACGCAGCAGCTAGAGAATTAAAAGAACACGGAAGGCGAGAACTCATCGCCAAGATTGACTCCGCGTCTCCCCGCGCCGTGGAATCAGACGACCCCAGCCAACCAGCTCACAATGGGGACAACTGTTTCCTGGTACAAGACCAGCCGAGACACCACAGAGCTACTCACCCAGCCCCCTGCGCGGGCTGCCGGGGAAACCACCAGCGCCATCGATGCCCTTTCCGAGACGCCACATGCCGCCGCTGCAACCGTCGAGGCCACATCGCCATCGCATGCAGAGCAACGGCACCAGAGGAGACATTCGCCACACCGCAATACCAACGACCACAAAACCAGACCCCCCAACCGCGAGAAAACAGACCGTTCCGCTATTCGGGTCAAAGGAACTACTCAACCGCTAACCGCGACTACTATAGAGGTAACACTCAATTTTCCGTGAATAACACGGCAACAAAGAAGGGGGCCAAAATTGTTATCTCACTGTTACTAAATAACCAACCATGCTCGATGGAGCTTGATACTGGGTCTAGGTATACCATTATGCCTTGGGAGAAGTTTAAACTGTATATGCCTAATATGTCTAAATCTGATCTAAAACAAACCTCTTTAGTGATCAGAGATTTTCAAGGGGGGGTAATCTCGGTCCTGGGAACAGCAAATGTACCTATTGTATTCAAGAATGTCAAATGTACCCTACCCATGCTTATTGTAACGGGGGCTAAGCACTCTCTCTTGGGGTTGGCTTGGATGGAACCTTTGGGGATTGAAATTTCGGGTGTGTGTAATGTAAACTGTGATAATATGCCTAACTTTGTGCAAGAGTTCCCTGAGGTGTTCAGCCCCACCTTAGGTTCGTATAAGGGGCCCCCTATATCATTTTCTATTGACCCCAAGGTCCCACCAGTCAGGCTAAAACCTCGCAGGGTCCCCCTTCCGCTTCTCCCCAAACTAGACCTGCAGCTTGATAAACTTATAAGCCAAGGTATTTTGGTCCCTGTGGAACAAGGGCCATGGGAAACTCCCATAGTTACGCCTATGAAGCCAGATGGTTCTCTAAGGGTCTGCGCTGACTATAAATCTACCCTTAATAAGGCCCTCCAACACCACCCCTACCCCATCCCGGTGGTACAACAACTCCTTCACTCCCTGGGGGAAGGGAAAAGGTTTGCAAAGATCGACCTCGCGCAAGCTTACCAGCAACTCCCGGTCGATGAACAAACAGCAAACGCACAAACAATTGTAACGCACAGGGGGGCTTTCAAATGCACGAGGTTACAGTTTGGGGTAAGCATAGCCCCAGGAATATTCCAGAGCATTATGGAACGCCTATTGTCAGGGGTAAATGGGGCCATTCCATATTTTGATGACATCTTAATTGCAGGGGAAAACCAGGAACAAGTAAACAAAAGAATAAGGGAAGTACTTAAGAGGTTACAGGACAAAGGCTTAAGAATCAAGCCTGACAAATGTGTCTGGGGAACCAACAGTATAGAATTCCTAGGATATAAAGTAGACAAAGAAGGTATCCACCCCACAACAGAGAAGCTGAGAGCCATTAGGGAAGCCCCAGAGCCACGAGATAAGAATGAGCTGCAGGCATTTTTAGGCCTTCTTAATTTTTATTCCGTTTTTTTAAAGCAGAAGGCAACAGTAGCAGAGCCTCTACATCGTTTACTCCAGAAGGAAGCCCGCTGGACCTGGGGGGAAACTGAACGTGAAGCTTTTTTCCAAATAAAGCAATTATTAACTTCTAAAAGTGTAGTAGTCCAATATAGTGCTTCGCTACCCATTAGGCTCACGTGCGACGCTTCACCGTACGGCATAGGAGGAGTCCTAGCTCACGTTCTGCCTAATAAGACAGAGGCCCCAATAGCATTTTTCTCAAGAACCATGACCAGCACAGAGAGGAATTATAGCCAGTTAGACAAGGAGGCTCTAGCTTTAGTGGCAGGGGTAAAGAAATTTCACAATTACATTTTTGGTAGAAGTTTCGAATTAGTCACTGACCACAAGCCTTTACTAGGTCTGCTAGCCCCCAACAAGCCCACTCCGCCTTTTATGTCTCCAAGACTGATCAGATGGGCTCTTTTCCTCTCAGGGTACCAGTATGATCTCACCCACAAGGGGGGGAAGGAAATCAATCACGCAGACGGCTTCAGCAGGTGCCCCATAACAGACTTAGTGGAGGACCCTGCTCCTTCCACAGATGTACTAATGATAGAACTCGAGGATAACCCACTAACCACGGCCAAAGAGGTAGCTGCACACACGCAGCAAGATCAAATCCTTAAACAAGTGGTAAACTGTGTACTTAAGGGGTGGCAAAATGATGCTGTGAAACCTGAATTGTGTGACTTCAAAACCAAAAGACTTGAGTTATCTTATGTAAAGGGTTGTCTGCTGTGGGGAGATAGAGTGATCATCCCCAAAAGCCTAAGGGAAAAGGTACTCAAAATGTTACATGTGGGCCATCCTGGGATTGTCAGGATGAAGAGCCTAGCAAGAGGGCATTTATGGTGGCCAGGTCTGGATGCTGATATTGAGAGCTGGGTTTCGAGGTGTGAACCATGCCAAGAGTCACGGCCTAATCCCCCCAAAACAACCCCGGCTGAGTGGGAGCAGCCTGCTGGTCCTTGGTCCAGAATCCACATTGACTTTGCTGGTCCAGTGGGGTCCCAGTATTTCTTAATAGTGGTTGATGCGTTCTCCAAATGGGTGGAAATAATAGCAATGAATAACATAACCACAAGTGCCACCATCAAGGTATTGAGTAGACTGTTTGCCTCCCATGGTTGCCCAGATATCTTAGTGTCTGACAATGGGCCACAGCTAACAGCCAGGCAATTCGAATTGTTCCTAGATGGCCTAGGGGTCAGGCATGCCCTAATCTCGCCTTACTCGCCTTGGGCTAATGGATTGGCAGAACGTTACGTTCGTGTGGCAAAGGAGGCATTGCGCAGGTCAGGCCCTCGGGATGTACAACAAAACTTGGACCAATTCTTACTCACCCAACACATCACCCCTAACTCGCACACACATGTAAGCCCTGCAGAATTATTAATGGGGAGGAAATTAAGGTCACCACTAGATAGGTTGAACCCAAGGTTCTGTGTTAACAATAACCAAATATGTATAAAACCTGAAAGAGAAATGTATTTGGGACAAAATGTATATGTAAAAAGTTTTGATGGAAATGTAAACTGGATGAAAGGAATTGTTGTTAGGCAAAATGCACCAAAGACTTATATTGTAAAACTAGAGGATGGTCGTTTGTGGAAACGACACATAGACCACATTCGGAAGCGAACAGAAAACCAATTGCCACAAACCGCTGACATGGACTCTCCCCCTTCAACAGACTTTAACACATTGCCCGAACTAAGAAACACGCAAAGAGACTTATCGGGCCAAGGGGAGCCATCCAGCGACGCCGAGCCATCCTCCTCCTCCGAAGCCTTCGTTGGGCCCGCCAGGCCAAGTCCGCCGCGCAGGGAAAACAGCGGCGAGCCATCCTCCACTGTCGGTGTCGAAGGAGAAATTGAACTGCGCAGGTCAGAGCGAGCTTCACGGAGGCCCCATCGATTGGACGACTTTGTCACATGGCTTTCGTGATGGATGTGTCCAACTATGAGGGGAGGGGTGTTGTATCCTGAAATGGCTACCTTGTATTTCCTGTAAATAGTTTGTTCCGTCTTCCAGCGCTGTCTGAGTCGAAGCAGGAAGTCACTCCTGATTGGCTCAGACGCGGCTGGCTCTTGCTTTGGCGGGAGCCGCAAATGTATAAAAGAAGCGGCTTTTCCAAGCAGAGCCAGTCGGTACTCGCTGAATTGTCACTTTGCCTTGCTGAGCTGTCACTTGTTCTCTGAGCTGAATAAAAGTACCGATTTGCTTGAACCCTGTCTCTGGGTCTACTTCACCGCCCCTCTCCAAGGACTCGGAGTGGCTTTAATTGCACTTCTGCTGATTTACATAACCCCCCAGGCTTATATGTGAATATAGAAGCCTGGCTGTGGTTTGTTTGTTTGTTTGTTTGTTTGTTTGTTTGTTTGTTCGTTCGTTCGTTCGTTCGTTCGTTCATTCATTCATTCATTCATTCATTCATTCATTTATTAGATTTGTATGCCGCCCCTCTCCAAGGACTCGGAGTGGCTTTAATTGCACTTCTGCTGATTTACATAACCCCCCAGGCTTATATGTGAATATAGAAGCATAAGAAGCAGAGGGAGCACACTAGTGGTGGGATTCAACCAGTGTAATAACCGATTCACTGATTGTGCATGCATTGTGTTTGAAAACAGCTATTCTACTGCAGCCCAGGCAAGGCGCAGCAATCCGTTCTGCCGTGCCTATCAGCAGGGCTTCAAACTACGGAAATATAGGTCAGTAGAGCCGGGGTGGCATAGTGGTTAGAGTGCAGCACTGCAGGCTACTTCAGCTGACTGCTAGCTGTAGTTCAGCAGTTCAAATCTCACCATCGGCTCCAGGTTGACTCAGCCTTCCATCCTTCTGAGGTGGGTCAAATGAGGACCCAGATTGTTGAGGGCAAAAGACTGATTCTGTAAACCACTTAGAGAGGGCTGGAAAGTGCTGTGATGCTATTTCTATTGTATGCTATTTCTATTGTAATAGCAGGGGCAGGCAGGTGGGCCCACCTGGTCATCAGAGAAAACTGGTTCGCTCTCAGCTAATCATCAGAGTTCGGGGTTTGCCCAAACCTATCCAAACTGATATAATCCCACCCCTCAATCACACAGGAATAAACAATAGCAACCAACCAATATTCTCACTCAAGAGGAATTCTTTCTTTCATTTTTCGAGGGCCTAATCCTCTTGTGTCCACCACAAGCTTAACAGAGTTGGAAGGGACCTTGTAGGTCATCTAGTCCAACTCCCCATCAAGCAGGAGACCCTACACCATTTCTGACAGATGGCAGTCCAGTATCTTCTGGAAAGCATCCAGGGATGAAGCTCACACAACCTCAGAAGGCAACTTCTGTTCCATCGGTTGATTGCTCTCACTGTCAGAAAATTCCTCCTTATTTCTAGGTTGACTCTCTCTTTGGTCAACTTCCATCCATTATTCCTCAAATGGCCTTCAGGTATTTTGGAAAATAGCTTGACTTCCCCTCCTCTCTGTGGTAGCCCCTGAAATACTGGAAAACTGCTATAATCTCTCCCCTGGTCCTTCTGTTCACTGGACTAGTCATGCCCAGTTCCTGCAAGCATTCTTCCTATGTTTGTCCCCTAATGCACCAATGACAAATTCCTTGTGTGTCCAATCACACTTAGCCAATAAAGAATTCTATTCTATTCTACTCTACTCTACTCTACTCTATTCATCCTGCTTGGTGTGGTCTTACTAAGGCTTTTCAGAGTGGTATTAGTACCTGCTTTGATCTTGAATGTAATCCCTCTATTCATGAAATTCAGAATTGTATTGGCTTGTTTGGCTGCCGCTGTGCACTGTTGGCTCATATTTAATTGGTTGTTCACTAAGACTCCAAGATCCCTCTCAAAGTCACTGCCATGAAGCCTGGTTTCCTCCAATTTATTCTTCTCTTTCTGCCATCAGATACCAAGGCGCTTAAAGTGAAAGAGTGGTTCAAGTACCGTGAAGATAAGTTGGACATTCGAGAACTGAATAAGCCAACCAACATCTTTGCAGAGCAATTCCTACCTGGACATGCCTTGGGCCTGAAAGGTATCTGCTCCAAAGAAGGGCTTTCATTCTTGGCAAGGAAAGGAAGAAAGACCTCCTACTTCTAGCCTGGGCATTTCTTCCGTCCTTCCTATTTATTTATTTATTTGATTTTTATTCTATCTTTATTACTTTATAAACTACTAAGGCGGCACACTATCAGACACAAGAAATGAGGAGCCCGGAGAGAGCTCAAAAGCACTATGAATTTATTTCATACAAACTATTCACAAGAAGCTGATCTAGCCCAGTGGTGGGTTGCTGCTGGTTCGAACCAGTTTTTTAGAAGCCATAGAGGAAATTTACTGCCGCTCCCCGAACAAGCAGCGATGACTGGCGGTGCACGAGCCTGAACCAGGCCTCTGTTTTGTTGCTGCTTGCCAAAAAACCCTCTGTGCATACACAGAGGCTTCTGCACAGTGATGGGCTCCTGTGGGAATGGTCAGGAACGCAGTTCCAGTAGCAACATTTGGAGCTCCACCCCAGAGCACCCAATTTGCACTGAAAGATGTTGAAACAAAATGCATAAGCCATGCCCACAGTGTGGTAGTACAAATTTTGGTAGCCCATCACTGCTTCTGCGTATACACAGAGGGTCATTTCCAGGTGATGGAGTGTGTGTGCAAAGCATTCACTTACATCAAGATCAAAACTGGCAGGGAAGGTAAATGGAAACCACCTCTGATCTACACTAAGGGTCAAGGCAAATTTGAACCAAAAAAGAATTGACAGATTTCAGACAGGGAGCCTATGTAGATATATTTGTCTGTCTGTCTGTCTCTCTGTTGCAATAAATAAAAACAATATTTAAAAGAACAATTTAAAAAATAATTACAAAGCCCTAGTGAAAGCCATACGTATCTCGCAATATCTCTCATGGCCGGATCTAGATGGTATCTCATTCAGTCAATGGCCTCAGGCCTGCCAGAAAAACCAGGTCTTTACAGCTTTGCGGAAAGCCACTAGGGTGGGGAGGGTACGGATCTCCAGGGGCAGATGGTTCCACAGAGCCGGAGCTGCCATAGAGAATGCCCTTCCCTGCGGCCCCGCCAGTTGGCATTGTTTAATTGACAGGACCCAGAGAAGGCCAGCCCCGTGGGCCCTTATCAGCCACTGGGAAATAGGAGGCGGTCTCGATCATAGTCTGGCCCTTATCAGCCATGGGATGGCATAGAAACTCCAAACTGATGGTGCATTTCACCCCGCCCTCAGGCTCAAGACTAATCATCTCCCACACATCTATCCATCCTCTCTTTGCTTTCCTAGCACATATGTACAAGACCATGGAACCAGAAACTGAGCGCACGATGGAGTTCTACAATGAGACACGAGTGGATGGCCTTTGGAAACGCACAGAAACTTCCCAAGAGATGGCAGAATATTTTGAAGGCCGCTTAGATTTCCTCAGCTATCGTCGTGCTGAGTTTGGCAAAAGAATCAAGAAACTTACCAAAAAGACGGCGACTACCGAAAGCAATGCCCGGCCAATTTTGGTAAGAACAGTTCATTGGCAGTATTCTGTTACTGTCCTTAGTCCTTTAGAGAAAAGACTTAGAAGGTCGGAAGCCCCCAGTAGGAACCTTTTGGGAAGGGGTCGTTTGGGGAAGGGTATTGTTGTCATAGATTTCCACTTCCATCAAAGGTCCTTTCCAGTCCTATGATTCAATGACTTTATGATTGCTCAGAAATTAGTTACTGACAAAACAATGATCTGCTTGCAATTTGGCAGTTCGGTTTTCACCAGGCTCAAGATTGGCTCAGTCTTCCATCCTTCTGAGATGGGTAAAATGAGGACCCAGATTGTTGGGGCCAAGAGGCTGACTATAAGTGCTATTGCTATTGTCCTTCCATTCCTTCCTTCCTTCCTTCCTTCCTTATTTACTTACTTTTAGAATACAGTATTGCAGGCTAACTCTGCCCACTGCCATGACTTCGATTCTCACTGGCTCAAGGTTGACTCTGCCTTCGATCCTTCCGAGGTGGGTAAAATGAAGAGCCAGATTGGGGCAATAGGCTGACTCTGTAAACAGCTTAGCTAGGGCTGTGAAACACTATGAAGTGGTATATAAGTCTAAGTGCTATTGCTATCTCCTATTTTCATGAAGACTCATATACCAACAATGAAGTTGAGTGATTGATGTGCCCAAATACTTGCAGAGCTATTTAACTCTCTATAACCCTACAAACTCATTGTAATTATTGGTGGCTTAAATACCACCTTCTCCTCTTCCATTTGCATCTTTTCTAGAAAATCACCGAGAGGTTCCTCAGGAACCCGAGCAAACCAGCTGACGAAGATGTGGCTGAACGTATTTTTTTAATCTCAGAGGATAAGATCTTTCTGACCTACCATTGCCAGGAGAATTACATCACCCCTTCCACGAGGGAGTTTAATAAGCATACTGAAGTGGACAGCAAGGGAAATAAGATTATCATGAGCCGGGATATGTGCATCAGTTATCAGGTGAATGAAGCATATGCCGCCCCGAGTTTTCGGAGAGGGGCGGCATACAAATCCAAATAATAAATAATAAATAAATAAATGTATGCGCGGGTTGTGATGAATCCAAGCCGGCACAATGGGAGGTATTTAAGTGAATTGGGTGTAAGATGTAAAATACAAATAGTCCTTGACTTATGACCATGATGGAGCCCAGAATTCGCATCATTAAGGGAGACATTTGTTAAGTGAGTTTTATGACTTTTCTTGCCACAATTGTTAAGTGAATCACTGCAGCTGTTGTTAGTTTGTTTACAAAAAATAATTTTATTATAAACATACATGAACAAACATAAACATAAAAATATTGGACAAAGTGTGGCAGTCCCGTTTCTTAATATCTATAGTGATATTTCTATATTACCATCATTTAATATTTCTAATACTTTATACATTTTATTTTACATAGGACTTACATCAGTTTCCCTTTTACTCCTATATTCAACCGATCCTCTTTTCCTTTCTTACCCTGTTATTTAAGTTAGTTGACTATTTAGTTGGTTGTCTTTATTTGATTTTTGTTTTTCCTGACTTTCCAACCAAGTGTAAAATTTATTCCAGCTTTGGTAGTATTCTGACTCATCTTTATCTTTTATTTCCATTGTTAGTCTGCACAGATCATATTTTTTTCTAATAATTCATCTTCAGTTGTTATGTTTTAACTTTTCCATTGTTGTGCAAAAATTAATCTTGCCACAGTTGTTATGTGCAGAATTAAGTAAATTTGTCATCTTTTGTATCTTTCATGGGTTATTCCCAGTAAGAATAGTTCCAGTTTTCTTTCAATTTTCTTTTCCAATAACTCCTCAAACCATTTTTGAACTCAAGAATATTTTTGTTTTTTTACAAAGCCACCACATGTGATAATAAGAACTCTTAATAATAAGAACTCTTTCCAACGCTTCCAACATTTAGGCAAATGTTTTTAATCTATTTTAACCAATTGGAATCACTGCAGCTGTTAAATGAGTAGCAAGGTTGTTAAGTGAATCTGGCTTCCCCATTGACTTTGCTTGTTACATAAAAGGGGGTCGCATGACCCCGTCATAAATTGAGTCAGTTGCCAAGTGTCTCAATTTTGATCCCCTGGCCGTGGGGAATGCTGCAATGGCTGTAAGTGTGGGAAAGGGTCATAAGTCCCTTTTTTCTTTTCTTTTCTTTTTTGCGGTATAAATTTTTAATTTTTCTCCACCATGAAATAAAATAAAAACAATACATAACAACAAACACTACAGCAATGCTTATAATCAATCATATATATATATATATATATATATATATATATATATATATATATATATATATATAATGTCACATGGTTTTTTTTGCTGAATTTGAAAATTAAGGGAGACTAGGATAGATCTATTTCGGCCTTATTTTGGCCTCATCAGCTAGCCATACCCACTGGGACTTGAACCTGCAACCTTTGCCTTGTAAGGCAGGGAATTATCCTCTAGGCTACAGTATCCAATCCCTCCAGCTCTGCACCAGGGAAGGGTTACATATTTTTGTGTAGAATCACCCTGGTGTATGTATGTGTGTGTGTGTGTGTGTGTGTGTGTGTATGTATATATATATGTATGTATGTATGTGTGTGTGTATATATATATATATATATATATATACATACATACATACATACATACATACATATATATATATATATATATATATATATATATATATATATATTCGTAGGTTTTCATGGGTATATGTATGTAGATTGTTCTGAGTTCGGGTTTTGCCCCGTGTCATATTTTGAGTGTCTGCGACGTTTCGGTGAAATCACATTCACCATCATCAGGCTGAAGTTTTAAGCTTCGTGCTGTTGTAAATATGGAATGTTTGCAACTGCCATTTCTTCTTTATATATAGTGTTAGGGGTGGAGATTTGGTTTGAATGTAGCAAATAGATTGGGTGACTATGTTTTAGTGATTTGATTGGTTGCTGGAATCACAATTACTTGAAGGATTGACATGGTGATTATTATGAAATGTTTTTTTGTTTAAGGCTGGTTTCCAAATCTCTGGTAGGCGGGACGTATCATCTCTTTTATTCATGCAGAGGGGGTGTTTCTCAATCTCTATAGCTTCCACAGTAATTCTTCTATATAAATTTTCTGTTTTGGAAAGTAATTTAGTTTTTTCAAAGTCAATTTCGTGCCCTGTTTTTTTAATGTGCTGGACAAGGGAGGAAGTCTTTTCTTCTTTTTTAATTGCATTCTTATGTTCTGCAATGCGGGCGCTCACTCTTCGATTGGTTTGTCCAATGTATGTGGCTGCACATGTTTTGCAAGGGATTTCATAGATTCCTTGGTGTTCTAGTTGGATTTTATCTTTTGGGTTCCTTAGGATGTTTGATATTTTTTGGTTCGTGACAAATGAAGTTTTGATATTATGTTTGTGCAGAATTTTACTAATTTTGTCTGTGGTGCCCTTGATGTAAGGGAGGAGGGTGGTACCATTATCCTGTTCTTGATTTTTGGGGGGTGTCTCTTTTTTATTAGGTTTGTGATTGTTTTCCTTTCGAATCCATTAGAAATTAATACATCTTTGAGTTTGTTCAATTCAGTTTTTAAGTGCTCATGGTCAGCTAGGCGTTTGGTTCTGGTGATGAGAGTTTTGGCTACTGAGGTGATCTGTGCGGGATGGTGGTGGGAGTGTGCATTTAAATAACAGTTGGTATGGGTTTTCTTTTGGTAGATGGTGTGTCCTAGGGTGCCATTGGGTTTTTTATAGATAAGTACATCCAGAAAGGGAAGTTGATCATTGGCTTCAGTTTCCATAGTAAATTGTATTTTGGGGTGTAGGCTATTGAGATGTGTGAGGAAATTGTCTAGTTTTTCCCTTCCATGTGGCCAAATTACAAAAGTATCATCAACATATCTCAGCCAAAGTTTAGGTTTGTGTTTAGATTGCTCTAATGCATTATTTTCAAAATATTCCATATAGGGTTAGGGTTAGGGTTAGGTCTCACTCGTCATCTTCAGGCTGGTGTTTCTGTCCTTGTTCTCAGGCGAACACTGCGAGACCTGAGCTGCCTTCCTTCTATAAATACTGGTGGCTGGGTGTGGTTTGATGGCTCAGCAATTGCCTGCTGTGTAGAAACTTCCTGGTGAGTCAGTGGGGTAACAATTGGGGTCGTTGATGTAGCTGAGGTATGCTGATTAGTTAATGGTTGTAGATTAGGCGTGATATCCTGAGTAGTTGGAACTTGCAGGCTACTTGATTGCTTTACAATGTGTGTTCTGAGTCTGGTTTCTATGGCTGGGATACCTTTGAGGGCTGGTTTCCAGATGTCTGGTAAGCGGGAGGTATCATCCCGCTTGTTCATATTTTGGGGATGTTTTCTATCTCGATGGCTTCCATGATTATTCTTTTGCTGTAGTGTTCTGTTTTGGAAATTAATTTGGTAAACCCGAATATACCAAGACCATCATACCTGTACCCGTGAAAATCTACGGAAATATATATATATATATATATATATATATATATATATATATATATATATATATATATATATTCTTATTAATCATTTAAAGGAGGCTGTTATCTCCTGTTCCTCATTTAAAAATTAATTATACATATATTTACGGCAGTGACAATTGTATATGCACAAAATTGGAAATTGAATAGGGTACCAACTGAAAGGGAAGTTTTGAGAAAAATTATGGACTGTGCAGAGATGAATAGATTGACTTTGAAACTTAAAATTAAACAAGATTCTGAATATTACAAAATTTGGGGGGAATCTTGTAATACCTACATAGCTGCTCTTTTCTATTCATTGCCCTGCGCCTACGTACGTCAATGAATGTCTCTTCATCCGATCCCAGTGAGGATAATGATGATGAACTACCTCCTAATGGGCTGCCTGCCAGGCCCCCCTCTGAGGAGCCCAGTTCACATTCACTCCCTGTGTCAGACGCTTCTCTGTCAGCAGCAGACGGCAGTAACACTGGCCTCTGACATTGCAAAGGTTCACCCACATCCACCCCCACAGTCCTTGGGGCAGGAGCTGGCCCAGAGCCAACCACAACAAGTTTTATGATTGGATAGAAAGTTAAAAGATATTTATGTATAATAATTTGCAAGTGACTCACATTGCTATGTCTCCGGATTATTTATCCCATTTTTGCAACCTTCTGATCAGCAAGGTCATTGGGGAAGGCAGATCCACTTAACAACCACATTTCTAACTTAACAAAGGCAGTGATTCACTTAACAATGGTGGCAAGAAAATTCATAAAATGCGACCAAAGTCACTTAACTTAAAAGTCTCACTTAGTAATAGAAATCCTGGGCTCGATTTGTGGTCGTAAATTGAGGACTGCCCAAATACAGGTAATCCACAATTTATAACCATTTGTTTAGCAACTATCCAAAGGTACGATGACACTGGGGGGGGGGAAAGGGGGTTTATAACCATGGCAGCATCCTTACCGTCAAAATTTATCGGCTTAGCAATTGGCATATGTTTCAGGGTCACGTGATTCCCCATTCATGACCTTCCTGCCTGGGTTTTGACAAGCAAAGTCAATTGGGGAAGCCAGATTTGCATTAAACAGAGCCTCGGTGGCACAGTAGCTAGAGTGCAGTACTTCAAGCTACTTCTGCTGATCACCGGCTGCCAGCAGTTTGGCAGGTCGAATCTCACCAGGCTCAAGGTTGACGCAGCCTTCTATCCTTCCAAGGTGGATCAAATGAGCCAGATTATTGGGGGCAAGAGGCTGACCCTCTGTAAACCGCTTAGAGAGGGCTGTAAATGCTAAAAATGCTATAATAACCACCTGACTCAATGAATGGGATGATTCACTCAACAACCATAGCAAAAATGCTTGCAAAATCAACATTGGAAATTCTACAACAGGTAGCCTTTGACCAAGTCATAAGTCATAAATCGAGGACTACTGGCAGTCTCTGCAATTGCCTTTTGTCCTGTTTGTGGAGATTCTCAGTTATCCAAGTGATGGTTGTCCTGTGTTAGCAAAAGTTTCCAGTGAGCTTCTGCCTGTGTTTTGATTTATGAGAAGAGAGTTATCTAGGAACGTGATAAGGGTTGAATTTTGGCAGGCTTCCCAGACCCAGAATCTGGTTTCTTAATGAGATAGAATTGTCTGCTTCATATGCTATTTAACTCTGCATTGTAATTTATGAATCCTGCTTGGTTGAAATAAAGAGTGAGTTTTATTACTAAGGGAATATTACTTTATTTATTTATTTATTTATTTATTTATTTATTTATTTATTTATTTATTTATTTATTTATTTATTTATTTATTTATTTATTTATTTATTATTTGGATTTGTATGCCGCCCCTCTCCGAAGACTCGGGGCGGCTCACAACAAGTGTAAAACAAATCATAAATAATTCAATTAATTAAAATATTTAAAGATTTAAAAAACCCCATATACTAACAGACACACACACAGGCATACCATGTATAAATTAAATGTGCCCAGGGGGAGATGTTTAGTTCCCCCATGCCTGACGGCAAAGGTGGGTTTTGAGGAGTTTACGGAAGGCAGGAAGAGTAGGGGCAGTTCTGATCTCCGGGGGGAGTTGGTTCCAGAGAGTCGGTGCCGCCACAGAGAAGGCTCTCCCCCTGGGGCCCGCCAACCGACATTGTTTAGTTGACGGGACCCGGAGGAGGCCCACTCTGTGGGACCTAATCGGTCGCTGGGATTCGTGCGGCAGAAGGCGATCTCGGAGGTATTCTGGTCCGATGCCATGAAGGGCTTTAAAGGTCATAACCAACACTTTGAATTGTGACCGGAAACTGATCGGCAGCCAATGCAGACTGCGGAGTGATGGTGAAACATGGGCATACCTGGGTAAGCCCATGACTGCTCTCGCAGCTGCATTCTGCACGATCTGAAATTTCCGAACACTTTTCAAAGGTAGCCCCATGTAGAGAGCATTACAGTAGTCGAACCTCGAGGTGATGAGGGCATGAGTGACTGTGAGCAATGAGTCCCGGTCCAGATAGGGCTGCAACTGGTGCACCAGGCGAACCTGGGCAAACGCCCCCCTCGCCACAGCTGAGAGATGGTTTTCTAATGTGAGCTGTGGATCGAGGAGGACGCCCAAGTTGCGGACCCTCTCTGAGGGGGTCAGTAATTCCCCCCCCAGGGTAATGGATGGACAGATGGGATTGTCCTTGGGAGGCAGAACCCACAGCCACTCCGTCTTATCCGGGTTGAGTTTGAGTCTGTTGACACCCATCCAGGCCCCAACAGCCTCCAGGCACCGGCACATCACTTCCACCGCTTCGTTGACTGGGCATGGGGTGGAGATGTAAAGCTGGGTATCATCGGCATATTGATGATACCTCACCCCATGTCCTTGGATGATCTCACCCAGCGGTTTCATGTAGATGTTAAATAGCAAGGGGGAGAGGACCGACCCCTGAGGCACTCCACAAGGGAGAGACCTCGGAGCCGACCTCTGACCCCCCACTAACACCGACTGCGACCGGCCAGAGAGGTAGGAGGAGAACCACTGAAGCACAGTGCCTCCCACCCCCAACCCCTCCAATCGGTGCAGAAGGATACCATGGTCGATGGTATCGAAAGCCGCTGAGAGATTGAGGAGCACCAGGACAGAGGATAAACCCCTGTCCTGGGCCCGCCAGAGATCATCCATCAACGCGACCAAAGCGGTTTCCGTGCTGTAACCGGGCCTGAAACCCGACTGCTGGGGACCTAGATAATCGGCTTCTTCCAAGGACCGCTGGAGCTGGAGTGCCACCACCTTCTCAACAACCTTCCCCATAAAGGGAAGGTTGGAGACTGGACGATAGTTGTTAAGTACGGCTGGGTCCAGGGAAGGCTTCTTGAGGAGGGGGCGCACAAGCGCTTCTTTATAGAGTGTTGGAAAAACTCCCCTCCCCAAGGAAGCGTTGGTGATCTCCTGGGCCCAGCTCCGTGTCACCTCCCTGCTGGCCGGGACCAACCAGGAGGGACACGGATCCAGTAGACAGGTAGCGGAACTCACAGGTCCAATGACCTTGTCCACTTCATCAGGTGTCACCAGATCAAACTCTTCCCAGACAGGTGGACATGTACGTGCCCCAGTCACCTCGATTATTATATTACATTATTACTTTCTGGGAATTGGAATTTATCAGAGGTCTGTGAGCAGAACAGGAATTAGCATTTAGACTTATATTTATTATTATTTCAATTTCTAGGCTGCCCTTCTCCAGAGACTCAGGGCAGATATATACCACTTCACACTGCTTTTACAGCCCTCTCTAAGCAGTTTACAAAATCAGCCTCTTCCCCCACAACAATCTGGGTCCTCCTTTGACCCACCTCGGAGGGATGGACACTTGAGTCAACCTTGAGCCGGTGGTGAGATTTGAACTGGTGAGCTACAGCCAGCAGTTAGCTGAAGGAGCTTGCAATGCTGCACTCTAACCACTGCATGACCCCGGAGCATTATAAAACAACAGCATGAACTCATAGGATAGTAAAATAAATGAATTCAAATCAGTTGGCACAATGTAATTAGTCCCCTGACTGTATTGAGGCTCTGGTTCAAATAAGAATAGATAGAAGCACAATTTGCAATTCATAAAACGTTTCTTCCCTTGAATACCACCGAGCTAGATGTTTCCTGTTTAAGGAAACAGAATAAAGCAGATGTTGGGCTTTGTATATCTAGTGGTTAACTACTCAGCTTTGCCATAGTTGAGGAAGTGTAGAAAGGACAAGCAAAATCTAGGTGTCCCCCTGTACAGTGATACCTTGAATTTGGGGTAGACCTTGGCTTACAACAGTTCATTTAGTGACCATTCAAAGTTATAACGGCACTGAAAAAAGTGACATTGTTCTTCATACTTTATAACTGTATAACCATATAACATTATCTCCATAGTGTAAAATGGTTATAGAAATTGGGCCTGGCTAGTCTAGTGAAGAGAAGGACCAGGGGAGACATGAGAGCAGTCTCCCAATATTTGATGGGCTGCTACAGAGAGGAGGAGGTCAGGCTGTTTTCCAAGGCAGCTGAAGGTCAGACAAGGAATAATGGATGGAAGCTGATCAAGGAGAGATTCCACCTGGAAATAAGGAGGAACTTTCCTGACAGTGAGAACAATCAACCTGTGGAACAGAAGTTGCCTTCGGAAGTTGTGGGAGCTTCATCATTGGAAACTTTCAAGAAGAGACTGGATTGTCATTTGTCAGAAATGATCACCTAATGCGCAGAGGGTTGGACTAGATGACCTACAAGGTCCCTTCCAACTCTGTTATTATGCCACATGATAAAAATCTAGGTGCAACTGACTACTCTTTCCCACATGAAGTTATATATAGTGCTATTGTCCTTGTCCTCCCTCCCTCCCTTGGTGTGCAGTGGCTATAATGTGGGTTAACTCTGCCCATTGTCAGTAGTTCAATCCTGACTGGCTCAAAGTTGCCTCAGCTTTCTATCCTTTCGAGGCTGGTAAAATGAGGACCCAGATTGTTGGGGGCAATAGGCTGACTTTGTAAATCTGTAAAGCACTGTGAAGTGGTATATAGGTCTTCAGTACTACAGTAGTCCCTCACCTATCACTGGTGTTACGTTTCAGACCTGGCCGCGATAGGTGAAATCCGCGATGGGGAATTTTTCCTCCTTCCCACCAGCTCCGGATGCCTGGAGGCAAGCAACGGCTGGCTAACCTTCCCCCCCACTACTACCTACTCTGCGCCTGAGGAAAAGAAGGGGAGGGGGGCAAAAGAATCGCCGCCCCTGAGCATTCCCGACCCACTGCTATTCTTTGCAGCAGTTCGGCCAAACGTTGTCTTTTTTGCCTTGCCCCGGCTGGAAAGTCCCTGGTGAGCTGCCCCGGCTGGTTCTTTTTTTCTCTTTCTCTCTATTTTCTTTTCTTTTTTCCCCCCCTCCACCCGCCCAGCACTTCCTCTCCCACCCTTGAGCCCAGTCTGGAAATCCCCGCCGCGTCGCGTTCCTTTCTTTGCTCGCGCTCACTCATTCGTGCGCTGCCGGGAGCTCTTTCTACAACCTCAAGCACACTGCCGCCGCCGCCAACTACTAAGCGCGCCTCCAAAGACTGCCTTCTCGGCAAAGGCGAGGCGGGTTGAACGAGGGGATGGGCCTCCGCCGGAGCTCAATCCCCGCCCCGCTCATCATTCGCCCAGCCGCGGGCTGGTTGGCTTGTCCTGCCCTTCCAAACTTCTAAGCGCCGTATCTGTGCCAACGCTGACTTCAAAACCCGCAATGAAGTGAAGCCGTGGTAGGTGAAGCGCGATATAGCGAGGGACTACTGTATTGCTATTTTCCTCCCTCCCTCCCTTCTTTCCTGTTAGAATGCAGTATTGCAAGCTAACTCTGCCCACTGCCAGGAGTCCAATCTCGTCCAGCTGAAGGTTGACTCAGTCAACCCTTCAGAGAAGGCTGTAAAGCACTGTGGGGCAATATGTAAGTGCTATTGCTATTCTTTCTCACATGAAGTGGTATTTAAGTCTAAGAGCTATTGCTACAAAATATGCTACAGTTTGGTGTAATCCTAAGGCATCAGGCTAAAAACCTGCAGATGAGTTTTAGACCTGATTGAATGGATGGGAGGGGGGGGAGTGTAGAATATACATTTCAGGAGCAAATGGAATAGAAATGTGGGGATCATTTCTGGAAATTTAAAAACAACAACAACACAGGCCCACAGAAAGGAGAAAACAGCCCAGCGATCTCAAGCGCACGCTGTAGGTTGTTCTCCACTGTCAGCGAACACCTGACTTGTTTCTGCAGCTACTTTGAATTTACTTAGCTCAATCTACTTTAAGGCTCACAAATCCACTTTTGGTTCCATTTGTTCTCAGGCGGGGTCTGTGGAGAAAGAAAAGAAATTGTTCCACCTCTACGAAATGCTGATGCAGCTAATCGAAGATGAGAAACGTTCCCGGCATCTAGTGTGGGAATCTGAGATAGAGGTACTGGCAGGGGTGAGCTGCTGCTCGGATGGGGGGACAACACAGTGGGGTAGGGGAAATGGAGCTCCACCCCAGAGCCCCCAATTTGCATTGAAAGATGTTGAAAGAAAATGCAGGGCGTCCTGCATAAGCCATGGCCACAGTGTGGTAGTAAAAAAATTGGTAGCCCTTCACTGGGTACCAGTGTGTGTGTGGGGAAAATGGCTGGCAGGTGGTGCACACCGCCTTGTCTTCTGGTAAGTCTCTCTGGTTGAGTGCCGCCTTGCCCACTTTCCCTGGCTGCTCTGTGGTTGCGCACGTAAAAGAGAAGTGAAATGGCTCATTGCCTCTCTCTAGATTGTCCCTCAATGTCCGTTCTTGCTTCCCCCAAGAAGAAGTCTGCAACTGGCATGTTGCACGTGCAGCTTCTCTTCTCCTGTGTGTGCCCATGCGCCTCCCAGCCAGATTTTTCTTCTACACATGCGCAGGAAGCTAAATCTCGCAAGGGGACGAGAGAGAGAGAGAGATTTCGGCAACTTGTTTGCTTCCGTCCATGCTAAGAAGCAAAAAGTTGCCAAAATCTCATGAGCATGTGCCTCCCCTCATGAGATTTTGCTTCCTGTGCATGCCCAGAAGAAAAATCATGCTGGGACACACACACATGCATTCAGGAGAAGCAAAGCTGCTTTTTGCATCCTTCTCATTGCTTCTTCATTGCTTATTTGACCCCTATGACAATCATTAAGTGTTGTACCACATGATTCTTGACAATTGTATATTTTATTTTATGTACGTTGAGAGCATATGCACCAAGACAAATTCCTTGTGTGTCCAATCACACTTGGCCAATAAAATTCTATTCTATTCTATTCTATTCTCCGTACCGATAGCAACCCTCTCTTGGCCTTCCCCATCCCACCCACCTTTAGCCTCTAATCTCAAATGTCCATGGAGATTCTCAGTCCTCCAGGTCCCGGTTGTCCCAAAGGTGCTTTTTTCAAGAGGCAACTGGACTTTCTGGTTTTTCTTTGAAGACGTTTTGCTTCTCATCCAAGAAGATTCCTCAGCTCTGACTGGGTGGTGGGGAAGAGAAAGAACAGGGATGGGCTATACGCCAGAGCAGTGGGAATGCCATTCTGGTGACGGCAATGGAGCACGTAGGTTCAATTCCGGTAAAAATTACTGGGTTTTTTGCTGCCGCGCATGTGCAGAAGCAAAGAAACCAGCCATTTTGGCTGCCGGAAGGACAGCAAAAGCAGCCTGCCCGAGGTCCGGCCGTGTCACCTGCTCTCTGCTCTCCCACACTATGGGAGAGTGATGCCTGCGGCACGGGAGAGCACAGAGAGGCCGCACAGCTGGGGCTCGGGGCCACCCAGCCTGCTCCTTGCGCCATGGTCCCTCTTCTTCTTGCCCCCACAGGAGGTCACGCGCCAGAGCAAGGAAAGGGCCGGGCGGGGTGGCAGAGCAGGTGGTGGGCAGACCACTTGCAGCAGAGCTGCTGCTCATGGCGGGAGGAGCAGGGGTGAGCATGGGGAGCGACAGCAAGCCGTGGGGGCAGCGGGGCAAGCAGCGGTGGTCACCTACCTTATTTTGGGCTATTTCTGGGCCTTTTTGCTTCTGTGCATGTGCAGAAGCTTAAAAACCCAGAAATCCTGTGCTGAGCGCAGCAATCCCATGCAAGGTTCCAGGTAACATTCAAACTAAATCAGAGTCCAAGTCAAAGTACTCCTCAAAGCTCCAATTTATTGCCGGAGTCATCCTGACACCTGCACTGGGAAGCCTGAATTTGAGGTTCCCACCCAGTTGAAAGTTCATGTTCCTTGTCTCCCGCCCACAAATTTGTCATGTTGCCCACTCAGTTTGTGCCAGCGTGGTCAGTCCTCCTTCTGCTTCCACCCAGGTGAGTGGGCATAGGATGGCCTTGAACCCCTTGAAAGAATGCTTTGTGGCTGCATCTGCTCCCTCCTGAAAATCCCCCCTCCCAGGTTTCCATAAACATCTGGTCTTCTATAGATAGTGTAGCAAGCCGTTAATTATCACCAGCGTCTGCACTGGCTTGACAGAGAGTTTTACAGGTGACTCTCAACTTACAGCCGTTCCTTTACGAACTGGGGAAGCAATGATGATGGGGAAGCAAAGGTGGGAATGACAGGGAAACAGGAACCAGAGGTGTCAAATCAGAGCAAAATAGTTTAAGGACTAAGGATGATCCCTGAGAAGGTAATGGGAAACTACCAAAAGGTGCCAAACTTTGGAGCCATTTGCAGAACGCCAGAAAGGAGTGGGATTGGCACTGAGGAGGGGAAAACTGTAGACTTTACACTGAAATATTTAAATCCAGCTTTGCTTTTGCGGTAACTGCTCAAATTTAGTAAAAAAAAAAAGGTAACATTTCGTTTCAATCATGGAGTCTAAAAGTCTTTGTTTCCTAAAGTCCATAGCTGGGCCAACTTCACAAACTGGTTTTCCTGCACCTGCAGAAGTTGAATGAGATGGTTTTTTGGGGTGCTTTCCATGGTCAACCCTCTATCTCTGATATCTCCATCCCATCAAAGGTCCTGGATCTTCTGAGGATTCGAGAAGAGGAAGAAACTGCTAGCAAGCTGAGTGTCTCCATTTATGACACAGAGAGGAACGAGAAGAGTAAAGAACATCGTGAAACCATAGTAAGCTGGAGGTTCTTTTGGATTGACCTACACAGTATTTATTATCCTTAGAAATTATCAAAACCATAGAGGGACTTACGGATTGAAATATGGGAATTCTTGGCATCTTAACTGGCACCCCAAGGTTCTTGAGAAGGACAGGCAACATTTGTGTCTTTAAGAACAATAAATTACTCCCCAAGGTTCTGGGTGAAGCACAAATTCTCAATGATATCACAGGAGGAATTGGAGTGAAAAACCTGAATTCACCTATTTTTCTGGAGGTTTTTAAAAGGAAAATGGGAAGGAGAGTCATTTAGAACCATGGTCACCAGCTGGTAATCCATGGACCACTGGTGCTCTGTGGGAAAATTTTGGTGGTATATTGCACTAAATACCTATTTAGCTTTTTAAAAAAATCATTAGTGGTCTGCTGGATTTAAAATTATGAATGGTTCTTGAGGCTGATTGTTCTGGCTTGCCTTCTAGCAACCCTTACTTCCTGATTTACCCAAATTCTCCCAGTACCATTTCTGAGTATTTTCAGCATGCCCTTAAATCGTACAAGTTAAAAGCAGACAAATTCATCAATAAATTGCAATTTATTAATGAATTTTCTTTTTAAGAAAAAAGAAAAGAAATAAAGTGGCTGCCAAAATTTGGCTGTTTGGATGTTTCCTGGTTTTGAAAGTTGACTATTTCAGGAATACAGTGATCCCTTGCTACTTCGCGGTTTATCTTTCGCGGATTTGCTACTTCACGGATTTTTTTCAAAGGGGGCTTATGGCCGCTATATCGCAGATAATGAAGGAAAATTGAAAATCAAAAATAAATGGATGAAATTGGAGAAACAGATAAATGGGGTGAAGAATAGAGAATTAATTTTTATAAGGTGGAATAGGAGTGACTTAGATAAATTAATAGGTCCCATGAAAAGGACTATGGAAATTTGGAAACAATGGCAGGGAAAATAGGATTATATAAATCAAAACTGTCATCACTATATGTAATAAATAGAAATAATGAAACAAATATAAATAGGGTTATATGAGAGTTGAAGGGAAGAGGGATAATTAAGATAGAACAGTTATATGAGAAGGATGGGAGGCCAAGTAGCAATCGTATAGAATGGTGGTTGGGTAAGGGGAGATGGCTACAAACAAATGCAATATGTAAATATCTGAATGAAAGGGAGAATAAAGAAGCACTATTTAGGGAGGAGATAGAGTTAGAGAAAAGGTGCAAACAAGTAATATATATAAGATGTTAGTGCAGTCAGACGGGGATGTGATCCAAGGATTGATTAAATGGTGGCAAAATGAGATGCAAGTAGAGGCGCAAGAGATGAAAAATATAGTAGAGAATATAAGGAAAACTAAGAATACAAGAGTTAGGGAAATGGGAAGGAAAATATTACATAAGTGGTATTACACACCCGTTCAACTCGCATACTTTCAGCAGAATGTTAAGGGTATTGTTGGCATGGGTGCCAAGATAAAGGAGTGTTTATACATATGTTTTGGGAATGCCCTGTAGTGCAGAACTTTTGGCAAAAAGTGCAAGAGGATATTAATAGGATGTTAAATATACAATGGATAATTACTAAGGAAATGGCAGTATTAGTCAAAAGTAATGAGATGGGGGAATTTAGAGAAATAAAACAAGCAGCGATAGAAAGCGCTCAAGTGGTAATAGTCTTGGGTTGGAAGGATGCGACAAAATGGACAATGCAAAATTGGTACCAGTACATGGTGGACCACATTCATTTTGAGATTATGGAAAAAAGGATGAATTTGGTTAATGAAACTGAGTTGCGACAACTGATGGGATGATGGGACATGGTAAGACGATACATGGCGAGTAGAATCTGAGACCAAGCTACAAGAAACAAATTGGAATCACTTTATAATATGTAAATAGATATTTTGCTCTTGGGTTAAAATAGTTTATACTAGAAACACCCCTGATTGGTGGTGGGGTATGAATGTTTGTCTGGTGGTGGGCACAATTCACAAAACACTTGTTTTATGTTGTGTGAGTCTTATACTGTAATTAAAACTAATAAAAAAATTAATTTAAAAAAGACAATGAAGGAAAATCCAGGAAAACCGTGAAAGATGAATATCCAAAATATTCACGGCCATTGCTGTGCCCCCCCATCCCCATTCCCGGCAGAGGCCTCGTGCCTTAGAACGCTGGGACAGGGACGGTTTGCGCGTGTGTGTGTGTGGGAAACTGCAGCGGCAGCTTCCTTCAGCCCGCGCCTCACAGGGAAGGCTCATGTTGTCTTGTCCTCCAGTTTGTGGATGTTCCTCAACTCTCTGAAGATCGTCTGCCACTGCCCCACTACAGGAAAGCCGCTACCACCACTGCTGACCGCTGAGAGAAGCCGGTCTCTCTCAGCAGTCAGCAGCGATAGGTTGTTAACAATATAGACAGGGTTGTAAAAGTCCAAATACAGTGGTACCTCGTGATACGAACCCCTCGCCATATGAACAATCCGAGATATGAACCTGGGGTTCGGAAATTTTTTGCCTCTTCTCCCGAACTTTTTCCGTCTTATAAACCCGCCGCCACCATGGAGAAGCCCCGCTGCCTGGCTGTCACTTTTTGAAACAGCCGGGGGGCTTCTCGGCGTCCTCCCGAACCCGAATGCCAAACCCGAACTTTTGCCGAACTTCCGGGTTTGGCATTCGGGAGGCCGCCGAGAAGCCCTGCCGCCCAGCTGTCACCTTTTGGAACAGCCAGGGGGCTTTTCGGCGTTCTCCTGAACGCCGAACCCAAAAGTTCAACAAAAGTTCGGCAGCGGCGTTCAGGTTCAGGAGGACACCGAGAAGCCCTGCCGCCCAGCTGTCACCTTTTGGAACAGCCAGGGGGCTTTTCGGCGTTCTCCTGAACGCCGAACCCAAAAGTTCAACAAAAGTTCGGCAGCGGCGTTCAGGTTCAGGAGGACACTGAGAAGCCCCGCCGCCCAGCTGTTAGCTTTTCAAAAGACCGTGGAGTTGTCGGTCTGGTCAGGAGGCTGGAAAGGAGGTGGGGAATCCCAATAGGGAATTCCATGGGCGGAGCTTTGACATCACAAAGATGTCCTTCCTGGCCGGCCGAAACGTGGGAAGCCGCCGAGAAGCCCCCCGACTGTTTCAAAAGACGACAGCTGGGCGGCGGGGCTTCTCAGCGGCCTCCCGAATGCCGAACCCGGAAGTTCGGCAAAAGTTCAGGTTCGGGTGGCCGCTGAGAAGCCCCGCCGCCCGGCTGTCGCTTTTTGAAACAGCCGGGAGCCTACTCGGCGTCCTCCCGAACCCGAACGGCAAACCCGAACTTCCGGGTTTGGTGTTCGGGAGGCCGCTGAGAAGCCCCCCAGCTGTTTCAAAAGACAACAGATGGGTGGTGGGGCTTCTTGGCGGCCTCCCGAATGCCGAACCCGGAAGTTCGGCAAAGTTCAGGTTTGGCGTTCAGGTTCGGGAGGATGCCGAGAAGCCCCCTGGCTGTTTCAAAAGGTGACAGCCGGGCGGCGGGGCTTCTTGGCGGCCACCCGAACCCGAACTTTTGCTGAACTTCCGGGTTCGGCATTGGGAGAATGCTGAGAAGCGCCTGGCTGTTTCAAAAGGTGACAACTGTGCGGCGGCGTTTTTTTGCGTTTTTTTTCCTTGCACGGATTAATTCATTTTACATTGTTTCCTATGGGAAACAATGTTTCGTCTTACGAACTTTTCACCTTACAAACCTCCCCCAGGAACCAATTAGGTTCGTAAGACAAGGTATTACTGTACTAGTTAAAAACATTAAAAAATATATTTCCTCTACATCATGGAAATTCATTTTTCGCAGGTGGTCTTGGAATGCATCCCCTGCAAAAAACGAGGGATCACTGTACTTCTTCTCTTTCCCATGTGCCTTAAATGTACAATGTTTTCTGGGTCCTGCACAGCCTCAATGTTTTGTGCATCTGGGACAGGATGAGACCAGAGGAATCTGTGATGGTTTTGAGTTTCTTAGTTCCTGTAGAGCAGTGGAGGGAAAGGATGGTCTTTTAATGACTTGTGGACTGACCATATTTTGGGAGTATAAAACGCACCCTTTTCCTCCCCAAAAGAGGCTGAAAATTTGGGTGCGTCTTATACTCTGAATGTATTTATCAAAGCCTTTTTTCCCCCCCAACCTTCACTAGGTACTAACGATCTTTCCAGCTCTTACTGGCTTGCAAGTCTTTTCATTGTTACTCTCTGCGAAGAATATTTTCCCACCCCTAAGTCTTTGCAGGCTTTTTTTCATTGCTGTACTTGCTCTGAATAAGTTTCTTTCCAGCCCTAATGAGGTGCTAACAATGTTCCCAGCTCTTATCGGCTTGCAAGCTCTTTATTGTTACTCTCTCCAAATAAGGTTTTTTAAACCAGAGGATAAAAATAATGTGCTGAAGCTGATCAGATTAAGGATGCTATCCAGATGAATATCGGGTAAGCATATTTTTTCCCCTATTTTCCTCCCTCAAAAACTAAGGTGCGTCTTATACTCCGGTGTGTCTTATACCCCCCCCCCAAAAAAAATATGGTAATTCCTAAGGAATTCTGGGAGTTGAAGTCCACAAATCATAAAATATCCATTGTTCCACACCTCTGCTATAATAGTGTAGGGAAAATGATCTTGATGGAGATACAAAGCACCTGTCACCTAGGTATAAATAGGGGTGTCAAACTCAATTTCATTGAGGGCTGTATCAGGGCTATGATTGACCTCGGGTGGCTAGGCAGGTATGGCTGACTGGGTGGGTGTGGCCAACTGGATGGGCATGGACAGCTTGATGCTATTCCCCAAACTGATGGCATGTTTTCTCTTTGCACTATGTAGACTGGGTCGAAGCCATGCTGGCCCAATGCTTCCTCTTCCCATTGAGTACACTGGGCTGAAGCAACCTAATAGACTGGGCTGAAGCAACCTGGGTAGACCGGGCTGAAGCAATGCAGGTCGGCCCCTTATACTTTCCGGGGCAGCCCCATGGGCCGGATCCAACCACATCACATGACAGATCCAACCACATCGCAGGACGGATCTGGCCTGTGGGCCTTGTGTTTGATACCCCTGGTATACAGTCTTTTACCTTGGGCAGGACAAGAGAAGTGGTTCTGAACATTTCCTTTGCCATGGACTGCCTTTGAATACCTTTCCTGGCCATGGACTATGGCCACAGATTCCCAAGATTTAAATCATAACATTGCTTCAAGCCTTCCCGGACCCCCTGTGATGCCATTGCAGCCCCCCCTGGAGTCTGTGGACCACAGGTTGAGAATCCCTGGACTCACAGACCTCCAAGGTCTCTTCCGGCCCTGGGATTCTATGATCGACAATCCTATAAAAGGGAGGAAAGGTCTCAAGTTTTAGCCTTTCTGTGGAATTGATTTTGTGCTCTGGCCTACCCAGCGGGGCTGCCATCAAGCTCCACATCAAGCGTATCTGTTAGACAGGTGAGTCTTTGCACTGACAGAACTTAGCAGAGGCTTAGCCTTTTAAACAGGGAAGTTTTATTCTGGCTTTTCCAGCACTGCTCCAGCGCAGCTTAAATAGAACAGCGACCAGGCTTCTGAAAGCTCCTTTTATAGTGTGGCTGTCAAATAGCCAACCAATCACAATTTTTTAACTTCCCGCTCGAAAGGCCCCTTGTGCTTAGCCAATCAGGCTTCAGCATCAGCCTTCCTGGCCAGTCATAATTTGAGGCCTTTGTGTTTCTGGTGGGGTTGTAAAGTCGAGGAGTTAACAGTTTGGGTCTGTCCCCTTTCTCTCCAGGAGCGCCTGCAGCAAGAGGAGCGCCAGCGCCAAGTGGAGCAGGAGCTAGACTACCTGGCGCCTTTCCTGATTCAGGTGGGAGGCATTGAGAAGATGACCAAGTGGCTTGCTTTGCGCCTGAAAGAAGACTGCCTGAATGATTTCAAGCATCGGCTTGTTGACAAGGCCAACCTCATCCAAGCACGATTTGAGAAGGTACCTAGGCGGCCATTTGGTTCATAGCCCAAAGCAAGAGTTGGCTTGCCTAGATAGGCATCTCCACTTCTAGGACCCCAACCAGGGGTTCTTGTTGAGTTTCTATAAAGCACCTTTGGCCCACTGGAACCACCAAGGCCAGAGCTGGAAGCCTTTGCTAGATTTTCTCTGTGCAAGGGGAAGAATGTCTTCTCCAATAGTGAGGCACATCCCCCTGAGGGGGGCACAGAGCGATGCAGGGGGGCATGCGTGTTCCCTCTCGATCGATTCCCCCAGGCGGGGAATGTTTTCCCAGTTGCACGCTGCTCCCAGCCCAGAAGAGAAGGCACCCAGCAGGCGGTGTAGTAGCCATGAACGGTGTGGCGAACTTGCTGCTGGACAAGGAAGGGCCTCCTCTGCAGCTGGGCGAAAGCTCCGAGTGGCACCCTGAAGCCTCCTTCCACACCATTCGCTTTGTGTGCCCGGCAGGGGTGGTGCCTATGGGCTAGGCCAGTAACCCCAAAACATGGCTTGATTGAGCTGGCCTGGCCCCGTATCAGAAGAGGGCCCTAACCACGGTAGCCTCTGCCTGACTAACCAAAAACAGGCTCCTCTCAGTTTAGTGTTACTGACTCCCAGGTAAGTGGGTAGACCTTCCCCAGCCAAGAGTTTGCATGCAGCTTATAATAAGTAAAATAATAAGTATTAATACTAAAATTCCATTGGGGCCCAGATTAGAGAGTTGGGGAAAATACAAAATGTTTACTTTTTTCTAGGGGGCACGTAACAGAAAATAATTGAGAAGCACTGGGCTAAGACAAGGTGGATCACCTGTCAACTTGCAAAGCTTTCAAGTTGCCAAAAGAAGCAGAGGGAGGGCTGTACTAACTAAAACTGCATTCCACAAACGATTCTTTTACTGATTGGATCCTGGGTTGCCAGAGTCAAAAGGAGAGGTGTGGGGTTCACAGCCCACCAATGGGGTTCATTGGAGAATGTGATTGATGACATGTCCAGTGAGGATGGGGGAAACAGGGTCATGAGGGCATGCAACCTACGTGGGCTCAGTTCTGACGGTATCGGAGTATTGCCAAAATGTCACTCATAATAAATCACTGCATTTCTTTTGGAGTTTGGCTCGTGACTCATGAATAAATTAGGGCATCTTTCGGAATCTTTATATCCCCAAAGCTTCATGCTGCCCCTCAGGTTCCATCAGTTGGGTTCCATTTGTTTGTCTGCTCAACTGCTGGCACACTGGTTCCAAACTGGGATGTTTGCAGGAGATGATCAAAAAAGGACAAGATAGTGGTAGTGACCTTGAAAAGTGCTTCTATTCTTTTTTTGGGTGGGGGGGGCGGTGAGGAGGCAAATTCTGCAGATACCTTGATTCAGGCAGTTCCGACTTCTGAGTCTTCATCAGTTTTATCTTCAAACCTGGGAACTTTAAGACTAGTGGACTTAACTCCCAGATTTCTCCAGCAAAGCTGGCTGGAGAATTCTGGGAATAGGAGTCCACAAATCTTAAAGTTGCCAAGTTTGGAGACCCCTGATCTAAAGAGCTGATGATTGAGATTGAGACTCTGTGGGACTCATGACTGATCAGGGGTTTGGACTAGATGACCTCCAAGGTGCCTTCCATCACTGTTATTATTATTGT
Organism: Erythrolamprus reginae; assembly: GCF_031021105.1. Lineage (NCBI taxonomy): Eukaryota > Metazoa > Chordata > Lepidosauria > Squamata > Dipsadidae > Erythrolamprus > Erythrolamprus reginae. Next base: position 30,481,739 of record NC_091958.1, read on the forward strand.
AAGCCTACTCATCTATGATCTATTATAGATATGATCTATGCATCTATCCTACTTGTTGACCACTAGATGGCAGCTCACAGCCTTTGTCTTTTCTGTCATGCAGATTTACCTGCGCTGTGAACTCAGCCATTCTCTCTCTCTCTCTGTCTCTTTCCATAGGAAACTCAAGAACTCCAGAAGAAGCAGCAGTGGTACCAGCAGAACCAACTCAACATGACCTTGGAGGATGAAGACGCCTACTTGAACTACTGCTCAGAGGCCATGTTTCGCATCCGCATTTTGGAGCTCCGACTCAGCAGGTATTTGTGTGAAGGAGATTTAAGCCCAGACAATGTAGGGACAAAAGTAAAAAATTGGGTCACTGAAACGTGCAACAAATTGTTGAACTTTTTTTTTGGAGGCCAGACTAGATCAGACTAGACTAAAGTAGCCTAAAGTTAACTAGACAAATCCTTTGCAAACTTTATTTAAAAAAAAAAAGTCTTTATTATACATTTTCCTTTATAATACATCACATTTTTACTCTGATGAGAATTCAACTCATTCTGTCTTTCATTCTCCTTCCCTCCCTTCCCTTCTCCCCTCCATTCCCTTCTCCTCTCTCCTTTCCCTCCATTCCCTTCTCCTCTCTCCTTTCCCTCCTTCCCTCTTCTGTCTCCTTCCTTCTCCTCTTCCCTTGGCCTTGGCCTTTTTGCAAGTCCTTATTCATTCATTCATTCATTCATTCATTCATTCATTCATTCATTCAATTGGATTTGTATGCCACCCCTCTCCGAGGACTCGGGGCAGCTCACAGCATGTACAAAAACAGAACAATAATATGAATCCAATTAATAATACATTAAAAAAACAACCATTAAATTCAATTAAAGGAAAACCTATCAAACCAATCATTGAACAATCATACTTAAAACATTCATTGGTCAGTGGGAAGATCTAAAAGCCCCAGGCCTGGCGGCAAAGATGAGTTTTTAAACTCTTCCGGAAGGCGAGGAGGGTGGGGGCAGTGTGAATCTCCGGGGGGGAGCTGGTTCCAGAGGGTCAGGGCTCCCACAGAGAAGGCTCTTCCCCTAGGTCCTGCCAGCTGACATTGTTTGGTTGACGGGACCCTAAGGAGACCAACTCTGTGGAACCTCACCGGATGCTGGTATTCATGTGGAAGAAGGCGGTCCCGGAGATAGTCTGGTCCAATGCCATGTAGGGCTTTATAGGTCATAACCAACACTTTGAATTGTGTCCGGAAACAGATCAGCAGCTAGTACAGTCCGCAGAGTGATGGTGAGATGTGGGCATTTCTTATTGATAGAATCATGTTGGTTATGAACTGTAATCAACCCGATATTAACTTTTCCTACAATTATGCACCCAGATTAAGGTTCATCCCTTGACCCCACACCCACAAGTTCATCACATGGACCATTCTGGTTCTCTCAACAGCCACGATCCTCCCTCGTACTTCTGACTGGTGCTGAACAAAAGATGACCTTGAATCTCTGGAAAGAATTTGTTGTGGCTGGCATTTATTCCTCTCATGCAACCACCCCTCCCAATTTATTTATTCAATTTCAATTTTTATGCTGCCCTTCTCCTTAGACTCAGGGTGGCTTACAACATGTTAGCAATAGCACTTTTTAACAGAGCCAGCATATTGCCCCCACAATCCGGGTCCTCATTTTACCCACCTCGGAAGGATGGAAGGCTGAGCCAACCTTGAGCCGGTGATGAGATTTGAACCGCTGATCTTCAGATCTACAGTAAGCTTCAGTGGCCTGCAATACAGCACTCTACCTGCTGCGCCACCCCGGCTCCTACAGTAATATTCTATATTACCTATATATTACCTATACAGTATCCTACAGTAATATTCTATATTACCTATATGTTACCTATATCCTACAGTAATATTCTATATTACCTATATACAGTGGTACCTCAAGATACGAACCCCTCGTCTTACGAACAACTCGAGATACGAACCCGGGGTTCAGAAAAAATTTGCCTCTTCTTACGAACTTTTTTCGTGTTACGAACGCCAAACCCGAACTTCCGGGTTCGGCGTTCGGGAGGCTGCTGGGAAGCCCCTCAGCTGTTTTAAAAGTGACAGCCGGGCGGTGGGGCTTCCCAGCAGCCTCCGAACGCAGAACCCGGAAGTTCGGGTTTGGTTCGTAACACGAAAAAAGTTCGTACGAAGAGGCAATTTTTTTCTAAACCGTTCAGAGGCTGCTGGGAAGCCACACAGCTGTTTTAAAAGGTGACAGCTGGGCGGCGGGGCTTCCCAGCTGCCTACGAACACCGAAAGCGGAAGTTCGGGTTTGGCGTTCGGCTTCGGGAGACGGCTGGGAAGCCACCCGGCTGTTTTAGAAGGTCACAGCCGGGCTGGGGGGCTTCCCAGCAACCTCCTGAACCCCGAACGTTTGCCGAACTTCTGGGTTCGGGGTTCGGGAGGTTGCTGGGAAGCCTCCCAGCCCGGCTGTCACCTTTTAAAACTGCTGCACGGCTTTCCCGCAGCCTCCGAACGCTGAACGCGGAAGTTCGGGTTTGGCGTTCGGCTTCGGGAAGCTGCTGGGAAGCCGCAAGGCTGTTTTAAAAGGTCACAGCCGGGCTGGCGGGCTCCCCAGCAACCTCCCGAACCCCGAACTTTTGCCGAACTTCCGGGTTCAGGGTTCGGGAGGTTGCTGGGAAGCCTCCCAGCCCGGCTGTCACCTTTTAAAACAGTCGCTTGGCTTTCCAGCAGCCTCCGAACGCCGAACGCGGAAGTTCGGGTTTGGCATTCGGCTTCGGGAAGCTGCTGGGAAGCCGCCCAGCTGTTTTAAAAGGTCACAGCCGGGCTGGGGGGCTCCCCAGCAACCTCCCGAACCCCGAACTTTTGCCGAACCTCCGGGTTCGGGGTTCGGGAGGTTGCTGGGAAGCCTCCCAGCCCGGCTGTCACCTTTTAAAACAGCCGCGCGGCTTTCCAGCAGCCTCCGAACGCCGAACGTGGAAGTTCGGGTTTGGCGTTCGGCTTCGGGAAGCTGCTGGGAAGCCGCCCGGCTGTTTTAAAAGGTCACAGCTGGGCTGGGGGGCTCCCCAGCAACCTCCCGAACCCCGAACTTTTGCCGAACCTCCGGGTTCAGGGTTCGGGAGGTTGCTGGGAAGCCTCCCAGCCCGGCTGTCACCTTTTAAAACAGCCGCGCGGCTTTCCAGCAGCCTCCGAACGCCGAACGCGGAAGTTCGGGTTTGGCGTTCGGCTTCGGGAAGCTGCTGGGAAGCCGCCCGGCTGTTTTAAAAGGTCACAGCTGGGCTGGGGGGCTCCCCAGCAACCTCCCGAACCCCGAACTTTTGCCGAACTTTGGGGTTCGGGAGGTTGCTGGGAAGCCCCCCAGCCCGGCTGTGACCTTTTAAAACAGCCGGGCAGCTTCCCAGCCGTCTCCCGAAGCCGAACGCCAAACCCGAACTTCCGCGTTCGGCATTCGGAGGCTGCTGGGAAGCCCCGCCGCCCGGCTGTCACCTTTTAAAACAGCCTGGAGGCTTCTCGGCGGCCTCCCGAACGCTGAACCTGGAAGTTCGGGTTTGGCGTTCGGCATTCAGGAGGTTGCTGAGAAGCCCCCAGGCTGTTTTAAAAGGTGACAGCCGGGCGGCAGCGGTTTTTTGCGGGGGTTTTTTTTTGGTTGCACGGATTAATTGACTTTACATTGTTTCCTATGGGAAACAATGTTTCGTCTTACGAACCTTTCATCTTACGAACCTCCCCCTGGAACCAATTAGGTTCGTAAGACAAGGTATGACTGTATTACCTATATCCTACAGTAATATTCTATATTACCTATGTATTACCTATATCCTACAGTAATATTCTATATTACCTATACAGTATATGGGAAATAGGGTTATTACTAATACAGTAATAACCCTATTTCCCACAGTAATATTCTACTTGTGGCAGGCCAAAGTGTCTAACTCAAAACAATGGCTTCAGCCTGACACTGATCACACGCTGGCAAAACTGACTTCTCTGATTAAACAAAAGAACATAAATACTTTTGTTTCCATGTGGAAACCACTTCTGAACTTCATGCTTGATGTGGAAAAGAATGAAATTTCATTTTGGATTTCACAGATTGACTGGTAGACTTTTATAGAAATGACTAGTTCATACTATTATGATAAAACAAATATTGTGATTTGTTGTTAATGCCTTATTCTACTGCTAGAGTCGGAAGTCAATGTTTCTTTTTCTTTTTCTTTCCCTACTTTTCCCCAATTTCCTTTCCCCTTTCCCCTTCACTGTCCTCTTATTAGATTTTGTATTTTAGAATACTTCATAACCTAACAAAAGGTCCTCTTGGAACATCACTGGTAAGTCGCAACTAGTGGAATTGAAACAGTAATTGCTTGTCTTTCTTCACCAGGCACAAAGAGAGAGCACCGCTGAAATATATAGCATTGGAAGAGAAACTTTCCAAAGATCCTCGTCTCTGTGAATATCTCAAATTTTATGTTTAATTCTTTTATGAGTCATTGCTGGGAAGTGCTCCACAAAAGGCCGGTGAATTTGATGAAACTTCTGAATAAGTTTGAAGAATAATTTATTTTTCTGAAGCTACTTTCTTCCTCTCCATAAACATTTGCAACTTTCTGGTAAGAAAGCACCAAGCAGAAGGAACTTTAATTCTTTGCATCTCTTAATGGGGCAACAGTTTAAAATCTCTTGGTTTTGATATCTTTCATATGGGTGAAAGATAGTAAGATTGTCAGATTATTATTATTTCCCCTCCTCCTCCTCCTCTTCCTCCATCATCATATTTTGTTGCACGCTCTACTTCTCTTTTACACTCTGTTCTAAATTGTTGTGCTTCTCTGTCTGTATTGAATGAGATCAGAGAGCACTTTGACCTACAAGATGTCTTCATTCTTCACTTCTTTAATTTCATCATTAAAGCTTTCAAAACGTTTTGAGTCAATGCCATTTCAAACGATTTCACATGATTGCACATCAATACATTGACTATCAAATTTAAATCCAAAGTATTCCCCTTCTTTTAAAATTTAAGAGAAATCACTATCTGAATTCTGGCAGCTTTCCTCTTGTTATTAGTTCTATGTGAACTGCTGTGGTGTTGAAGGAGGATAGGACAAATTCACAAATGGTTGGAGCATCCCAAAAGCCTCCTAGGTGCGCAAGCTAAAAAGAATACTATAGTAAACTTGGTAACCTCTGAGTGGGGTGGCATATAAATCCAATCAATCAATCAATCAACCAACCAACAAACAATAATCCTTAGCCTGGAGAAAGGAGAGGAGGAGGAAATTTGGCAGGAAGGTAGGGCTACAACTGGTGCATCAGATGAACCTGGGCAAACGCCCCCCTCACCACAGCTGAGAGATGATGTTCTAATGTCAGCTATGGGTCAAGGAGGATGCCCAGGTTGTGGACCTTTTCTGAGAGGGTCAAGAGTCGTCCCCCCCAGGTTGATAGATGGACAGATGGACATGTCCTTGGGAGGTAGTACCCACAGCCACTCCATCTTGTCTGGATTGAGCTTGAGCCTGTTGGCACGCATCCAGACCCTGATGGCCTCCAGACACTGGCACGTTACTTCCACTGCTTCACTAAGTGGACACGGGGTGGAGATGTACAGCTGAGTATCATCAGTGTACTAGTGGTAACTCACCCCGTGCCCTTGGATGATCTCACCCAGTGGTTTCATGTAGATATTAAACAGCAGGGGGGAGAGGACCGACCCCTGAAGTACCCCAGAAGGTAGGGATCTAGGAGTTGACCTCTGACCCCCCACTAACACCGACTGCGACCAACCAGAGAGGTAGGAGGAGAACCACCGTAGAATGGTGCCTTCCACTCCCAACCCCTCCAGTTGGCACAGAAGGATACCATGGTCAATGGTATCGAAAGCTGCTAAGAGGTCAAGGAGCACCAGGATAGAGGATAAACCTCTATCCCAGGCCCACCAGAGATCATCCATCAGCGTGACCAAAGCAGTTTCCATGCTGTAGCCTGGCCTGAATCCTGACTGTTGAGGGCCTGGATAATCAGCTTTTTCCAAGGACTGCTGGAGCTGGAGCGACACCACCTTCTCAACAACCTGCCCCATAAAGGGAAGGTTGGAGACAGGATGATAGTTATTAAAAACAACTGGGTCCAGGGAAGGCTTCTTGAGGAGGGGGCGCACAAGTACTTCCTTGTAGGGAACCAGGAAGAACCCCTCCCTCAATGAAGCATTGGTAATCTCCTGGACCCAGCTCCGTGTCACCTCCCTGCTGGCCGAGACCAGCCAGGAGGGACACGGGTCCAACAAACAGGTGATTAAGTCCACAAAGAATGTAATAAACCTCTGTGGTGCCATAGGATCCTCAGGAGATTCTCTGGAGGCAAAGCCCCCCAGGCTTATATAGTTTACGCATGGTATGATTGTGTTGTCTGGTTTTAATGTTGGGTTTTTGAGATGTTTTCAATATTAGATTTGTTACACTGTTATTATTTTGTTGTGAGATGCTCCAAGTCTATGGAGAAGGGTGGCATACAAATCTAATAAATTATTATTATTAATAATAATTATTATTACCTGGGAGGTCTTCTAGTCCAGCCCCCCCTGTCCTTTCTTTTCTCTAGACTAGCCAAACCCAGTCCCTGCAACCGTTCTTTGTGTGTTTTCGTCTCCGGGCCTTTAATTATCTTAGTTTCTCTTCTTTGCACTTTTCCCAAAGTCTCGACATCTTTTTTGTAATGCGATCCAAATTGGCCTTACTTAGGCTTTATAAAGCGCTACTAATATTTCACGTGATTTTGATTCTCTGTTTAAACAACCAAGGATTGCATTCACTTTTTTGGCTGCTGCTGCTGCACACGGCTGGCTCATATTTAAGTAATCATCCAGTAAGACTCCAAGGTCCCCCTCCCAGTAACTGTCTTGACAGCCATTTGTTTAGGCAACTCTTTGAAATTTCAATAACATTGCAAAAAGTGACTGATAGCCAGTCCTTGCACTTACAACTGTAAGAATATCCTCATAGTCAAACGATCAGAATTCAGGCGTTTAGCAACCAGCATAGATTTCAATGCTTACACCATCTTAGAGTCATGTGAATGCCAGTTATGACCAGTGATGGGTTCCTACCTTGAACTGGCGGGGGTGTGTGTTCCAGTAGTGAAAATGGAGCTGCATGCGCAGGTCTGGGTAACCAGTGGCCCCCGCACACGTCAGAGCAAGATTTGGCTCCTTCGCAGGCACAGGAAGCAAAATCTCACAAGAGGAGGCAAAGGCACACAGGATTTTGGCAATTTTCAGTGATTTTTTGCTTCCGCACATGCACAGAAGCAACAAAAATGCCGAAGTCTTGCAGATCTCACAAGATTTGCTTCCTGCACATGTGCAGAAGCCAAATCTCACTCCGACGTGTGCATGCACTGGATGCACATGCGTGTGCCACACCAGTAGCAGAGGTAAATTGCAACCCCCATCTGGTTATGACCCCACCAGCTTAATAACTGGCAGTGATTTGCTTAATAATCCTGCCAAAAAGATTGTAAAATTGTCCATGACTCACCAACTACTGCCTGTAGCTAATCTAGGGTTGGAGAGGAGGCTCTGGAAAGAAAACCAACCCATTTTTGGAAAAGTGATCATGTTTCCGGGAGTTCAATGCCATTTGCTAAAAATAGAACACAAGTGAAGATATTACATACCGGGTGTCACCCAACCCACGAGTTGTCACCCAACCCACGAGTTGACTTCAACAAGAATCTGCCTTCTGATAACCTTTTGTGGGCTCCCAGTTCAAATGGAGAAGTCAAGGGTGTATTTCCAATAGATGGATTTCAGTATTGCTCAGCTATGTTTCTAGCTAAATATGCAGATTAATGACTTATGCAACATACAAGTTATTAATATTGCTTTATTAACCCACTTTTATTTCCCTGGTGACTGGTTCAAGGTCATAAATTTTTTATTAATATTGATTGTTTCTTCATTGCTTATTTGACCCCTCTGACAATCATTAAGTGTTGTAGCACATGACAAATGTATCTTTTTCTTTTATGTACGCTGAGAGCATATGCACCAAGACAAATTCCTTGTGTGTCCAATCACACTTGGCCAATACAATTCTATTCTATTCTATTCTATTCTATTCTATTCTAGTCTAGTCTAGTCTAGTCTAGTCTAGTCTAGTCTAGTCTAGTATATATTTAAAAATATGGATGTTTTGCAACTGTTCCAAAGTGTGTTGTAGCCTTTACCTCTCTAAACGTATCCTATAAGGGTACTCTCAAACGTTATCCCCATATTCATCCATCCATCAAACCACCACCGATCCATCTCATTTATTCACTTCACTTCATTCATTCAACCACCAAACTGACTTTGAGTGGCTTAAGATTTTAAAATATTTCTAAACATTTCTAAAACTGTAGAACAATTAAAATAATTAATTAAAACACTAAGACCGTAAAATCATCCAGAATATAAATACGAACAGCAGCTGAGATAATTAATCAATTAACAGTAAAGTCAAGACCATTAACAGGCTGGATATACAGTATAGCAAGGTTTTTAGAGCCTTTCAAAGCACAAATCTCCTCTCCAAGAGGAGGATATTTCACCGGAGGGGGGGGAGGCGGCTACAGAAAAGTCCCATTTTCTAGTCCCTGTCAGTTGATACTCATTGGCTGGCAGGATCCGCAGTAGGCCCAACCTGTCCCATTGAATTTGATGGGTAGAAACTCCTGAAGAAAGATGGTCTCCCCAGATAGCTTTAAGGGGGAAAGATGGTCTCCCCACGTGGGGCTTTAAGGGGGACAACCAGCAGTTTGAACTGCACCCAGAAACATACTGGCAGCCAGGCAGATCCCAGAATAATTTATTATTTATTATTTATTTATTTATTAATCAGATTTGTATGCCGCCCCTCTCCGCAGTGTGTGTAGACAGTACCATTTATTACTGATGCAGCCACATTTTGCATCCGTTGACATTTATGAATGCTCTTCAAGGGCAGCCCCATGTAGAAAACGCTGCAGTAATCTAACCGGGAGGTTACAAGGATATGGTTATTATTGCAGAGGGGTGAGTTGAGGAAAAGGTACTTAAAAGCAGACATAGCCGCAGAGAGCCCAAAAGGCAAGCTTCTCTGCTTCAACCAAATAATTGAATTGAATTGAATTTATTCGATTTATAAGCCTCCCAACTCCTCCTGAACTCTGGGCGATACACAACATTTTAAAACAATATAATAAAAAATTAAAACCCCAAGAGTAAATCATTCATTTCCATGGCCAGAGCTAGATAGTATAGTTCATCGGCCGCAGGAATGCCAGCAAAACCAAGTTTTGCAGCTTTTTGGAAGGCCAGGAGGGTGGGCACTATGTGGATCTCTGGGGGCAGTTGGTTCCAGTGAACTGGAGCCGCCACAGAGAAGGCCCTCCCACATGGCCCCGCCAACTGACATTGTCTGGCCAATGGAACCCTGAGAAGGCCAACCCTGTGGATCCTAATCGGTCGCTGTTCTGTCTGGGTCCCTCCAGAAGCCAACACCAAACTAAAAAGAGAATCCAGACACACTGGTAAAAAGCAAAGGCAGTTTATATAATTCAAAGCAAACACAGGTAACAGAAACTGTTCTTACAGACAGGAACACGCTGGAACTTCACAGAGGTTTCACGAAGGCCATGAAAGAAAACAGGATTCTTGCTGTCAAAAACAACGCTGGAGATAACAAACCCACGCCTCCCCCAAGTCTTCCAGACTTCTAGGCCGCAAGCCAAGATCAGAGACTCCGAGAAGCAAAGCAGGGTCACAGAACCTCCAGTTGATAACTCTCCACAAGGCTGCAAGGGCGGGCCTGCCTTTTAAACCCTGCTGAGGAGAACCACACCCAAACCCAGCTGTTGCCAATTCAATGATGCAAATACCTTTCTAACTGATCCCGTCTCTGAGCTGCACATCGCTGTCTCATGTCAATTATAGCCTGTGCGTCTTCGTCCAATGAATCCAGGCTACTCGCTGGGGAGAGCCCCCCCGGGGCTCTCAGGCTGCTCTACCTCCTTCTCTTCCTGACTTTCCTCTCCCCCGTCTGCCTGGTCCTCCCCCTCCTGTTCACTGTCCTCCTCCTCTGGGCATGGATCCAGCAGAGACGCAGCCGGTCCCTGAGGAGCCACAGGCTGAATCACAACAGTCGCTGGGAGGTATGCAGCAGAAGGCGGTCCCATAAATAATCTGGCCTTAAGCCATGTAGGGCTTTAAAGTTGATAACCAACACCTTGAATTGCATCCGGAGACCAATTGGGAGCCAGTGCAGCTCACAGAGTGTTGGTGTGATGTGGGTGTACCTAGGCACACCCACAACAGCTCATGCGACTGCATTCTGACCAATTGTAGTCTCCGAACGCTTTTCAAGGGTAGCCTCATGTAGAGCATGTACAATGCGAAATAGTACAATGTCAACAGCCTCGTATAAATTACTATAAATTAGCTCCCCTCATTCAATTTTCCTGATATGAAAATCCACATTTTTGCCATGCTACCACTGACACAGTGGGATAGACACAATCTGTCCACAATCCAGTTGGACATCTCCAATTATCCCCCTTCCTGCCCCCAATTCCTAAACTCTACCCATTGGAAAATATAACTTTATTTTCAGCATCTGATGCACTCAGTTCTCCCACAGAGATGAAAAAATAGAGAAGAGGGCATTGAAAAGAAAGAGAGAAGGACGCCTTTCGGAGAAGACGGTTAGATTCCTTGCCTAATGATGCTGTAAGCCTCACTTCCTGCTCCCTTCAACCCTGCCCAGCATGTTGATCTGCAAACAGATCATGTCCAAAGGGATTGCATCCCTTGATAGAATTTCTAGCAGAAATGGATCAGGTCTGGGAAAACCTTTGAGAGATTGGCTGCAGAAATTCAGATTACCGCTAGATGGAGACAGAGTTTCTTGGCTTTTTCTTTCTCTGGTCTTTTCTGCCACCTTGTGTTCTTCTGTGTTTTTGCACCTCTGAAAGTCCCAGGCAAGGCTTATGAGGGTTTTCAATTGTCAACATCTGTAGGAACCAGAATAATTGCCTAAATAATAAGTTTTTAAAAGAGATCCTTTCACCCTAGTGGAGAAGATTGTGTCTCAGTTTGGCTTCCTGGTGCTCAAACAAAGATGCTTCTCCATAAAAGAAGACACTGTGTGTCCAGATAAGCCATGATTGATTCAGTTTAGGGTTGTCTGTCTATCTCTGCTGAAGCGTGAAAGGGGAGGCAGACTGCAGTTCTTCCATTTGTGGATAAACAGGTGAAGATTTGTCAGGGCAATGGGCTTAGAAAGGAACCATCGCTTCCATGGTAGAACCTATCTCAGGACCTTCTGAAGAACTTACTCTAAGTGAAAGCCTGCAGGCTGGGTACCTCGGTCTCCACACTCAGGCCATTTGGTGTCCAATCTCACTTCTGCATACACAACTTCAGTATCTGGTTGAGCTTCCCTTTTGTGGAATCTGATGTCAGCATATGTCACATCACTTATTTGCTTGGTCAAAGTGTGCTGTTAGAAAGACAGGGAGAGAAGAAGAAGAAGCAAGGTGACTTCAACTGTGATCTTAAAAGCAGAAGGTTCTCTAAACAGGATCAAAAACCATCCTGAGGCTTCACAGAGAAACAGGCTCTTATAGACCATTTGTCAGAAACAGACCAAAAAAGAATGGTTCACATAATATGTATATACATAGAATAACAGAGATGGGAGGGACCTTGTATGTCACCTACTCTAAGGTGACCAGATGTCCTGCTTTTGGCAGGACAGTCCCTATTTTTACCAATTTTACCTGTGTCCCGCAGCGTTTTTAAAAAGCTTGAATGCTGGCTGGAGATCGTGTTGGAGCTGCTTGCTGGCAATCACGTGGCTTGAAGGGATTGCCCAGCAAGCAGCTCAGCTTCCACACTGGGGGGAAAAGAAAAAAAATGAAGCGATGGCCTGAAACTTTGGCGCTATCGGCTATGGGTTGCTTTGTGCATGCCCAACAATGAGCGAGCAAGAGAGAGAGACAGAGATAGACACAGAGACAGAGACAGAGACAGAGAGGGGTGGGGTTGAAGAGACTGAGCGTGCACCTCTCTGGCATTCCAGTATAAGGACAGGCAAGCTATTTTGCTCTCTTAATGCACTTTCTACTGCAATAAAAGGGGCGGACTGGGAAATGATATAGAGGTAAAAGTCTCTAGAGATTTTTCAGTCATCCATCCCCCCACCCCCCATCAATAGTGTCCCGCTTTACCGAAGTTATAATCTGGTCACCTTAACCTAGTCTAACCCCCACCAAGCAGGAGACCCTACACCATTTGTGACAGATGGCGATCCAGTCTCCTCTTGAAAGCCTCCAATGATGAAGCTCCCAAAACCTCTGAAAGCCACTTCTGTTCCATTGGTTCATTGTTCTCACTGTCAGAAAGTTTCTCCTTATTTCCTGATTGAATCTCTCTTTGATTGGTTTCCATCCATTATTCCTTGTCTGGCCTTTGGGTGCCTTGGAAAATAGCTTGACCCCCTCCTCTGTTTGACAGCCCCTCAAATATTAGAAGACGACTATCATGTCTGCCCTGGTCCTTCTTTTCACTAGACTAGTCAGGCCCAGTTCCTGCAACTGTTCTTCATACAGTTTGGTCGCCAGTCCCCTAATCAGTTAATTCTCTGCACTTTTTCTAGAGTCTCAACATCTTTTTTTATAGTCATTTATCACCTTTTGGGGTTTATGCAATGAACAATAAACCATCTAAATAGGATTGAAGGCTTGAAGCAACAGATTACCATAATCCACCTCCTCCCTTGGCCCCCTTCCAAATCCTACACAAAATTAGACAAAATTCCCATAGTGTATGAAAGCAGAGAGAGAGAGAGAGAGAGAGAGAGAGAGAGAGAGAGAGAGAGAGAGAGAGAGAGAGAGATATTTCCAAGCATATACAGGTAGGTCTTTGACTTTCAACCGTTTGTTTAGTGATTTGATGGATACTTTAGAGTTTGACAATGAATGGAGATATAAAAATAGTGACTGAAAAGAATATATTTTTGTTTCTGAAAGACAAATCTTTTTCAAGAATAGGCATGATTTGAAGGTTTAAGAATTTGTACTAATGTTCAGACAGAGGATTCCTTACCGAAGACTTTTTCAGACCACCATTGATTTTAAGTTTTAAAAGGCAAAAAATAGCCCATTTAGATGCAGATGGAAAGAGATGTTGTTATGAAAGGAAACAATAGAAAGTTGTGAAAGGAAGTTAAAATACGGTTTTGAGAATAACCTCAATAACCTACTCTAGTGAAAAGAAAAACTAGGGGTGACATGACAGCAGTCTTCCACTATCTAAGGGGCTGCCATAAAGAAGAGGGGGTCAATTTATTTTCCAAAGCACCAGAAGGCAAGCCTGTTGTGGTCCACTCGCGTCCTGTGCAGCTGATCACGAATTCTGAGGGTTGGTTTCCTAGGCCTGTGTACTTGGTACCCAAGTCTGAGATTGAGGAGGTTGGAGAGGATATGGGGTCAGAAGCTGAAAGCCAACCAGGGCCTGTTGCACCTCCAGAGGTGCCCATGAGTGACTCAGGCGAAGAGGAAGAGCCTCTTTTTGATGCTAGAGTGCACAGAACTGTCAGCAGACAGGAATGGCTGAACATGAAGAGATCTATGTGTGAATAGCTCTCTAGAATACTTAGCCATGCCTTTAGGGTATTTAAGAGTTAGTCTTGTAACGAGCGACTGCAGAAATCAACTTTCTATGTGAGTGATGGATGATCAGAGTTGGATGTGGGACTATTTAATTTAATTATAATGAATTACCAACCATGAAAAAGGGAATTCTTATCTCCAGGCTTCCTGCCAACTCAAAGTGAGTCATTGAAAATAAGAACTGTGAGATCAAAGGAGTAATAGCTATGAACTTGATATCTGTTCTCGGAATATAAATTAGCTGGTACAGAAAAGACATTCCTTGCTATGTCACTGCATTTTAAAGCCTCTCTGCTTTTATAACGATTAGAATTTATGCTTAAAACTTGGAAAATCCATGTGTGTGGACCTATTTCTTGGTGGGTTCATCGCCGGGATAGAACAAAGACAAGAAACAATGGATGGAAATTAAACAAGGAGAAACGCAACCTGCAATTGAGGAGAAACTTCCTAACAGTGAGCACAATTAAACTGTGGAATTGCTTGCCACCAGAAGTTGTGGGTGCTCCATCATTGGAGACTTTTAATAAGGGACTGGACAGCCAGTTGTCTCAAATGGTATGGGGTCTCCTGCCTGAGCAGGGGGTTCAACTAGAAGACCTCCAAGGTCCCTTCTACCTCTGTTACTATACTCTGTTGTTCTTAATAAAGGCACAGAAGTAAGAACAGTTTAGGGTGAAAGCCAAACATTTGCAAGAGGATGTTTTATGCAAAGTAATAATGGGTTTAAAAAGAAAAGCCAAGAGAAAATACAAGCAATTTTGTTTAGGCTGGGGGGTGGGGATTTTTTGAAACTTTCCAGAAAGGACAACTATTAGTCACCAAATCGGACTTCTACATTAGCAACTAACTTTATTAACACTGACAGTGTTGGAAATAAAGCTGAATTATGCAAAACAGGGACATTTTGAATTTCCAAATAAATCAGGGAAATGATGAGCAGATGACTTACAAAAAGAGAACGAAAGTCAAGCGATACTGACAAGAAGAAACTACTGTAGTGACAAGCAACAGAAATGTGTGAAAAGAGTTTCATCAATATTGTACAAGTCAGGAAATATTTCTAGGTGAATATTTAC